>NC_137061.1:8007864-8220364 GCF_032717465.1 Coenobita brevimanus | reverse complement strand
CTACTTTCTGATGCATTACGCTCACTACAGACACCCACTCCCCATTTATACTCAGCTAGCATGGCGATGGGTTAAGGTTAATACTGACTACCCCTCTCCCATCGACAGCTTCACAGAAGTATGCAGTGCTACAGTAACAGACCACACTACCTCTAAACGACTGGAGGCCATAGGCAGTGGGAATGACAGACTGAGGAAGACAGTTCCGGAGTTACACTCAATTCACTGACGTTGACGAGGATCCTACACCTGGTGGCGCTGTGTACCCTGGGTGGAGCAGCAGCGGCGACCACCCGGGAGCCAAACCTCACCATGTTCTGCATCTCCTCGTGGGAAGGATCCTGGTCTGACTCTGGCAAGGCGAATCGCTGTCCACCACGAGGGATGCATTCACGCGGTGAGGGAGGATCCTGAACTACAGGAAAAGCGCCATTTCAGCCTGCAGTCCGCCGGGTTCACACCAGATGAGCATGGGGCAACAACAACAATATCAAGAGAATAAAACAAAACAAAACAAAACTACAGCAACAAAACACCGCCCCTCCCACCATCAACATCAACAGCAACAACAACAACCTTTCCCAATGTGTGTGTGTGTGTGTGTGTGTGTGTGTGTGTGTGTGTGTGTGTGTGTGTGTGTGTGTGTGTGTGTGTGTGTGTGTGTGTGTGTGTGTGTGTGTGTGTGTGTGTGTGTGTGTGTGTGTGTGTGTGTGTGTGTGTGTGTGTGTGTGTGTGTGTGTGTGTGTGTGTGTGTGGTACTCAGGAAAGCTTCGGGGCCGTTACGCCAACGCCGAGTCTATCACAATAGCAAATAAAAAAATAGAGGACATAATCATCATTCAATAAACAGGGGTGTACACAAGGTTATATCCAATGTTTTGCCTAGGCCTCCATCCAGTGTATGGAACTGTTTCTACCAATTCTGTCATCTTTTTGAACTACTAAGCAGAGAATGAGAAACTAGTGTGTCGACTGTGGACCAAGGATGGGTAGTCTTTGTGGGATAATGTTGGATAAATAACGATAACCACCACGTAATTTATGTGCAATCAAATATGAAAGTCCGTCCGCCTCTCCTGCCCCAAACAACCCCTGGGGAATGGGGTAAAGAATACTTCCCCAGTATCCCTGCTTGTCGTAAGAGGCGACTAAAAGGGGCCTTTCTGTCTCCAGTCATTCTCTCCTTACTGTCCTCTTCTGCTATTTTGCCCTACCTCTTTTCCTGATATTTCCGCGTTTCTTCCGGCCTTTATTTTCCCTCTACTCCTACAATACTAATTCTTCATTATATCTTCCTTCCTTCCTTTAGTTCACCACTGTTTTCATACAAGTGTGTGTGACGAAGTGGACTGAGGTGGCTGTTACGTTCGTCTGAGGGTGATAATAAACATCTTTGTCTACCAAGTCACATTCAAACATCTAAGCCTCGTATTCCCGTCGGTAGAAGCTCCCTAATACATTTTCCTAACAGATTTATTTTGCTTATTGCACCTTACTGCCCTCTTCTGTGTTACATAAATCCTTCTAATATCGCCATACTCTGCATATATAACGTACAAACGGGTATTACCAAGCCATATCTAAAAATAAATTGCTATGGAAGAGGTGTTAGGGAGCTTCCTTAACCGACGAGAATACGAGTCTACGTTTGTAGCGATGAGGAAAAGGATGGAAATGGGAACGAATTTGTACATTTAACTGTACACTACACTTCGCCGCAGCCAACTTGTCCGTGGAGTGGAGCCCTACGAACCACCATACCAGACTTACAGAAGGTCAGCGTGAAATTTACGAACAAATGTGGAAGTTACTGTATAACACAAATCACAATTTACCAACGGCAACGAAACTACCACTGCGTTTAATCTCACCGTGGGAAACCAGGTGTGTTATACGAGTTCTTACTCCAACTTGGCCCACATTTTCGTCCTTTCGCAGCTTAATTCGCGTAGCTCAGGTGTAGAAAAAAAAAAAAAAACAGTAGCTGCAATGGCTTTCCGTCGTTTCCATAGCACTTCTTTATCACTATATCTAAATTCTGGTGTTAATCTACCATTACGACTCAGTATTAAAGACTAAGAGATGACAATATTAGGCCAAGATAGAGCAAAACCAAAGTAATCAGCAACATGACCTACACCCCTGCACCCCAACCAGCCACCCAAGGTATACGCCAAGACAATACTACACGAAAGAAGAATTATTACTAACCGGCACTTCCACGGTCATGAAGTGGACGTCCAAACAAGTGCTGGTCCTGAAAAGAGACACAGAGAGGTGTTACTGATTTATTTAGGCAGGTTACTGGGCCATCTTTTAGAGGCCTAAACATAACAGCGTGCCCATTTATTATGACTCAGTTTATTATTGATTATTACCTTCATCAATCTTTACTTTTTTCCTACGAAACTTTTACTTTTTTTTTTTTTTACTTCACGTGGTGGCATTGATATAACCAAGGACATTATCTACCTGATTATACAAACCTCTCTCACTTCCCTGACCCCCGAAATAAGGACGGTGGACGGCACAAGAGGAACTTACGCCTGCAGTCCACCGTGTTCATATTCAGCTGTGCCTGTAGCTGCAACTACTGTTACTAATTTATCGATGGATGTTACTGTGGCATCGTTATCCCCCTTAAATATGCCATTATATGTGTCCTTTTATACAAAGACTCTGATGATAAGGCACAATCTTGTTTTAATGCAGAGAAGGAACCAAGGGCTAAAAGCCAGCGATGTTATTTCCGCAAAAAAAAAAAAAAAAAAAAAAAAAAAAAAAAAGAGCCATGTTCCAGACCCGTTCATTTCGAGATGCCTGGAGACATTGTGTTTAAAAGACTGGAGGTAATAGACAGAAGGAAATACAGACTGCAGAAGAGTTCCAGAGTTGACCTATTGCACACATGGAAGAGGGAGTATCGGTCAACCCTTGCATTAGAAAGCTGGACAGGTCAATGGTGAGAATTTGCTGCTAGACGGGTGCAACGCCCTGTCGTAGTGGTGGAGGGATGCAAGCAGACAGTTCAGAGCAGTGACCATTGAAGTTGCCATAAAAAAAAAAAAATAAAGATGCAACTGTGTGGCGAAGAGACAAAGGTTGAAAGGAGTCTGTGAAAGGGGAATTGATGTGACGAAAAACCACTGAACCCACCGTATTTAGAAGAGCTGTTTAAAGGAAGTCCCCCCTCCCAAGACACACATGAAAGTTGTACTCCACACAGGGGCGAATATAACCCTTGTACAAACGTCTGTGCGAAAGGATGTCATTTATTTATTTATTTATTTATCTATTTATTTATGCATATATGTTATTGGGCAACAGTTGACGGACCTAAATATGCACTGGTATGTGTGTTTTTATTATGAATAGCAGGTGGTGATTTGGTCATAAACAGTAGTAATTGTTGTGGTAATGACTCTTGCGTGTGACGGACATAATAGGAGTCTTCGTAGCAACTCTTCCTCACCGATTTCTTTTCGATGTTACACCTTAACATTCTCTTTCATATAATGTACATCATTTTAAGTAAAAAAAAAAAAAAATCCAAGATGTGCAGGAGTGAGATGCAGTATTCTAGGGGGCACAGGAAATTTCAAAGCACTTCTCAGCAAGTTACTTTCCACGAGTGTGACCTCAGGGATATCGGACTGAATAGGGAGGCTGCCAGAGATCGAGCAGCGTGGACAGCCGTCATTAGGACACCAAAGCCGACGCATGGAAGCTTGTTGGAGCCCTTATAAACGATGTGAACGATATGATTACACCTTAGCATCGTCTTCTATAATATTTACATCCATTTTTTTTAAATATCGAAGTCTCCATCAGTACCAAATATCACCAAGAATACTGGATGGCTTGTATTGCACACGGCACTAAAGGTTTCGGAGCATCCCCTATACATACATACAGGTACATACATACATATAGATAGATAGATAGACAGACAAATAAATAAATGTATAACTGAGCATACATGAGGCTTGCATCAATAACATTCAGGAGGCTACTGAGGTGAGGTTGAAGACAAAACCGCTAAAGAGTATATATTACGAAATCTCCCCACCCACTTTATCAGAAGGCTTCCTGACCGACGCCCCTACAATAACCACACGGTACTGTACTGTTACTCTACTATCACTATTATCAAGAGGCTTCGTGACTATTACTCTACTATCAGAAGGCTTCGTGACTATTAATCTATCATCAGAAGGCTTCGTGACTATTACCCTATTTCGTGACTATTACCCTGTCATCAGAAGGCTTCGTGACTATTATCTACTATCAGAAGGCTTCGTGACTATTACTCTACTATTAGAAGGCTTCGTGACTATAACTCTACTATCAGAAAGCTTCGTGACTATTACTCTACTATCAGAAGGCTTCGTGACTATTACTCTACTATCAGAAGGCTTCGTGACTATTATCTACTATCAGAAGGCTTCGTGACCTACGCCCGTACACTAACAACCTATTACTCTATTATTAATGCGACTCATACGCCTCGGATGTCTCCTAACAGACAAGGAGAAAAAAACGTTCATGTGTACGTTAGAACCATCACTCACAACACTACACATCACGACACTACACGACACTGTACATCACTCATCACTCACTACACATCACGACACTACTATACAGTACACATCATTCACTACACATCACGACACTACACATCACGACACTACTGTACAGTACACATCATTCACTAAACATCACGGCACTACACATCACGACACTACTGTACAGTACACATCATTCACTACACATCACGACACTACACGACACTGTACATCACTCATCACTCAATACACATCACGACACCACTCACTACACATCACTCATTACACATCACTCACATCACTCATTACACATCACTCGCATCACTCACTACACATCATGACACTACACATCACTCAGTACACATCACTCACTACACATCATGACATTACACATCACTCAGTACACATCACTCACTACACATCACACACCACTCAGTACACATCACACAACACATCACTCACTACACATCACTCACTACACATCACGACACTACACATCGCTCACTACACATCATTCACTACACATCACGACACTACACATCACTCATTACACATCACTCACTACACATCACTCACGACACTACACAAGGAGAGAGAGGGAGAAAAAACAAAACCGTTCATATACAGTACGTGCGTTAGGACCATCACTCACGACACTTTACATGTTCGCGTGTTGTGGTGGTAATGGATGCGACGCAACACCTCTTCCTTACCGACTTATTCTATTACACCTTTATTTTCACTGTTATATTATTTGCTTAGGCTTACTAGTGCCATCAACATAATTTGCGTAAATATACAAGAGAATACTTACAACTCATAGGCAGAAATAAGCTGGTGGTGGTGGTGGTGGTAATAGCAGTAGTAGTAGTAGTAGTAGTAGTAGTAGCAGTAGTAGTAGTAGCAGTAGAGTAGAACTCGTACCGGTAATAGTAGTAGTAGTAGTACAGCAGAAATCGTACCGATAGTAGTAGCAGTAGTAATAGTAACAACAACAACAACAACAATAATAATAATTAAAATGCGTGGCTTGAAAGACAGTGCCCCCAAAGAATACCATAGTACCTCCGACGACAGGGCAAGCCAAGAACAATGTAGTGTGCCCACAGATACGCCGACACCCCCACACGGACCCCACGGGGTGGCCGCCACCAGCCACCACCACTCCGGGCAACAGCGACACATGTCAGCCCGGGCCGTGCGCCCCTGTGACATGCAGCCACCACGCCGCCGCCACCGTAAGAGAAGGACACTACCTTCGCGTAGTGGAATTGCTAAGCCAGCTAGGGGTGGAGTTAGAAACCATGCTCCAGACGGCGCCCCTCTGGTAGAGACGATCTATGGTCGCTCCCAAGGTGTTCCGGTAGAGACGATCTATGGTCGTTCCCAAGGTGTTCAGGTAGAGACGATCTATGGTCGCTCCCAAAGTGTTCCGGTAGAGACAATCTATGGTCGCTCCCAAGGTGTTCAGGTAGAGACGATCTATGGTCGCTCCCAAGGTGTTCCGGTAGAGACGATCTATGGTCGTTCCCAAGGTGTTCAGGTAGAGACGATCTATGGTCGCTCCCAAAGTGTTCCGGTAGAGACGATCTATGGTCGCTCCCAAGGTGTTCAGGTAGAGACGACCTATGGTCGCTCCCAAGGTGTTCCGGTAGAGACGATCTATGGTCGCTCCCAAGGTGTTCCAGTAGAGACGATCAATGGTTGCTCCCAAGGTGTTCAGGTCGAGACTATCTATGGTCGCTCCCAAGGTGTTCCAGTAGAGATGATCAATGGTCGCTCCCAAGGTGTTCAGGTAGAGACGATCTATGGTCACTCCCAAGGTGTTCCAGTAGAGACGATCTATGGTCGCTCCCAAGGTGTTCCGGTAGAGACAATCTACTGTATGGTCGCTCCCAAGGTGTTCCGATAGAGACGATCTATGGTCGCTCCCAAGGTGTTCCGGTAGAGACGATCTATGGTCGCTCCCAAGGTGTTCCGGTAGAGACGATCTATGGTCGCTCCCAAGGTGCTCCGGTAGAGACGATCTATGGTCGCTCCCATCCTCGTGAGACGATCTATGGTCGCTCCGAGAGTGTCGTGGTAGAGACAGCCTATTGTCGCTCCCTCCCTCGTGAGACGATCTACGGTCGCTCCGAGGGCGTGCAGAGTAGAGAGACGTCCCCACGGCAGGAGACTGGAGCCCAGGCTTCCTGTCCCAAAGTGACCCAGACAGGCCTCCCAGCCTCCCCTGGTCTCTGTTCCCTACGCCTGGCTCTAGAGCAGACGCACCTGACGGACCCCAGTGGAAGTCGCTGCCACAGCTCTCCCCTGTCGGCGCCCTTAGACGCTGGAGACCGCAGCCCACCGTCTCTCTCGGCTCTCCCCAGGACACCCGGGCGTGATCTCTCTACACCCCCACGACGCCGGAACCTATCACAGAGGTTCCTGGAGCTATTCGGCCCCAGTCCCGAGGGCCACACGCCGGAGCCAAGTCCGGATGCCACGGGAAGTCCAGGACGCGAGAGGATGCCCTTACGAGTTATCCCGTGCCCTCTCGGCACGCCTCGCATTGACGGTGCCCCTAGCCCAGCATGATCACCTATGACATGTTCCTGCTTATCCCCCTGATGAATACGTGTGATATTGTAACATGAGTGATTTAGGTTAAGTGTGATTTCCCCTAATGTAAGTATTGTGCAGTGATTTCATATAGTGAATATCGGGGTAAATCAGATCACAGTGAGAAGTTAAAGGACGAGTGTGAAACAAGATCTGATTGACTATACGTGTGAGTGACATCTCTGTTATACAATTAATAAGCCTGTGCCTATAAAGACGTACCCCTATTACTGTGAAGGAATATTGTGAAAGGAAGTATTAATGGTATTCTCTCCTTCCCCCCACGCTACCCATAAATCTTGTTTACCTCCCACTCCCATATCTCAAGTAAGTATAAATCAAGGATAAAATCAATTACAAAAGTATTTGGCTAGTGGAAACCATATAAACTTCACGGCTAATATCTGCCGCCCTTCAGTATTACCATAACCTTTCCCTAGCCGTCACAAGTCACTCCCCGCACCTCCCCTATGTCCTCCTAGTGAGACTCAACCCCCTCCCGCGCCCCCGCGCACGCCTATATTTACTGCACTCCTGATACACTAGGATTGTTTGTGTTGTCAATAGTATCAGAGAAGCAAGTATCCTGCGAGATACACATATCCTAGATAAGGTTTTATATTGCTAAATATTGTGCTGTAATATCTGCTGATTTGTCCTGTGTCTGACTGTGGTAATATACGTGTAAAGGTTGTTGCCTAGAGTTTTTGTGTCCTGCCTCTCTTTATTGCACTAGCTCCGGTCTCGAAAGAGGACCCCGCTCCACGTTAGGTGAAATAGGAACGAGAAGTCGAGCCTAATTTCACCTAGCATTACAATAATAATAATAATAATAATAATAATAATAACTAGAGGGACACTCAGTGGAGCGCATCTCTCCGACAAGGGCGACGTAATTTTCAAACCACTCTTCATAATGGGTTAGGTTTTCTCATCACTGATTAGGGTTTCACAAAAATTGTCTTCCGGGTCCAGAATCTGTAATACGATCCGGATCGGTGCAAAAGTTAATCGACTGTTCCCTGGGACATGGGCTATCTACCCACCAAATTTGGTCCAAATCTCTCTCTTAGTTTGTAACCTTGCTAACAGACAAACTAACAAAGAAACAAACGGGGGTGGAAACATACTCTCCTTGACGGGGATAATAAAGGAAAAATAATGGAAGGGGAAGACTCACTCAGGACACAACCTGGCGTGCTGTGGTGTGCTATGCTAATGACTGGTGATACTTGAGATAACACGTACACAACATAAGGTATACGCGGCGCTACACATAAAACCTGGCCCATAAATACCACTCCACTAGATATTCACCTGGCAGTATCTTGTGTGTTGTGTGGACGGCTCAGTCGGCTGGTGTGGGCGTCGTTGTGGCGGTGGGAATGGGAAATGGAGAAATAGATAATGATAACAATGACTGGGCCGTCCCCGCAACACACCAGACATCGCCTGGCGGAGCGTTATTAGTAGACCGCCCTGTATAATGAGCCTCTTACACTTCGCCAGGTGATTTTTCGTCAGTCAACGTAATTTTTCTTATAGATGAACAAAGGAAGGAAAAGCAAATTAAATGAAAAAAAAAAATCCATACACCACTCCCACACCAGCAGACCGAGCCGTTCCCGCAACACAGGATACCTCCAGTGTGTTTCAATGGAGCACTTTATACACCTCATCCTGAACTCTTACCTACACAGTCGAAGAAGTTGGGCTGAATTTCATATTCACTTTGGAAATTTCGTCACACAAGGCTTTTCCTTGGCGATTTATTCTGCATAGTACATCTCATTTTCCTCTTGAATGTTACTCAAGCAATCTACATTAAATCGATAGAAATAACAACAGAGAATATTAAATGCAAAATGAATAGCTATGCCGCCTAAAACACGGGGGCTATCAATATATCTGCAACATCTTTCTCAGCTATTTAGCATTATTATGCCTGTTATGCTGTGTTTTTAAGGCGACTTCTCGTCGTAAAAACACTAGCTACTGAAGCAGGGTCCTCTTTCTAGACCGGAAGTAAAGCACCAACAAAGGAACAGGACATAAAAACCAGGCAGTATACCTTAACACATCTATTACCTTAATTCTAATCGTAACAATACACACCCCAGAGCAGAGTCATATACACTACAATGTTCACACAGGGAGATCGTGAATTATTTACAATATGGTTTATACGTCACTTGGAGGCAGGATATAAATAGAATTGTTCACATAAGGAATAAACAAGGTTGGGAGTCTAGATGGGGAATATTACTATAAAAGAGGTAGGGTGCGGATAGCGACACTCGACTCTGTCACCTTGTCACGGAGACACGTACACTTAAGCTTTTGACTAGCCCGCGCGCCCTTACCTCAGGTGTTCACAGAAAACTCTCTGACTCTCTTACATGGGGAGGGACTAGGATAATTCACAAAGTTCACTTTCTGCCCTGTCAACACTGAGTTCTGATAGGCCACTATTGACTACTGTTTCTTACGGAGTCACTGTCAGTTTTCCTGTTTCCTGGGCAATAGTCACTCTAGGTCGCACTCGTAGGTGGGGTGCAGGGAGGCTCTCCCGTCTGGGGGCCTAGACCTGGGAGGCGGCCCTCGTACTAGGGCCGCGCCGGTGGGGTGCAGGGAGGCCCTTTGGTCTGTGGGCCTCGACCTGATAGGTGGCCCTCGGGACTGGGGCCAAACAGCCGGAGTAGTCGGGCCTGCCTTTTTCGACTCCGGGGAGTGAGGGAGCCCGAATCGCCTTCGTCGGGAGTTGGAGAGTCTGGCCGGGGCGTCCTGGGACTGCGGGCACCAAGGGGGAGAGGCACCGTCAGGACTGGGCTGCGGCAGCGTCTCCTACGGGGCTCGGACAGGAACAAGGAACTCCCGGGTGTAGGCGGTAAGCCCAATATTGGGCCTTGCCACCACTCTAGCGTCTCCTCCGGGGCTATATTCCCAGGTGGTGGTGAAGGGCTCCCCGAAGGGAAAGAGGCGGGAGGCGGACTCACGTTGCCCGTGTCCTCTCGAGTGCGTCTGGAGGCCAGAGCCTGGGGTCGCCTTCCCGTCACACACTCTGGCTGTGGCCGTGAACTTGCCCGGCGTACAGGGGACACCTGTAGGGCGGACGGGGCCGTCCTTTCGCCGCGCCTAAGGGCCGCCGGCGTGGTGTTGTCCCCGTAGTAGGAGACAAGCCGGAGTGAGGGGCACAGAGGCCACACTCTCTCCAATACGGATTGAGTCTACCTTCAGGGGATTCTCTACCCTGGTACGTGCCCCGGCCGGAGCCGAGTGTCTACCCGTACGGAGAGCAACTGCCGGACGAACGGGGTCGCCCTCATGCCGCGGCTTAGGGCCGACGACAGGGTGTTGCTTCCGTAATAGGGAAGTGCTACACGTACGGTAGCAAGGGCTCTTTACCCTGATCCGTACTCTGGCCGTAGCCGGTAGCTGATCTATCCCAGCAGGAACATCTGCCGGACGAACGGGGTCGCCCTCACGCCACAGCTTAGGGCCGGCAACGGGATGTTGCTCCTGAAGGAGAGAACAGCAAGAGAGCGATGCACTGGGGCATCTCTCTCTTTCTGGTGTGTTAAGGCCGGAGCCTGGGGTCGCTTTCCCCTTCACACTCTTTATTAGGCCGTAGCCTTGGGCCTCTTGCCCTTAGGCCTCCTGCCCTAGAGGGTGTAACAAAGCCGTCAATACGGTGCTACCTGGGACTGAGTCTGGTTCAGTCCCACCCCTCTTCTGTCGATCACTGCTCCGCCCGCAATGTAGTTTACTTCCCCTAATCACCTGGGGTTGAGGCAATTGCGGGGAATAAGGACCTAGGACCGTAATGTCCTGATGACCCTCTTGACTGAGATCACTAAACTCACCAATGTGTCCTCCTGGGGTGGTGGTGCGGTGGCGGCCCGGTGGTGGTGTGGGAGGTGATGAGGTGGGAGGTCCGGCGGCGGGCACGGCGGGCATTTTAATGCCTCCAACATTCTCTACTTTATTATGTACGTCGTTTCAATATCGATATAATATGCATTAATAACATGTAAAAAGGTAGCCTACTGAGTTACACTGTGCTGAGTAAATCTCCACTGAATATACGTTAAGAAATCACCCACAACTACCTAGGATACGACGCACACAGTATGGAAATATGGTGGGTGTAGAGGCATTTTTCGGATACCACACGACTAATGCATTCTAATATGCCAAAATTTCTGTATTCCCACAATTTTGTAATCTTGGTTCTCTTAGAATAGGGTTACTTTTCTATATATAACAATAAATCAATGTACAATATTATAAGAAAGAGTACCCTCCTTAAATCTTTCTCATCTTGGAGGCATATGTTAGCCACAGCTTTCAGGGGGTAAGTATTTCACTATCATGGTATTATCTTAGCTTCCGTTTTCAGGGGACTCTTAAATGATTCAGTTTTTAAGCACAATTCACATTTCCTCCGATAATGTCCGTACCAGTCCCACACTGGAGTGTTGCCCTGACTGCCTATCACATTTCACCATCTCCACACTTGATATTAGCTCCAAACTTATCAGAGCACTTGCCATACATCTCCTTCAGCTGACGCCATTGTTGAAGAGATAAATACTCTCAGTGGCAGAGAAACTGGAAATAATTCTTGAAGGTGCTCGGAAAGATGATCCAACTCGACCCAGGTCTGGAGGTGGGTTCACAGAAGATCATGGATTCTACTGAGTCATGGCCGACAGATCACAGAATCCGGATTCGACGGCCCAAATAGAACATCGTCTGACACCCCTGTGGCCACCTTAAATTTCCGGGGAAAATCCCCGAACCCCTCTATAAGAGATCTCTTTAGTACAGGTCAAGGTAAAGGGAGAACGCCAATTTGACACTTGGCTGCGGTTATCTCACCTGATGGGCCTCCCGGACCCTGAGCCTGCCCAAAGGAAGGGCTTGGCAACGGAAGCCACACACTGTTGATACGCCAGCCCACAGAAAACAGAAAATAAGAAAGAGCAAAGCAAAGATATGGGCTGGAAGGTGCACCATATGCAGCTGAACTAATTGGGGGGGGGGGGGCAGATAGCAAGAGGACAAAAAATAGTATCATCACAATAGTTACTGTAATTGGAACATGAAATCGCCGAGATGGGAAGTGAGAGCTGCTTTAAAAGAAGCTAGGTCCTGCATAGAAACAACAGAGTCGGGCAGGGAATTCCAAAGAGATACGTATCTGAATCTGAACACTCTCGATCTTACGCACGTCAAGATGTCATCTGGAGTGGGCACCATATGGTGGCCCCGAGTAGGAGGGCAAAAAGGACGAGCAAACAGATCATCTGGGGTTAATGAGGAGTTTCCATGAAACATTTGCCAGTATTTGATAATGTCATGTCGAAGCAGTCTCCCCTGTATGGAGAATGAGTTCAAAGCCCTCAATCTAATCGCATAATCCAGGTTTTCAAGCCCCTGTATAGACTTTGTCCAACGTCACTGGACTGATTCCAGCAGTCTAAGGTCGCCTATGTACTCCAGATTCCACAACGACGAGGAGTACTCCAGCAATGGACGGATGCAGGAGATACTGTATATAAGGGGATCAAGAACGAGGCATCGCGATTTACAGTGGACTTCAAAATACTGTGCGACAAAGCCCCGGCTTTATGAACCAAGTTTGAAATATTTTGGTGAAATTTAACTGAAGAGTCAATCAGTACTCCCAGGTCAGATACAGGGCTCCTCTCAGGGATAGGTAGATCATTCAAGTAGTCCATACCACAGAGGTCAAGTTCTTCCCATGGGATATTTTTACGGGTATATCTCAGGTGTACACATTTGTCAGTATTCGTGGATAAAACCCAAGATTTTGAAACCCTAGCGAGGGTGTTTATGTCTGCTTGGCAGGTAGTCACATTATCGACAATATTCTGGTTTGTATCTAGCTTGTTGTTTACATACAGTTTGAGATCATCTACATATATTTTCGTAGGTGAATTCACATCACTGTTAAGAAAACTGACACAACAGAAACAATAGGGGTTCAAGGACCGAGCACCTGCTGAGGGACACCGCTTAGTACCCTCCTGGGGTTGCTATGATGATGACTGACAACGACTCTCATTTCGCGATCTAGTAAAAATCCCCAACTCAATCTAATAAACGTCCCATGATACCCAGGTTTCGCAATCTGACAATTAGGATATCATGGCATTCAATGTCAAACGCCTTAGAAAAGTCAAAGTAGATTACGTCCACGTTGTAGTCAGTTACTAACCTGTTGGGAACTTCATTACAGGCAATGATAAGTTGATCCTCTGCTGATCGTCCGGGTCTGAACCCGAACTGATCCTTGGTCAGAAGGTCGTTCGATTCAATGTACGGTACTTACAAATAAATCTGGTGATAATACGCTCCATGGTTTTGACACGAACCGATGTAAGAGAAATAGGTCTGTACATAAGAGGGTTATTTATCTAGAACCCTTTTTGAAAACAGGTATAACATCAGACATTTTCCAAATTTGTGGCACAGTTTCTTGGCTATAAGATACCCAGAAGATCAACAGCAGGGGATATGCGGGATATGCTAACAATGGACTACAGTAGCCTACTTAAGAAGGTAAGGGTGGATACCATCAGGACCCATGGAGGAGGAGGCGTCCACTTTGCTCAAGGCATTTGTAACGTCATTATGGCTGATGTCAAGATCACGAATGTGACCATCGAAGGCTTGGTGGGGAGCTGAGGACGGAGAAGTTACGGTATAAAATGAGGCAAAGGAGGTAGCAAATGTTTCAAACATGGCCTCAGCGTCATAAACAATCTGCCCAGAAAATGTCTTCAGAGGTGCAATGGTAGGATTCTTCCTCCGAATGTAAGAATGGAAAACCTTGGAGTTGGCTGAGAGGAGTTCTACTAGGGAGGTCTCATATCTCGACTGACTAGTTATAGCAAAGTTCCCGTAATGGTGGTCTATGTCCAAAAACAGGCGGAGAGCTTCTTGAGCCTCCTAGGAGTTTCTTTCATGGGTCCCGCGTAGTATTTTGTAATTATTCCACAGTAAGGTGGCTGCAAGAGAATTTGCTGAAGGTATGTCATTCTTGGTGCCCGCAATTAAGTTAATCTGTTAGCGTCACAGGGTTCCTGTGTGTGGGACTTAGCTGGAAGGGTACTTAGCGTATCGCCCGCCTCCTACTGGCTCGTAGATCTGTATCCTAGAGCTTCCCCATTCTTCGGAAATTGCCATATCCCGATCGTTTAAAGGTCCCAAGGCACCAATGGGTTCAATCCATCCATCCATCCATTGCCAGACGCCATGTATCCCAAACGGGGTGGTCAAGGGCTTAGAGTTAATTGTTTTACAGGGAGGGGCACTAATCCTCCACCAACCCCACTTGACACGTAGGGAGTTATGCCAACAGCATCTGGTGTTCCCAGGCGGTCACCCATCCAAGTACTAACCAGACCCAACGTTGCTTATGAACAATATGAATGAGCGGTACGGCTCATCTCTACCACACAGTGAGTCTGAGTGCATTAGAGCATGAAATAACGTCGATGTTCGGGCTTTTCAGAACTCGTTGGCACTGAGTCTAATATCTATATGCATATACCTTGTACTGTGGCCTATCGTGTCTCAGCCAGCGGCGGGTTTCCCACCTACTATCCTACATCATCTAGGATACCATAGTTACCTCTTTGTGCCACTCCAAACTTAGGGCTGGCTACCCCTCCCCCCCCCTTTTTTTTTCAATTCTAGCTACGCCCTGCCACTTAGTCCATTTACCCCCTCTACATTAAACAATACTACAGAATGTAGAAACATCTGCTCAAATACTATTTTTGTATCGATAAAAATACTACACACCTGTAGAACTGGTGACTAATTATCCTGACGAAAGCAGCCATCCTTTTCAGCCGTCCAGTAAAGCGCAGAGACCCTACAGAAGAATAAGTATCCTCAACACTATCTACAGTATTTCAACAAAACGTGCCTGTGTTTACACTGTTCGGCTTAAATGGCGCTGCTTCTGCTGGAATACAGAATTCGTTAATAATAAAATTTCTTAAAATTGCAATGATATTTCGACCATATCTTATGAAGAAATATTTTTTACTTTAAAGTCATGAACTTTTTTATTATTATATAGAAGTAACAGAAGAAATCCTTGATAGCCTTCCTTGCTCCACATCTTTCACGAGTTCATCTTTTTTCTTCCGTCCACTCTATGAAAATTTCACACATTAGTTAGCAGTCATATTTTCACTGGTCTCACGCGATTTCTGGCATTTATGCCCAACCATTCATTCATATCACTCATAGGTTAAACCCGTTGGTGCCTTGGGACCTTTAAACGGACGGAATATGGCAATTTCCGAAGAATGGGGAAGTTCTAGGATACGCTCCAGCTAAGCCCCACACACAGGAACCCTATGACGTTAACAGGTTAGCATTCACTCCCAACCATAAAGCCATCATGTTTTTTTTATGCCAGACACTAATATTCCTTCAACATACAGTAACCTTATTCCACGATAATTTTTGCACCTTCATTATCATTTTGTCTGCACCAGTACATACATTCTACTCCATTGGCAGTCTACAGCTCCGTCATCCATGCCGTCCAACATTGTTTCCACTAGTCCAGTTGTTCATACATTCCATTACATTCCTCAGCACATACAGTACCTCAACACCTGCTGCCTGTCCATTCCTCAACCTCTTCACAGCATTCTTACACTCGTCCATGTCAGCATTCTCAGGCTGGTATGGAGAGGGATGCCTTCACGCCATGGCACCGATATAATGGGGCAGAAATGTGCCTGGTTATAAAAACATCCCTTAATTCCCTCCATTTGCCCCTAACGGAGGAAAGTGGACTACAGGACTACTCCAGCCTGCCGTCTACCAGGTTCACATACAGATGAACCCCAAGCTGGTACGTCAAGAACAACAGCCCTTCCACAAAAAGATATTCTCTTAGCAAACATAATCATCTGGTAGTAGCTGGCACAGAATATATCGATATGCTGACCAAGTTAAATTACGAACTGAAGGGGAAAAAGAAAAGGCAGCACTGATAGTTTCACTTTATTAAATATATCTGTCAAGTAACTTATTACAGTGTGAGCAAAAATAATGTTGCACTGTACAAAACATTTGTTGAGTTTTTCATGAAAAAAATAATAATAATGTTACAGTAGGTTTCGGTACACTGTCTACCGATCAATAATAGAACATGAACAACCAAATAGTGAGGTCAAGGTCTTAATGAAAAACTTAAGCAAACACCTTAGTTACTGTACCTAAAAATAACAAACCATTTTCCAAGCATCCAAGAACACATATGGAAAAAGATATATGAAACCATCAATTATGTAATTATAGGATATATGAATAAGACTATAGTATAATAACCATAATAAATGACATTATCTAGCTACAGCAGCAAATACTTGTCCACTGCAGGGAAATCCGTAGTATAATAAAATACTTAATGAAAAACACACACTTCTGAAACATTGTTGGTTAATATAGAGTAACAAAAAGAGAAAAATACACAAAAATGTGGGTCAACCTTGGTACTCAAACCAAGATTTGGCCAAGCCATACTCAGCACAAGTTACAAAAACAAAATAACTATAATTATAATGAAAAATCTTGAGTGACAATTGCTATGAGAAAAAAATATCCCATCAAAGTCAATTATAATTCCAAATGAAAAAACTCCTAGTTGCAATGAGATGAAACAGAGCTAAAAAATTTGAAGTGCTAAAAGTAGCTTTTAATGACAACTACACCAGACGGCTAAGCATTCAAAATGCATCGTACATTTCTTCAATTTACATTAAAGCCTGAATATTTTATAGGATAAACACAATTTCTTCACTAACTGTTCAGCAGTCGATGCCCTCACTTGGAAGGTTTACTTATAATGCCACTATTTATGAGGAAAACTTCAAGATCAAATAATATATTTTCATATAATATACTATCACTGTAAAACAAAACACAGAAAAAAAAATCAACCTTAAGGTTTTAAACCATTGCAACAGGTTATTAGCTCTGTGTAGTTTTGTTTGCATAATTCCATCTACAAAACACCCATGGAAATAACAGCATTGTATTTTAATTGTATAATCTCCTCCATGAACTGTGGTAATTTGTTTTTTGTCACTCAATTCTTGCACTGCGAGCCTGAGACCATACATGGGAGAAACTGGCCAAGACCTCCATTTTGTTTCTACCTGCACCCACATCACCGATGCTTACTCCACACTATCAGGGTATCCTGGGAAATGTGAAACTCAAGATTATACTTGGGCTAATTTTGAGAAAAAAATGCTATATCAACACTGATCCAATACCCAGCTGATATGAGCTGCACTTACTAATGATCATATGGGTGAATTAGAAGAGAGACATTGTAAACCTTAAGGTCATCAGTAATAGTAATTCTGCAACAACTCAGAACTGGATCCAAGCTGATGTAGCATTTACTACTCAAAATCAATAAAAAAAAATCCTGAAGTTTCTATGTACGCTGCATTAGGCCACTGAAGAAACCAGTAAGGCCTAAAAATTGTCAAACCCACAAATACACAGCATGAACTTCAGTACAGCTGGGAAAGACCCAAAATGGCAACACTGACCAGTTTTTCACCATTCTGCACAGATCTCTAAAGCAGGCAGCCTCAGTACAACATTCTCAAACATATTTATGAATAATTCCCTATCATATCTTAAATTTGCTTTTGCAGGAAGAACTTCGAGCATTTGTTTTTACTTGACAGATTCCTAACCTCTTTCAGATCAACTGATGGCCAAGTGTATCTGATTAATACCAAGGAGACTCATTCTTACCTTGCAACTTGTCCTCATCCAATTTAAGGTAACACAGGCAAAAAATATTCTTCAGTTGTGGGAGTGGCACAGTTCTGTCAAGTGAAAACAAAGTGGCTATTGATGCACAGGAAGATTATGCACTTTCCTTTCCTTGTTCTTCCTGCAAAAAACATAATCTACAATAACTTTCCTCTTGTATTTAAGATCTGTTTTTTGTAGGAGGAACAGGAGACATAGGGACTCTGCACTCTCATTTCCTTACCATCACCATATAATCATCTCCAACACCTTGCCTCACAGGACCCTTCAACAAGGGATGGCCATGACAACACCACCTCAGCTACTTTATCCTCACGTACTGCTCTCAACCTTTCAGACACTTCTTTTTTCTTCTCTGTCACCAACAAAAACTTACTGTCTTTCCTGCAAATACAGATCACAGTTACGACAGAGAACTGATCCTAAGTTTGTTTGTGAATCTGGTCCATGGTATTTCTAGGGGGTGGGGGGGAATCCTTCAAGGGACTTGTATTTTGTTTTTGTCACTCGAATCTTGCAGCGCGGGCAGCCTCAGTCACGGCGTGGTGGTATTTGTAGAAACTCCTTCAGGGATTATTTTATTTTGTTTTTGTCACTCATCATCATCATTACCATCCCAACCTCTTCCTCCCATCTACTGGTAAGAGTGCAGCAGGGTCCCTTCATTGCTTTCTGAAGCCTGCCTCACCCCATCCATGGGCAGGAAAAAAGAGGTGGATGATGATGTCACTCGAATATTTTGTTTTTGTCACTTATCATCATCATTATCATCATCATCCCAACCTCTTTTTCACATCTACAGATGAGGTAAACCAGAGTCCAATCCTACCTATAGATGGGGTGGGGATAGGTCTTTTTGTTTTCTGGATCCTACCTCACCCCACCTGTAGGTGGGGAAATGAGGTCAGGATGATGACGATGATGTCACTCAAATCTTTTTTCTTTCCATGCCGCCAACCTCAATAGCGAGCGTAGCCGTCTGCAGCTGAGCCAGCACTCATGCCCGAGAATGAGGTGTAGTTCCCTCCGCTGAACGACGGGGTGGAGAAGTTGTAGAATGAGTTTTGGCCAGGAGGCAAGTGGCCGGCATACCCCGCTCCGCTCCCACCGCCGCCATATCCCCCTCCGCTCCCGATGGGGTTGTAGCGATTGGCAGTTCGGTCTGGGGCCATTTTGCCCCCCTGCTGGTACTGACGATTCTGCAGGTTAATACATGGCAGTTATATCGACAAAGCTATCAATACAATTCTGACCTTTTTTCCCATCTTATGATGGGGTGAGGTATAATCCAGCAAACAGAAGTGAACTGAACAATGAACTCCAAGAACCTGGCAATTAAGGCCAAATGGCACTAAATCATATAAATAAATGGAACAAATAAATAATGGAAAAAATAAATACATAATTAAAAAGAAAAGGAATGAAATCAGCAAACAAACAACACAGAAAAAGAAAGTGCCGGTAAATATATATCTGAAAGCCGGTACTGATAATTCTGCTGGTTAAAAAAACAGAAATATATACTCATCAATCTGAAAGCTGATACTTCAATTCTGGTCCAGTATTGACAAATGAGCAGGTTAGTACACATTACAGTAGTGACCAACGAGCAGGTTAGTACACAGCAATTCTACCACCACCATTATCATCACACATATTTGCCCACCTAAGTGCTGGGTGAGGTAAATCGTATCACTTACATCAGCAGCATCCTGACCTTTTTCCCACCAAAGGATGGGGTGAGGTTGGCAACAAGAAAACAAAGAAAGAGAAAATATAGAAAAGAGCTATCATCACCATCATTTTTTGTGTCCACCTAAGGATGGCATAAGTAGGATCCACAATAATAAGGGAAGGGACAGCGGAACAGTGAGAGAGCTAACAAAACTTGTCTGAAATGGAACACAATCATATCTGTTACAACATGGTCATATCTCATGGCTAATGCTATCATATACCACAGTAAAAATGATAACCCTGAGGATTGGGATACATATACCTGAATAAAAAATTCACCAAATATTTCACGGCTTCTACATGTCAATTTCCTCTGCTGGCTAATATTCTTAGGCTAAGAGAGGTTTGGTATGTTTCTCCACCCACAGATGATTCTCTCTGATATTAGCACAGTGGAGTCTCCTAAATCATGGTCATATGAGACTGGGCACAAGTTGCCATCCATCCATCCATCCATTGCCAGACGCCATGTATCCCAAACGGGGTGATCAAGGGCTTAGTGTTAATTGTTTTACAGGGAGGGGCACTAATCCTCCACCAACCCCACTTGACACGTAGGGATGCCAACAGCATCTGGTGTTCCCAGGCGGTCACCCATCCAAGTACTAACCAGACCCAACGTTGCTTAACTTCGCTGATCGGACGGGAAGCAGTGTACTCAACGTGGTATGGCCATTGGCAATTTAAGAATTCTGCAATATGGAAATAACTAATCTCATAGTGAAAATTACTTATGGGTCTGTCATCTTGAAAAAGTTGCCCCCTTACCCCCAAATCTACATCAAACTGGTCACCAGCGGACACTAACAACCTTCATGCTTGGAATGGGAAGAATTGCCATGGCATGAGATGGAAGTGCTGTGACTGGCTTATAGTAAGTGCTATGCTTGAATATGACTGGTTTAGTAATTGCTATGCTTGACTTATTTTGGTTTACACCCAGCCAGATGTGCAGACTTGAGGTAATGGTGGTGCATATTACACAAGGCATCAGAAAAGGGTCACTTTTGAAGGCTGCATTCATGAATTTTGTGTAATTTCTGCAATTTACTTATGTTGCAAACTTGCATGATGTTGCCGCGTATTATGAATCCGCTATTTAGAACCACGCGATTTAGGAATTCCACGGTAATAGTAGTAAATAAAATCATCTGGTGAAAGGAAGAACACACAAAAAAATATATTATTGGATTGAAGGGGTTGTGTCAAGCATATGGTCATTAGTTCCTCAAGATAAAAATATGCTTGTGAATTCACAACACTGGCAATATTAGTACTATCCTAAACATGTACTGATATACAGTAAATCCTACCCTACTGAAAGTATGCATTCTGTGCTATTAATACCATATGAGAATCAAATCCTCATGATGCACTTGTTCATCTGGACGCGAACTGGTTTGACACCAGGTTCCTACAGTCCTTCACCTCTCTTTTGGGGGGATAACAAGGGAGGTGAGGGATGTCTGTATAACTCGACAATGGACCTGCCTGTTTATATATCAGTGCCACCATATGAGGGCATACCTCTCCAGCAAAAATGATGTGCTATTGCAGTCATATCCATCCACTTCCTTACGATAAATAACGAGACAGTGAGCAATGACCTTCAAAACCCAGTGATGTGATCCTTAGAACCCAACAGACTTCAGAATATCATGTAAGAGTTTCATAATTGTTGGACTAAAAAGTGAAGCAATAATACATACTGCAACTGTACATGAAAATATAAATGCCCTGTAAATGAAGAAGTATTTCAGTACTGTACAGCCAACATTACCATACCTTACCTCCCTTTCCTTAACACAACTGCATAACTATGACTAAGCTGAATAAAACTGCCTGGAATCAGCTAGAATCAAATACTAGAGATGTCCCAACCAAGAGGCTTAAAAGGCTGTTAACATTCCTTTAGCCAAATCCTTGTGGTTCTGCGAGGCACTCTAAGATCTCCCACACTGATTTGTTCTGCATGTTACATTTTTGGTGGCATTACATGCGAGGAATTCAGCACACACACACACACACATACACATATATAAACAATATTACATCTGGATGGGCTTGTCAGATGGGGCCGGGGTTCCAGGGCTTGAATGACATGTGAACGGCTGTGTGGCCCACTTCACTGCGCGTGCTACTGATATGTCTCCCACTTTCATAACTTCTCTTTTTTTTATTCTGGATCCTACCTACACCCCCTCTGATTTATTCATCTGCTCATTGTCTAACCGGAATAATTCAGCAGATGAGTTTTAACCTGACAAAGATCCATTACCTGTTTCGGCTCAGTTAATGGCCAAGCATAGTTAGATTCCATGGCTGATTTCACTAGTAACAAAGGAGACCCATTCCTACCTCATAATGACGGCTCATTAAATTTTATGCAACCATGAACTACACTTAAAGTTGTAGGTGTGGCCTAGTTCCATCACATTAAAACAAACCAATTAACATTAAGAAGCGTACATAAGGAAGTACTGAGCAATATCACAACTTCACCTGTTGGAAATTCTGGTATAAATTAATATTGTCTGACATGATTTATACATGGACAGAGGAAGTACATTACTGCTTATCAGCAGTAGCACTGTAGCTGCTGCAACCCTCAACTAAACTGTATGTGAACCCAGTGGAATGCAGTTTAAAGCTGTCCTTCTTTCACCGTCCACAGTCTGACAGGGAAAGGACTAAAGGACATTTGTATAACCAGGTAGCTCTACCACCTGGTTGCATCAGTGCCACCACATGAAGGAGTCCCTCTCCAACACCTATAAGTTCCCTTATACTGTACGCTGTCATCTATAAATATCCTTTTTAGCAATTACCATATTTCCTGTCATATAATACACACTTTTTTCAACATAATTTGCTTCAAAAATCACCCTGTGAATCATACCATGAAAGTCATGGTTTAGAACTGGCCTACAGGTTGAGGTGACTAATACCAAGGCTGTCACCACTCAGAAGAAAATGACTCGACTCCCTTACTATTTATTGAAAATTCAATAATGCACACTTAGATGTGTGTGCATTATCATAAATAAATCATTAATAAATAGTAAACAAAGCATTCTGTGGACTAGATACACACACACATCGAGCACTGAGTGACTGCACTACATTAATCACATCTACAGATCGTAAACAAAAATCAGCTGTTCGCTTACTAGCAAATGCAAGGCTATGGCAAAAACTTTGTGTATCTGTGTATTTCCCGGTGAAATAATTTAGTGCAAAATTATTTTCCCTCACAAACAGCTGGATGCTGAAGAGAAATAATTGGTAAATTGAGTAACCTTTCCTTCCTAAATATTCCTTGTCAAATCATGGGTATGCATAATACACCAGTGTGCATTGTATGGCAGGAAATACGGTATGTCCATAGTATATATATATATATATATATATATATATAATATTCATACGAGTACGAGTATATACTGTATATATTTTTATGTCTCCGACTCTGGGCAAAGGCTTCAAGGCCTATCCCCAAGTTCCAGCAGTCCTCTCTGGGGCCCAATAGTCCTCCTACACCTCCATATGTCACCACTTCAGAGCAACCTGTCTCCTATAGAACTGATGATGTTTATCTATCTATCTATTATCAGACGCCACAATCCCGTAAAGGGTGACCATCTGACTTTGAGTTATTTGTTTTACGGGGAGGGGCACTAACCCCCCACCAACCCATTTGTTGACACATAGAGAGCACTTATGGTTTAGTTATATGGTCACCACCCAGGGCTGTAAATGGTTTCTTGGCTTACAGGAAACCATTTGGCTTGTCACTCAATGTAAAGCCACCTATATGTTAAAGAAAAGCAATAAGAAGTGACAGGAAAGATGGGAGAAAAAGGAAAAGAGGAGGGCAGGCATAGAAAAAGAATGATAAAGGCTAAGGAAGAAGTAGGCAGCACTACATCAAGTGAGTGGATGATGGTCACCACCACCTACCACTAAGACTGATGTACTGTACTGGTATTATATATATATATATATATATATATTATATATTATATATTATATATATATATATATATATATATATATATATATATATATATATATATATATATATATATATATATATATATATATATATATATATATATATATATATATATATATATATATATATATATATATATATATATATATATATATATATATATATATATATATATATATATATATATATATATATATATATATATATATATATATATATATATATATATATATATATATATATATATATATATATATATATATATATATATATATATATATATATATAATATATATAATATATATATATATATATATATATATATATATATATATATATATATATGTTTCAGTATCAGATATTGCATAATTTCACTGGATAATGCTTTAATAGAACCGAGCAAAAAGCACCGGATATTGTACAGTATTTGGCTGGATATTGTGACGACGGATAATTGAGAGTTTACTGTAGCCTGGTGGCTTAGTAGGTAATTAAGGCTCTCCAAATGGATTGAGCCTGTACCGGTGTATATCAAAGGAGTTGGTGGGGTTTATTGCTTAGTAATGTCACACGGCAATGAGTGAAGCTGGTCATTCTCACCTAAATGTCAGGACCAACTTGCCAAGCCCCGGGCTCCTACGCTCCTCCTGGGGCAACGTAAGATTCGACGGTATACTATATATATATATATATATATTATATATATATATATACGCTCCTCCTGGGGCAACGTAAGATTCGACGGTATACTATATATATATATATATATATATATATATATATATATATATATATATATATATATATATATTATATATATATATATATATATTATATATATATATATATATATATATATATATATATATATATATTATATATATATATAGTATACCGTCGAATCTTACGTTGCCCCAGGAGGAGCGTAGGAGCCCGGGGCTTGGCAAGTTGGTCCTGACATTTAGGTGAGAATGACCAGCTTCACTCATTGCCGTGTGACATTACTAAGCAATAAACCCCACCAACTCCTTTGATATACACCGGCACAGGCTCAATCCATTTGGAGAGCCTTAATTACCTACTAAGCCACCAGGCTACAGTAAACTCTCAATTATCCGTCGTCACAATGTCCAGCCAAATACTGTACAATATCCGGTGCTTTTTGCTCGGTTCTATTAAAGCATTATCCAGTGAAATTATGCAATATCTGATACTGAAACAGGAAGCAACCAGCGGTTCTATGCAATATCCAACGGCAACATGTATCACTTAGCTCAGATGCGATAGCCAACTGGCGCCCACAAAAACCTTGCAACGAGCCAGCCAATCAAATGCACTGCACGAGCAGCCCACCTGGCGCACTGAGCCTACCATTGCTCTCATTCTCTCCCGTGCATCTCATACAGTGAAGACGTATCTATGCACTCTGCTCGTGACCATCCAGTGGCAAAACCCTGGTCCTGTGACTTATTCTGTGGCCTCCCATGCCTCACTCATTGTTGCTGCAGAGCTTGTGGCCTCTCAGTGCTTCATGTGATTCTGAAATTACTGTACAAGTAATTACTGCCACCAGACCACATGGGATTAAAAGTGCACTGTACTGTACTGCATGGTGTACAACTCTACCCTCCACTGATGTCAACACTACTAGGTGAGTACACTATGTACTGTATTACTGTACAGTAATACCTCTGTATACGATACAGTACCCCTAGATGAGATACCCTGGCTTAACAATGGGGGTAGAAATACCACCATACCCCGCCTAACGATGGCCAAACCCCGGTTTAACAATGGGTTTTTATTTTATTTTATTTTTGTTTTTTTCCGATTTTGATGATACAGGTATACTAAAATTGTGTGTTTAGGTTGATTTATAAACTGTTTTTAGATTAATGTGTTTTAGCCATAGGTGGAGTGAACATCACCATTTGGGGGTACAGTTTACTAAGCTTGATGTATTCCAGACTTATATTTGACTATTTTCAGATTATATTTGTTGGTTTCAGTGAGTTAGGCTTAGGTTAGCTTCCTTGATAGCTATCTATCTATCTATCTATCTATTGCCAGACGCCTCAATCCCATTTGGGGTGGCCACAAACAAATTGCCTCCAAGTCGCCCTGTCCCCCGCCATTTCACTGCCCTGCTCCCAACTCACACCCCCCCTCTCTCATATACCTCTCCATCCCATCCTTCCATCTCATCCTCGGCCTCCCCCTCCCTCTTCCCCCCTCCACCTCACTCACATACACTCTCTTCGTCAGTCTTTCACCCTCCATCCTCTCCACATGGCCAAACTACCTCAGTGTGTTCCTCATAACGCTTCCTATCACATCCACATCCACACCACAACGCTCCTTTATATCCTCATACGTCAGCCTCTCTCTCCATGTGACTCTCAGGCTCCTCTTAAATAACTCATTTCCACTGCTCTCACTCTTGACTTGTGTCCTTCCAACAATGTCCAAGCTTCACTTCCATACGTTAGAGTTGGTATCACAATACTGTCATGTAGTAACTTTTTCACTTCCATGCTCACTTCCCTGTTTCTTATCACTGCTTTCAAAGAACCAGTAACCTTTCTTCCCTGCTGTACCCTTTCAAGCACTTCACCCTCCAAACCTCCATCCTTACTCATCACACTACCCAAGTACTTAAACATACTCACATTTTCCAATTCCTCACCATCCAACCTCGCTCTACATTCACTGACTTCACCTCTCTCAAAGACCATCACTTTACTCTTCCCTACATTCACCTTTAGATTCCGTTTCTTACACACTCTCCCAAACTCATCCACCTAGCCTTGCAGCTCCCCTTCGTCTTCACTCAACAACACAGTATCATTTGCAAACAACAGTACAGGGAGTTTCCAAACACTATCCTCTCTCACCAGGGCCACTCCAACATCCACCACCCTACCTTGTACCTCTTTTATTACCCCATCCATGTACAGATTGAACAACCATGGAGACATGACACATCCCTGTTTCAACCCAACTTTCAGAGAAAAATTCACTTAGTTCACCATCCACACGCACTGCAGCCTTCGCACCATCGTACATACTCTTCACAGCATTCAACAACTTCCCATCTACTCCATATATTCTTAACACTTTCCACAATCCTTGTCTATCCACCCTGTCATATGCTTTCTCCAAATCCTGGATAGCTGTTAGACCATTTAGACTGGCTTTAAACTTGTTTTTGGACTCATTTGGGTGAGTTTTGGGCTTGGTTTGGGGGGGAACCCAAGGTTGGTAAACAGTCCACATTGAAATACATGTTAAAAGTACCCTTATATACGATACCCCGCCTAACGATGGGGTTTTGCCTAACCAGGTACATCGTTAAACCGGGTATGCCTGTACTGTGTCATACTGCACTGCATTTTATGCTTAATTTTCGTCTTTTACTCACAGGAACGTTTTTAGGATACAGGATCATGACGGATAGCAACAGATTATCCGGCTCTGCACCAAATGTTGAGCCAACCGGAGGGGTACTATGCAATATCCGGCATTCTGCAATATCCAGTGTACAGATTGGCTGAATTATGCCGGATAATTGAGAGTTTACAGCACTCCCTAATAAAGTTCAGCTGCTATAAAGCTGAAAGATCATATACCGCAATTGTAAAGTAGTTGTTCTATGAAAAAAAAAAAAAATGTTATATTGTACTCTGAAACACATCCCTGATATTTAAAACAGATGTTCAGCATAATAACCACATGTAAATGTATGCCAAAACATAAGTGTTACAATCTGACCAGTATTACCAAATACCCAACAGTTCTACTGACAGTCACAGGACAGTATTAAAAATTTATGGTTTACTGTTACTGATACAAATGTTACTGTTGTGGCGTCAGTCCCACCTAGACGTGAATCCAGTGGGATTCAAGCTGAAAATACCCTTCTGCAGTCTAACATCTTCCCTCCAGGGGACATACACGGAGTTGAGGAATGTTTGTATAACTAAGCAGTGCGGTTTCCCAGTTATACTGTGGCATCACATAAAAGCATCCCTCTCCATCACCAGGACTGCCAATACAGTACAAATAAACAGGAACCCTAATACTGTACTTGAATGACAGCAAAATTTTTACACAGCATTTGCACTTTCTTTATCATACACCCACATAATCAAAATCACATTGATAATTACAGTACTGTACCATTATTTAACTGTTAGACCAAGAAATTTTTCCTAAGCACACGAAAAATCTGGACGTATCATGAATATTTAAAAAGAGATGGCATCTGGCTAAAAATATAAATGCAGATTATTTTTGGCACATTCAGTATGAGAGGCATTTCCAATGGTAGGTAATTAATTTGGAGACAGTATTAAAAAGAACTAATAGGGCCATCTCTAACCCATTACTGCTCCATATCAATAAGAAAATGAATTGGGTATTTTCAAAAGTTAATTGACAGGGAAACCCTGGATCTAAGAGCTTTGTGACTATACGCCAGTAAGGAAAGACAGTACGCGAAATCCCACACACAGCAACCCTAGACACTGATAAGTTAATGACAATAGTAGCATAATTGTAACCCCAAATTCATCAACCCAGTGGACTACAGGCTTAAACTGCCCTTCTGCAGTCCACCATTCACCTTTTGGGGAATAGGGATGTAGATGAAAGACATCTGTATAACCAGGTAGTTAAGCCACTCAGTCATATCAGCACCATGATGAGAAAGCAGCTCTCTCCAACACAGAGTAAACCCCAAATATACCATCACAAAGAGCTTCACAAACAACGAAGCTGCCAAAGTACGTAATAAATCCACAAATACAAACCTACCAACATGGAAAGCTCTACCCCTTCAGCCAGAGTATGCCACAAATATTTTCATCTTGTTATTTTCACATAATTTTACTCAGAGTTTTTAAGCTGCAGAAGTCTGATATGGTCTTCATTAACCCATCACTATCAGAGCTCTCTCCTATACTGAATAAAATCACCTGAAAATGGCAAAAACAGCACAAAATTTATGTTAGTTCCAATCCTTGACCCATCTGGCTGTGAACCCAGCAGACTGCAGGAAACCAGCCTTCTCAATGGGAGCATTCACAATCTCCCAAAAGTTGCCAATCTTTACCTGATAATTTGAAAAATACAAACGTAACCAACTAAACTACTGTCCAATATATTACCTGTGTACAATACAGGTTTCTCTCTTCAACTAAACTACTGCTTTGTGTTTCCTTTATCACTCTGTTCATAATTATACTTTTTCAAACATATTTGCTCAATATAATGAGGAAAGGAAGTTTTAGTTTTGTAAAGTTAAGAGTCACTAAACCAATTAAACTACCCATCTAAACCTCAGGACAAATATTCTTCATAGCTTAAAACTGATTACTTCTATTCCCAGTCATGTCTTTTAATATAGTTTCCTCTCCTCCATCCTTCTTTCCATCCAACCTCTTCTGTCTTTCTTTCCTTCATTCTTTCCTCTTTCTTCTGCCTATGGGTGACTTTACATTCCCTCTTCTTTCTTTCCTTCATTCTTTCCTCTTCCTTCTGTCTGTGGGTGACTCTACACTGGGTGACAAGCCAAATGGCTTCCTGTACACCAGGAAACCATTTACTACGCTGGGTGGTAACCATATAACCAAATTTTGGCACCTGGTGGTTTAGTGGGTAATAATGACGCTACAATCGATTGAGCCGGTGAAGGTTTATATCCAAGGGGTAGTTGGGGTTTATTGCTCACGTAATGCCACTCGGGGATGAGTGAGGCTAGTCACTCTCATCTTAAATGCCAGGACCAACTTGCCAAGCCCCGGACTCCTTCGCTCCTCATGGGGCAACGTAGGATTGGATGATGGATGGATGGATGGATTAATCAAATAAATAAGTGGTAGGTGGGGGCGCTCACCATCCACTCACTCGATGTAGTGCTGCTCTCGGGTGTCTGCCCTTTCCTCTCCTCCTCCTTTTCTTCCATCATCTTCTGTCTTTCTTTCCTTCATTCTTTCCTCATCCTTATGCCTACAGGTGACTTTACATTTCATCTTCTGTCTTTTTTTCCTCTTCCTTCTGCCTGTGGGTGACTCTACACTGAGTGACAAGCCAAATGGTTTCCTGTACACCAGGAAACCATTTGCTATGCTGGGTGGTAACCATATAACCAAATTTTGGCGCCTGGTGGTTTATTGGGTAATTATGGCGCTCCAGTTGGACTGAGCTGGTGAAGGTTTATATCCAAGGGGTGGTTGGGGTTTATTGCTCATGTAATGCCACTCAGGAATGAGTGATGCTGGTCACTCTTATCTTAAATGTCAGGATCAATTTGCCTAGCCCCGGGCTTCTATGCTCCTTATGGGGCAATGTAGGATTAGATGAATGAATGATGGTTAACAAAATAAAACTTTCAGATGATTTTTTTGTCAATACATAACTCAAGCATGAAGTCATTTCGCTGCAAAATATTTACTGAAATCAGATGAAGACTGTATGTACATGCCTGCGCAAAGTTTTGTTGTTGTCTTCCTGAAAACATCAGTACTTGCAATTTCAGTCGGCGGCTTCATCTTCGCATGACGTCATCTCCATAAATTGTGCCTTTTTTATAACATATAATCATTACATTCTCTTCATCACTTGGCAGATGAAATATTAATCTCTTTCATAACTAAATAATAAGCATTTCAAATTAAATACTCTAATATCATGTGATGAAAGCAAATGGACCACTTGTCATTTTATGCATTCTAGCAACTGTTCTGCAGTATTTTACTTAGCAAATCATATACAGTATAGCAAACTGGTATAATAACCAGTGATTACAGCATTGAAGAATTTATGTACTCTTCATCACTAAATACAGTATCATGGAAGGGGTTTTAGAAAATATATGGCTATGCGAACCAGGAATAGTTGACCAAATTCCTTATTAAATTACCCGGCAATAATTGGGAGCTCCTGAGTCTGTGAACATGCCCATGGGTACTTTGAGAGACCTTTGTTGGAGATAGGCCGAAGGATTGTCTGTACTATGACTGACAATATGAATAAATTTCAAGACATCCATTGCCTGACGGGGTTAAACAGGACGAAGTATTTTCCAAATACACTTAACATACTGTTATTTAATTTGTTTTTCCTTCCTCTGAATATATATATATACCAGGTATATATATATATATATCTATATCTATATATATATATATATATATATATATACAGTAATCCCTGTACTTTCCGGACGCCCACTTACCGGACATTGTGGGCCTGGACCTTGGGAACCCAAAAATGGCCAAAAAAGGGGAAAAAATCCCCCCAAAACCCGAATTTTTTCCCATCTGTAATTTGAAATTGCCGCGCGGCGCCAAACACCTGTTTAAACCATGGCCCCTTCACCCCTTCCTTCCTCCCCCTTCCCCCCTCCCCAGTCACAGTTGCCATTTGGTGTTTTTCATTACCAAATGTGGGCCAATTAGGTACTGAAATGTTCGTTTGGTAGTGAATCAGCATGATTAATTACCAAACAGATTTTTCACATGTATGAAGATATACAGAATGGAGACGGTGGACTGTCTGGTTTCTGTGTGATGGTTGCGGAGAAATGGGTGGAATATGTTACGAATGTTTTGAGAGTAAGTGATAGGATATTGGTAGTGAAAATTCTGTTAGGAAAAAAGATAGCTGCGATTATATCGGCATATGCTCCACAGGCAGGATTGGATGAATCAGAGAAAGATAGATTTTGGGATGATTTAATACGTGTAGTGGGTGGTATGCGGGATGATGAGATAGTGATTTTGGGAGGGGACTTAAATGGTCATGTAGGTGAAGCAGCACAAGGTTATGAAGGAGTGCATGGGGGATGTGCGTATGGTCTAAGGAATGCAGAAGGGGAAAGGATACTTGAGTTTGGGGAGGCAACGAAAATGACTGTGTGCAAAACATATTTTAGGAAAAGAGACAGTAGGTTAATTACATATGAGTCTGGGGGAAATAGCAGTCAGATAGATTATTTTCTGGTTAGGAGGGCCGATAGGAGGTTAGTGAGGGATGTTAAAGTTATAGGAAGTGAGGAGTGTGTGCAGCAGCACAAACTATTGATATGTGATATGGTGCTTAAAGAACAAGTGATGAAAAAGATGACTTATGTACCTAGGAGGAAAATATGGAAGCTGAAAAACCAAGTAGTAAGGGATGCCTTCTATAGCGAGTTCAGGAGAGTGGTGGCTGAACAGGAAGCTGTAGACAGAGGCGTTAATGAACAGTACAGAGCCCTCAAGAACAATTTCTTGAGAGTTACTGATGTAACATGCGGCTGGACAAGAGGACCACCAAGACATAAAGTAACTTGGTGGTGGGATGAGGGTGTAGAAGCTGCAATTAAGGAGAAAAGAAGGTTTTTCCGGGAATGGAAGAAGAGTGGTAGCAAAGAGGAATATTTGGCTGCTAAGCATAGGGCTAGAAGAGAGGTATACAGTGCAAAGTCTGAGTCACAGAGACAATTACTTGATAACCTAAATCATGGGGAAAGGAAAAATATATTTAGGGTGGCAGGTCAGGTGAAGAGGGATAATCGGGATATCATAGGTGAGCAGTGTGTGAAGAATGATGAAGGAAGGGTAGTGGTGAACAGTGAGGATATTAAAGAAGCATGAAGAGAGCATTATAACCGGTTGTTGAATGAGGAGTTTGACTGGGACAGGGAAGGTTTGGAGCCAGCAGATCCAGTGTCTGGCCTTTGGCCTTTGATTGATACTGCTACTGTGAGTGAGGCAATAGGCAGGATGAGGGTGGGGAAGGCAGCAGGTGTGTCTGGGTTGACTGCCGAAATGTTGAAGGCCTCAGGCGATATAGGGGTGAGTTTAGCCACTGACCTGATAAATAGGATTATTTATGAGTGTGTTGTCCCAGATGATTGGCTGAAGAGTGTAATTGTAAATGTGTATAAAGGGAAGGGTGATGCCCTGGAAAGAGGAAATTATAGAGGTATAAAGCTTTTAGATCAGATAATGAAGGTAATGGAGAGTTTTAGAAGGTATAATTAGAGAAAGAGTGAATATTGATGAGATGCAGTTTGGGTTTATGCCAGGTAGGGGGACCATTGATGCCATATTCATTGTTCGACAGCTTCAGGAAAAATATATTGGTAAGAGAAGGGATCTTTATTTTTTGTTGATTTGGAAAAGGCCTTTGACAGAGTCCCTAGAGAGGTGGTGAAGTGGGCAATGAGAAAGCTTGGCTTGGAGGAGTGGCTGGTTAGGGTGGTTATGGCCATGTATGTGGGTGCTCACACCCAGGTGTGAGTGAATGGAGATTTGAGTGATGAGTTTTCTGTGAATGTTGGTGTGAATCAGGGGTCAGTCTTGAGTCCCATGTTGTTTATCATGGTACTTGGAGCCCTTTCACGTGACTTTAGAAACGGACTCCCGTGGGAGTTGTTGTATGCTGATAATTTGGTGTTGATTGCAGAGAATGAAAGGGAGGCGGAGGAAAGGTTTAGGAAGTGGAGAGATGGTATGGGGCAAAAGGGTTTAAGGGTAAATGCAGATAAAACAAAAGTGATGATATCTAGGGTTGGTGGCGGTACTGTCAAAGACGAGGGAGAGTGGCCATGTGCTGTTTGCCATAAAGGCGTGGGAAGTAATTCCATCTTGTGCGGTGTGTGCGATAAATGGGTGCATAAGAGATGTAGTGGTATCAGAGGTATACTGCAAGATAATGCTGATTTTATGTGTACGGTGTGCCAGGATGAGCAGGTGGAGATTGTCAGGCGTGAAAGAATTGAACTTGCTGGTGAATCTCTTGAGTGTGTGGAAGAGTTTTGTTATTTAGGAGACATGTTGTGTGCTGGAGGTGGGGCTGGAGCTAGCTCTGTGGCTAAGGTGAGAAGTGGTTGGAAGAAGTTCAGGGAGCTCTTGCCTCTCCTGACATTGAGAGGGCTCTCCCTACGTGCTAAGGGGTCTTTGTATGCAACATGTGTTAGGAGTGTAATGCTGTATGGCAGTGAGACCTGGGCAGTGAAGGAGGAAGATATTCGCCGGCTCAGACGTACAGAAATGACAATGATTAGGTGGACGTGAGGTGCGTCCCTGCGTCCAAGGCCTGGAGGGGCTGGGTTTACAATGGAAGAGTTGAGAGGTAGGATGGGACTGGAGTGTATTGGTGTTGTGATGAGGAGAGGTAGATTGAGGTGGTTTGGACATGTGGAGAGGATGGGAGATGATAATTGGGTGAGGAAGGTGAGAAGTGTTAATATTGGGGGTGGGGTTATGAGGGGCAGACCAAGAAAGACATGGGATGAGGTCATTAAGTGTGACCTTAGGGTTAAGGGACTGAACAGGGAGGCTGCAATGGATCGTGCAGCGTGGAGAGCCGCCATTAGGTGACCAAGGCCGACACATGCAAGCATGTTGGAGCCTTTAAAAACGAAACGAAACGAAACGAACGAAACGAAACGAATCTGCTAGCATACACAGCGCAAAAATAAACATGCTGCTGATTATAAGGAGAGTGATTATTTCCATTTGTACATATAATTAGTGAAGCATAAATGCTTCCTTTAAGAATTTGGTAATGAAAATTGAGGAGCTTGGTAATGTGGCCGAGTTCAGATCTGGCAACCCTGTCCCCAGTTACTGCCTAACCTTCGTTCAGGGAAGATGTCCATCGTAATGAATGCTGCACGTGCTCATTTTTTATGAATAAACAGTGAATAAACTCCAACACCTCGCCACTAGACCACATGGGAATTTACAATGTTGAGCAGTGTCAAAAAATTAGAATTTAGAGCGCAAAGGATTAAATGTGGAGTGAGTGTGGAGTGCAAGGTGGCCATTGAAACTGGCGTGGTTGAATTAAGAAGAATGTACAGTGTTAAACAACTATAACTCAAAGTGCAAAGAATTAAGTGTAACACAACACTGGATTAATGTATGTGCTTCAAGAGCATTTTCACAACTACCAGAGCCTTAGAGAGTTAGAGGCTGCGGCCACAGACATGCTGTAAGTACAGTGCCCTGTACGCTGCTAGACCTAAGTATTTTCCATACTCACTTCTAATTCCTCATTCTCTGGTTCCTTTTCATTTATTTCATGCTTTATGTCCATTATTGGTGTGAATAAGGTCTTAAATAGGTTTAAATAAGTGCTATGCATGTCCGGTAGGGAGTTATTTAGGTGGCTTTCAAAGTTAGACTGGGTTAGGGTCATAAGTACCAGTCCAGCAATCAGAGACCCACTTTCCAGACATGCCTTTGGCTCTATTACATCGGATAGTGGTGGGATTACTGTATATATAAACTCAATCCTCGTAAATTGCATGTTCATAAATCACAGATTCGTAAATCACGGTTAGGTGGCCGTCAAACTGCCGGCAACCTTAAATCACTGTTAAGTCACGAAAGTCGTGAATCTAGGCACCCAAGTGGGCCTTTTCCGAGGAGAATTGTAAACCGCAGCATTCAAATTGAAAATCGCGACCGAACAACCAATTACTGTGCGTCCCTGGTGGCATATGTGCATACTAATGCCACCATGTTGTTGTTGTTGTTCTTGTCTCGCCAGTCCGCACACTACAGACCGTCGCCATGGAGTACGAGAGCTAACTGCCTTTTTTGTGCAACTTCCCCCCGCCTCCTACCTGCCATGGCCCCTCCCGACCCCCCATTGAAGCGCTCTAAGCAAAATGGTGTCAAGAAGCTGCCACAGTTGTTGTACAGTCAACGTTTGGAGCTCATTCGTCGTGTTGAGAGGGGAGAGAAGTTTTCAAAGCTGGCGAAAGAGTTTGGGAAGAACAAGTGCTGAGAGGTTCTAAGTTCTTCCCAACACCACCCCACTCCATTCACTTAAGCAATTTCATCATAGGATTAAAGTGAGATCCCTTAACATGGCTTATTTCTATTTAATACATGCACTGAATATTCCTAAATTTTTATGTTTATGTTTGATGGTGCCTAGATAGGTGTAGGTAGGGTGCTGTGGGGGCTGGTTGGCCAAAGTACAGACCCAAATTAATTTTTCACATTCATTCATTCATTGCCAGGCGCCATGTATCCCAAACAGGGTGGCCAAGGGCTTAGAGTTAATTGTTTTACAGGGAGGGGCAATAATCCTCCACCAACCCCACTTGACTCGAAGGGAGAAATTTTTCACATGAGTTATTATTTATAAACCACGGAATTTGTAATCCGCGGCAGTGGTCCAGACCCAAATTGCCGCGATTTACGATATATATATATATACTGTATATATATATATATACAGTACCCTCGCGTCCAGCACGCATTAGTCCAGCACGATTCGAGTCCAGCACGGTGAGCAATTAATTATTATTATTTAATACGATTTAATTACTGCAACACGAGTGTGTTAGCGTAACACGCACAGAGCTCCGAGAAGTGGGCCAAATCCGCAGAGTTCACTCTAGCACGATCACCCCCGGTCCAACACGGCCATACTGAACATTCCCATGATGATGATAGCCAATGAAAAACTTCTGACCAAGTAGCCTTCCCCGCCCACTATCGTGACGTGATCGTGATGCCGCCCAATTAAAAACGCTTCTGGCGTCACGTGATGTTTTGTTTACATTTCTCCCGCCACAGAGCCACTCAGTCGCATAATTGCATTGGAAGGTGCATTTTTCTTACTGCATTTTCTGCCCTTGTTACTGCATTTTACCCTGCTCACGATGCCTAGGAAGCCTTCTGAGAACCCCAAGAAGCGTCGGCACCTCCCTCAGGCCACCAAGCTAGAAAGCATCGAGAGGAAGAAGAAAGGGGAGAGGAAAGTTGACATTGCCAAGGACTACGACAAGAATGAAGCCAACGTGATCATAATAAAAAACTTAAGACAAGATCCTGGCAGCCGAAGGCTATCACATGGCACTTCATACCAGGTTTGCCGAGGATACGATGGTAAATCGGAACGGTAACGTGGTAAAATTGCCGACGATACCACGGGCATTTGGAATTCATCTGGATGGATTCCTGCCAAGCATACGATGGGGAAAACAGTGTGACCAAAACCCAGGCGACTCGACAGAGAATGTATCGTACTACAGCATTGAACATTTAGCCTGACACTGAATACATATTAATATTTTAGAATAAATATCAATCGTTTTGAAACCCTTCTCATCGGCGTGCGTACCAGTTTATAAACAAAGTTGCTTCTCCTTATTCTCTACCGAGTCAGTGACAGCGATCACTTTCCACAGTCACGAGACGGGGCTGTGGCAACAGTGTGAGAAGCATGCACTTTGCCGAGGGCTAGGACAGGCAGAAGCAGGACCTTCCATGGCTGTGGACGAAGATAGTGATTCTGAGTGTGATTTTGAAGGATTTATGAGGGAGGTTTGATTTCGAAGGATTTATGAGGGAGGTTGAGGAGAAGCAATAGCCATTACCCGCTAGTGACGCCAGCAGCCATCCTCCGGGGAACCAGTAGGACTAACTACAGCCTTGGATACCACCTTCCATTCCCAGCAAGCCCACCAACACTATCGTAAAAGGTTAGTTATCATTCATAGCACAGTACCATTTATTATAATTACAATCATACCAATATATGTATAGGTATATGGTAGGTATTTAGGGTGACTTTTCCGAGGGTTGCTGACATAATTCATTTTTCCCCATAAGCTCTATTGTTAGTCCAACACGTTTTTGGTCCAACACGTGACCCATGCATGACAATATTACCGTGCTGGACTCGAGGGTACTGTGTATATATATATATATATATATATATATATATATATATATATATACATATATATATATATATATATATATACACAGTAATACCTCCACTATCCGAAATAATAGAACCAAAGGCACGTCCGGAAAGTGGTCCTGTCCGGATAGTGGACACCAGCCTCCTGGACTGGTACTTATAGACCCTAATCCAGCCTAACTTCGAAAGTCACCTAAATAACTCCCTACCGGACATGCATAGCACCTATTTAAACCTATTTAAGACCCTATTGACACCAATAATGAACATAAAGCATGAAATAAATGAAAAGGAACCAAAGAATGAGGAATTAGAAGTGACTGTACCTCAGCCAGGGTACTTACATCACGTTTGTGGCTGCCTTTCTAAGGTTTTGGCAGTGGTGAAAATGCTCTTGAAGCACGTACAGTAATCCAGTGTTGTGCTGTACTTAATTCTTTGCACTGTGAGTTATAATTGTTTAACACTGCACATTGTTCTTAACTGCACCACTGCAGTTCTAACTGCCAGATAAACTGCCAATTTGCACTCCGCAGTTGATCCTTTGCACTCTAAGTTCAAATTTCTTAACACTGCACAACACTGTAAATTCCCATGTGGTCTAGAGGGGAGGTATTGCAGTATATTCACTGTTTATTGACAAAAAACGAGCACGTGTGGCTTCCAGTGTGATAAGCATCTATTCACAATCGAGGTTAGGGAGTAAGTGTTGATGTCAGAGAAACAGAGTTGCCAGATCACAACGGCCACATTACCAATCTCCTCAACTTTCATTACCAAATTTAACTTTTCATTACCAAATTCGTAATATATACAAGTGGAAATACATGTAATCACTCTCCTTATAATTAACAGCATGTTGATTATTTTCACGCTATGTAGGGTAGCAGATTAAACAGAGAGAGCTAACAATCCACCATCTCCATCCTGTGTGTCCTCATACATGTGAAAAATCCGTTTGGTAATGCATTATTCTGATTCATTACCAAACGAATTTTTCATTACTAAATTGGCTCACATTTGGTAATGAAAAATAACAAATGGCAACCCTGACACGGAAGGGGGGAGGGGGGAGGAAGGAAGGGGTGAAGGGGCCATGGTGTAAGCAGCTGTTTGGCGCCGCACGGCAATTTCAAATTACGGGTGGGATCCCCCCCCCCCCCCCCCCGATGGTCCAGGCCCACAATGTCCGGTAAGTTGGGATGTCCGGAAAGTAGAGGGATTATTGTGTGTGTGTGTGTGTGTGTGTGTGTGTGTGTGTGTGTGTGTGTGTGTGTATATATATATATATATATATATATATACAGTATATATATCCATCCATCATCCAATCCTACATTGCCCCATGAGGAGCGTAGGAGCCCGGGGCTAGGCAGTTGGTCCCGACATTTAAGATGAAAGTGACCAGCCTCACTCATCCCTGAGTGGTATTACATAAGCAATCAACCCCAACCACCCCTTTGATATAAACATTCACCGGCTCAATCCGACTGGAGCGCAATAATTTCCCATTAAACCACCAGGCGCCAAAATTTATAGAAAATGGTTTCCTGGTGTACAGGAAACAACTTGGCTTGTCACTCAGTGTAGAGTCACCCACAGGCTGAAGGAAGAGGAAAGAATGAAGGAAAGAAAAACAGAAGAGGGAGTGTAAAGTCACCCGTACGCAGAAGGATAAGGAAAGAATGAAGGAAAGAAAGACAGAAGAGCATATATACTGTATGTATATATATATATATATATATATATATATATATATATATATATATATATGGCATATGATACAGCATTAAGTACTTAACAAACAGTGATCAATACACAGGCCACAGAACACCTTCTACCAAACAGGTGATAATGTTACTCAAATACAATGTACACTAACATTCATAAGCTCCACTCTATTCATACCTGTTACAAACACAGACATTTGTCACTTTCAACAATGCCTATTTACTCCATGGGAGATACCAGAGGAAAGTGATGAGAAGCAGAGATGGTGGAATATTTAAAAAACTTTTGTTCAAGTGTAAACAATGTGGCAAACATTCAATAAAACTGTACATGCGATGTTGTACATCTCAAGTCCAGGAATGATTCATCACAGATGGTATCTTTGTTGACTGATTGGGACCCATATTCTTGTCAAATTAGTATGCTTTCTACTACCTCTTCCTTACACCTTTTTTCTGCATATGAATCACTGACATTCTCTGGAAGGTTATTTATACATAATATGTCAATATTAATACATTTTAAAGAATTACAAGAGAATATCATGTGAAAAACAAATTACTAAGGAAGATGTTCTAGAAAAGTTTCTAGGTTCACTAGAATACAGACCTAAGTGAAGCAGAAAAAAAAAACAGTAGAAGGAATTGGTAAAAGGAGGAATAAGTCTGTTAGACATGGAATACTTTCATATCATGTATGATGAAACAACTGATACAGTATGATTTTTTTTTTTTTTTTTTTTTTAAAGTCATGAATTCCTGTATATAAAGGACCAAAGCACTGCTCCTGTTAGAATTTTGTTTAAGCATGTAGCACTGTGACCAAATGCCCTACCTAACAAAAACCAATGCCCCTTTGGTGGGACAATATTTGACCTACTGATCGACGACAAAGACTAACCTACCATACTGCTCTAAAACACAAGGCAGTCGACACAGACTAACCCACTATACTACTTTAAAACACAAGGCAGTCATCACTTGCTTTGCTGCAGTTTCAACTTTGACAGTTCCAGTTATCTGCATATAGGTAAACCTTCAAATGCAAACCCGTTAGTCCTAAGGTGTAGTTACGGATGTTTTAAGAAAAATTGTTGTTGAACATAGAGGATGGAAGTAATGCAAGTATAAGCAGCTGGGGAATGGCTGGGAGAAGGAGGGAGGTGAAAAGACAGGAAGAAATCAGTAGGACAGAAGTTGTGGATGCAATGAAGAAAGTTAAATTGGGGAAAGCCCCAGGAATTGATGGAGTGTGTGGTGAAATGCTGAAGCATGGAGGAGAGATAGTAGTAGAATGGATGTGGAAGATGTGCAGATTGGCCTGGCAGGAAGGTAGAGTCCCGGAGGACTGGAAGTCAGGTCTAATTATTCCCTTGTACAATGGAAAAGGGGAAAAAAAAAAAAGTGTGTGGTAATCATAGGGGCATTTGTCTTCTTAGTATAATAGGAAAAGTGTATGGTAGGATACTTATTGACAGAGTTAGAGAAAGAACAGAGAAATTAGTTGGAGATGAACAGGGAGGTTTTAGGAAGGGAAGAGGTTGTGTAGATCAGATATTCATTCTTAGATCTTTAGTGGAAAAGTTTCTAGAGAAGGGAAAGAAGTTGTATGCAGCTTTCATGGATTTGGAGAAAGCATATGACAGGGTGGATAGACAAGGATTGTGGAAATAATTAAGAATATATGGAGTAGATGGAAAGTTGTTGAATGCTGTGAAGAGTATGTATGATGGTGCGAAGACTGCAGTGCGTGTGGATGGTGAACTAAGTGAATTTTTCTCTTTGAAGGTTGGGTTGAAACAGGGATGTGTCATGTCTCCATGGTTGTTCAATCTGTACATGGATGGGGTAATAAAAAAGGTACAAGGTAGGGTAGTGGATGTTGGAGTGACCCTGGTGAGAGAGGAAAGTGTTTGGAAACTCCCTGTACTGTTCTTTGCAGATGATACTGTGTTGTTGAGTGAAGATGAAGGGGAGCTGCAAGGCTTGGTGGATGAGTTTGGGAGTGTGTGTAAGAAACGGAATCTAAAGGTGAATGTTGGGAAGAGTAAAGTGATGGTCTTTGAGAGAGATGAAGTCAGTGAATGTACAGCGAGGTTGGACGGTGAGGAATTGGAAAATGTATGTTTAAGTACTTGGGTAGTGTGATGAGTAAGGATGGAGGTTTGGAGGGTGAAGTGCTTGAAAGGGTACAGCAGGGAAGAAAGGTTGCTGGTTCTTTGAAAGCAGTGATAAGAAACAGGGAAGTGAGCATGGAAATGAAAAAGTTACTACATGACAGTATTGTGATACCAACTCTAACGTATGGAAGTGAAGCTTGGACGTTGTTGGAAGGACACAAGTCAAGAGTGAAAGCAGTGGAAATGAGTTATTTAAGAGGAGCCTGTGGAGTCACATGGAGAGAGAGGCTGACGAATGAGGATATAAAGAAGCGTTGTGGTGTTGATGTGAATGTGATAGGAAGCGTTATGAGGAACACACTGAGGTGGTTTGGCCATGTGGAGAGGATGGAGGGTGGAAGACTAACGAAGAAACTGTATGTGAGTGAGGTGGAGGGGGGAAGAGGGAGGGGGAGGCCGAGGATGAGATGGAGGGATGGGGTGGAGAGGTATATGAGAGAGGGGGGTGTGAGTTGGGAGCAGGGCAGTGAAATGGCAGGGGACAGGGCGACGTGGAGGCGATTTGTTTGTGGCCACCCCAAATGGGATTGAGGCGTCTGGCAATAGACATAGATAGATCATCAAATAATAAATATTGGCCAAGTACAATCTAAAGTAAGGTGATATTTAGGGCACTGCAAATGGTTTCAAGTCATTAAGTAGTTAAATTATAGATGTGGAGGTCCTTTAAGATGAGCTTTCATTATACAAAGATTTTCACTGTTAATGAGAGAGAAGGTGACTCCTAGTGTGATGTTACAGTGAATGGAGAGAGACTGGAACTGGTAAGAGTTCAAATACCTGAGAGACTGGAATTGGTGAGAGTTCAAATATCTGGGTACAGCAATAGAAATGAGAGGAAAATGTGCAAAAGAAGTGGAAAGTCGAGTGACACAAAGAAGGAAAGTAGCTGGTGCTACAAAGGCCTTGATAAGAAACAGGCTGCAGCTGCACGAGGCTTACATGGAGTGTTAGTGTCAACTTTAACATGTGGATGTGAGACTACGGTGTGGGATGAAAATAAAGTCATGAGTGAGAGCAGTGGAGATGAGACTGCTGAGGAATGTATGTGGAGTACAGAGAGTGGATAGGATACGAAATAATGTGATTCATGAAAGATGTGGAGCGAGAAAGTCTGTGGACACCAGAATCAAAGAGTGTGCTGAGATGGTATGGTCAAATGGAGAGAATGGATGACAACAGAGGGGTGAAAAAGGTATATCTGAGCGAATCTAAAGGAGGGAGAAAGTGAGATAAGCCAAGGAAAAGGTGGAGGGATATGGTGGATGTGTGAGGAAGGGAGGTATGGAAGTTGGTGAGGCTAGGGGACTGACAAGAGATCGAGCAGGCTGGATAAGTGTTGTGAGAAGAGATGCATGATTAGGGATTTGGCACCCTTTTTAAAGTGTTAGAGTCCAGACTGACTCTTATTGGACACGTTTCTGTGAAGCTACAGAATGTGGTGAATGTTTTAGTCGTATCAGACAAAGCCAGGATTCTGGGGGTTTGAATGCTGAATGAATGGAAGCATGGCCCATTGTACTGGGCAAACTTGGGCTGTATGGATGCTCCTACTCCTCACCCTGTCCTACGATGGGAATGGAGGTCCGGATGATGATGATTCACTCTTCATAGGTGTATCTGTTTCCTAACATCCACAATGAACAAGAGGTGACTGTAATAACTCTTGCTATTCAATCTTCCTCAAGTCTATCTATCTATTGCCAGACGCCTCAATCCCGTTTGGGGTGCCCACAAACAAATCGCCTCCAAGTCGCCCTGTCCCCCGCCATTTCACTGCCCTGCTCCCAACTCACACCCCCCTCTCTCATATACCTCTCCACCCCATCCCTCCATCTCATCCTCAGCCTCCCCCTCCCTCTTCCCCCCTCCACCTCACTCATATACACTCTCTTCGTCAGTCTTTCACCCTCCATTCTCTCCACATGGCCAAACCACCTCAGTGTGTTCCTCATAATGCTTCCTATCACATCCACATCCACACCACAACGCTCCTTTATATCCTCATTCGTCAGCCTGTCTCTCCATGTGACTCCACAGGCTCCTCTTAAATAACTCATTTCCACGACTCTCACTCTTGACTTGTGTCCTTCCCTCAAGTACAATAAAATAATACACCCTTATCAACATAACACTGTTCTCTGCAATACATGGGCCCTACATAAGAGCCTTGTACTAGAATGAATAAATATCAATGCCATTCTGGGTTTGTAAGGATAAACTGAGACTGCTGATAACTCTTTTGCACTAACAAAAGGGTCTCCAAAGCTGAAAAGAATTATATGTGAGTAATAAGGAAAAATTTGACACTATCAAAATCACAGGGTTGCGAGAAAAAACAAATAATAAAGGACTGGAAATCTAGTACATGATTAAGGCCATGATAATATAATGCATGGCAGAAAAGGGGGAGGGGGTTAGTAAATCAAAACAGCTTTTGGGAATGAGGGCCATATACTTATATCTTTTACCAAGAAGTAGAATGCAAGCCTCTGAGACACTTGTGGAGCGTCAGTCGATGTTGGGTCAAGTCTGCATCCCACAGAAAATCATCTATCTATATATCTATTGCCAGACGCCTTAATCCCATTGTGGGTGGCCACATTCAAATCGCCTCCACGTTGCCCTGTCCCCCGCCATTTCACTGCCCTGTTCCCAGCTCAAACCCCCCTCTCTCATATACCTCTCCACTCCATCCCTCCATCTCATCCTTGACCTCCCCCTCCCTCTTCCCCCCTCCACCTCACTCACATACACTCTCCTCATCAGTCTCTCACTCTCCATCCTCTCCGCATGGCTAAACCATCTCAATGTGTTTCTCCTAATGCTTCCTATCACATCCACATCACAACGCTCCTTCACTTCCTCATTCGTCAGTCTGTCTCTCCTCGTGACTCCACATGCTCTTCTCAAATAACTCATTTCCACTGCCCTCACTCTTGACTTCTGTCCCTCCAACATGGTCCAAGCTTCACTTCCATACGTGAGTGTTGGTATCACAATACTGTCATGTAGTAACTTTTTCACTTCCATGCTCACTTCCCTGTTTCTTATCACTGCTTTCTAGGAACCAGCAACCTTTCTTCCTTGTTGTACCCTTTCAAGCACTTCACCCTCCAAACTTCCATCCTTACTCATCACATTACCCACGTACTTAAACGTACTCACATTTTCCACTTTCTCCTCATCCGACCTCACTGTACATTCACTGACTTCACTTCTCTCGACGACCATAACTTTACTCGTTCCTACATTCACCTTGAGATTCCGTTCCTTACACACTCTCCCAAACTCATCCACCAAGCCTTGCAGCTCCCCTTTGTCTTCACTTAACAACACAGTATCATCTGCAAACAACAGTACAGGGAGTTTCCAAACACTATCCTCTCTCACCAGGGCCACTCCAACATCCACTGCCCAACTTTGTATCTCTTTTATTACCCCATCCATGTACAGATTGAACAACCATGGAGACATGACACATCCCTGTTTCAATCCAACCTTCAAACAGAAAAATTCACTCAGTTCACTATCCACACGCACTGCAGCCTTAGCATCCTCATACATACTCTTCATGGCATTCAACAACTTCCCATCTACTCCATATATTCTTAATACTTTCCACAATCCTTGTTTATCCACCTTGTCATATGCTTTCTCCATATCCATGAAGGCCACATACAACTTCTTTCCCTTCTCTAAAAACTTTTCCACGAAAGATCTACGGATGAATATCTGATCTACACAACCTCTTCCCTTCCTAAAACCTCCTTGTTCTTCTCCAACTAATTCCTCTGTTATTTCCCTAACCCCGTCAATAAGTATCCTACCATACACTTTTCCTATTACATGCAGCAAGCAATATTGTACAAAGGTCAAACATGCTGAATCTCTGCCAGGTGCTTCAGAAATTAGTAAAAATAAATAAATAAATCTATATTATGATCTGTTTTCTGTATGTTTGTTGGTTTGTCCATTTGTTACCATAACAGCAAAAATTGCATGGCACAATTTCTGTCACAGCAAGGTACAGTACTGCTAAAATGCTCTAACTTGAAGCATAAAACAATTTTGAGTCCAATCAAGCCACAGGTTCCCATGTTATGACTCATTTCTGACCTATTGACATCAAGCAGCTTCGGCGGCCTTCAGGCAAAGCACTTTTTCTGTGGGAATTGAAGCTACCATAAAACAGCCTTTTTCTTACATCATGCGGAATTAAGCGAGTGGCAGGAGGGGGGAGGCATTCTGCTTCAGTTAAAAATTGGTAGGCAGCATTTCACATCCCTTATAAACTGGTTATGTTGCATTCCACTGTTGTAAAAAATCAGGATGTTGCATTTCATCCATCCATCCATCACCTAAATCTATGTTGCCCCATTAGGAGTGCAAGAGCCTGGGGCTAGGCAAGTTGGTCCTGACATTTAAGATGAGAGTGACCAGTCTCACCCATCCCTGAGTGGCATTATGTGAGCAATAAATTCCAACCACCCCTTTGAGAGGCAGCATTCCACTTCACAATGGTTTATGGATAAGATAATGATTATTGTAACACTACCCTGGGAGCCGTCATGCACTGAACAATTAAATACCATATTAAGTTTTAGTCAGAGAAACAATTATCTTCATTTAGTCAATTGACACTAGAAAACTCAAACCATGCACATCATACAGTTAAAACCCTAAAACACATTTACTCTGACATGATGAAGATCCTTAACCTCTTTTCACTTGGTTAAAAGCCAAGTATAATTAAAAAATTGAAGGTTTGATCTGCCAAGTAACCAGGGAGACTCATTCCTCCTTTATATCCAAAGCTCCATAATCTTCAAGCAATTGTGACCTAGTATCAAGTGTGTAAGTGAAAAAGTCCTGCCAGATGAAAATTAACCAACTAAAGTCTTGTACCTATCCTACTGCTTCATCCTAAAGTATGTGGGGAACAAGATACAAACATCACAATTAAACACACAGACAAACTACACAGACACACAAACAATACGCTTTTTACTTTAACCCAGCATAAAATTGCCTTCTCTCCATTCTGAATGCAGAATTGTTGCAACAGATTATCCATCCATCATCAAATCCTATGTTGCCCCATGAGGAGCATAGAAGCCTGGGGCTAGGTAAGTTGGTCCTGACGGTAAAGATTGGAGTGACCAGCCTCACTCATCCCTGAATGGTATTACGTGAGCAATAACCCCAACCAACCCTTGGAAATCAAACCTACACAGGCTCAATCCAGTAGGAACGCCTTAATTACCCACTAAACCACCAAGTGCCATAATCTGGTTATGTGATTATCACTCAGCATAGTAACTGGTTTCCTGGTGTACAGGAAACCATTTGGCTTGTCACTCAGTGTACAGTAACTCACAGGCAGAAGGAAGGAGAAAGAATGAAGGAAAGAAAAACAGAAGAGAGAGTGAACAGTCACCCACAGGCAGAAGGAAGAGGAAAGAATGAAGGAAAGAAAGACAGAAGAGGATTATCACATGAATATAATCCTAATCATCAACAAGCACCATGGAAAGGATGCAAAGCAAAAGTACGTTCAACACTCGTCCAACGCGGTATCGTATAACACGGATTTGTACTTACGCGGTCACCTACAGTGACTAAAAAAATACACACCGTGGTCACAAACAGACATACCACAGCGAGTTGTCAGGCGTCGGAGCTCAGACGGCCCGCCAAAAGTCAAATATGGCGTGTGATGATGTCAGTGCTGAACCTGATGAAGAGGTTATGACCATTGTTTCCTCCATGGACTTCGAAGGGTTTGATTGGATGATGGATGGACTCCAACGACGACGATGACCAACCAACCACATCTCGACAGTGACTACAGAGAATGGTGTCTGGGGGTGACAGGGACAGCGACTGTGGCCAGCAGACCAAGTCGGGTTGGTGACCTATAGTTTTTTTAATGTCTAGGAACCTTTCTTCTGTGTTTTTAATAACTTCCTGTGTATGAGTGCCACAGTGAATATCAGAACGGTGTTTTTTGGAAGGTTTGGGTGGGATTTGGGATGAAAAGGGCAACTCTGGAAAATGCAGGGTCTAGGGTGGCCTTTATAATGGAAACATATTGAACGTATAATGAGGAAAAGTATAGCGCACCATGTTGTCAATCTATATTAGCTGCATTATAGGACAGAGGACTATATTATTTTTTGTCACTAAGCTATACGAAACAGGCTGCAAAAAGATGAAAATCTGGGCCAAGTTAGATCATCATCATCATCTGGACCTCCTTTCTCACCTTAGGGCTGGATGAAGAGTAGCAACATCCAGACAGCCTAAGTCTGCCCAATTCAATGAGCCACACTTCCATTCACTCATCATTCAAGTCCACAGAATCCTGGCTCCATCAGATAGGCCAATAAAATTTCATCACGTTCTGTAGCTTCACATAAACCTATCTGACAGAACCAATCCGGATGCTGTCACGTTAAAATAGGGTATCAAATACCTGGTTCAGCTTCTCTGCACAAAATTCATCCACTCAGCTTGGTCTCTTGTCAGTTCCTTAGCCTCACCAACTTCTACACCTCTCTTCTTCACACACTCATCCAACATATCCCTCCACCTTCTTGGCCTACCTCACCTCCTCCCTCCTTCAAATTCGCTTTACACACACATATATATATATATATATATATATATATATACAGTATATATTCATTCATTCATCATCCAACCCTACGTTGCCCCATGAGGAGTGTAGGAGGCCGGGGCTAGGCAAATTGGTCCGGACATTTAAGATGACAGTGACCAGCCTCACTCATCCCTGAGTGGCATTACATGAGCAATAAACCCCAACCATCCCTTGGATATAAACCTTCACTGGCTCAATCCGATTGGAGCTCCGAAATTACCCACTAAACCACCAGGCACCAAAATTTGGTTATATGGTTTTCACCCAGCATAGTAAATGGTTTCCTGGTGTACAGGAAACCATTTGGCTTGTCACTCAGGGTAGAGTCACCCACAGGCAGAAGGAAGAGGAAAGAATGAAGGAGAGAGAGACAGAAGAGGAAGTCTACAGTCACCCGCAGGCAGATGAACGAGGAAAGAATGAAGGAAAGAAATACAGAAGAGGATGGAAGGAAAGAAGGATGGAGAAGAGGAAAGAGGAAAGGGCAGATACCCGAGAGCAGCACTACACCGAGTGACTGGATGGTGAGCGCCCCCACCTACCACATATGTGTATATATATATATACACTGAAATACACCTAATTTTACATTGTAAATCAAGGAAACGTTACAACTGTTACAATACAATGAAGGATATTAGCATACCAGCTTTATTAGTACGCATGAAAATTTAACCCTTCCACTGTGGCCACTGCTACAGCAACATCATCCACACTTCGTTTCCCTCCCTTGGAGGGGGAAAGAGAGAGAGAAACTACCAAGCCTGACCAACTAAATGGAACACACTTGTATTAACTTCCCACTCAAGCCCATGGAGTCCTGACTCCAACTCATGAGCCAAAATATCTATATTTAGGCACTTCATACCACCTATCAGCTAGAGCCAATGTGATGACTATCACTGCACCAGGAAAGAACAGGGATGCCAAACTCCTGTCACGCTTCTCGGCACAAAATTTATCCAGCCAGCTTGACCCATAGTCAGTTACCTAGACTCATCACTCTCCAAACCCTGCCTTTGCACAAAGTCATTTATATTATCAATCCACTTTGCTGGTCTACCATGCCTCCCCTCACCTTCAAACTCACTCAGATATATCACATTCACAACAACACAGAGGGCAGACATCATGAGGCACTAACCTGCAGTGCTCATGTCTGTAACTCAGATGTTTGAGCCAGTGGTGAGAATTAAAGTCCACTGCATTATCTAGATTACCACAATTGCCTCCCCTTGTTCCTTGAAATTTCTCTCAGCTTTATAATACCTTCTGATGCTGGTTCAAATCAATTACCCAAGCATACTAATAGTAGTGAAAGGGTTAAGGGAGTACATCAAGTCGAGGGAAAAAATCAGCTTGGCATGGAGAAAGAAGCCTCCTAAACCCCCCAAATAAACATCAACACCTGTATACCAGAGAAAAGCCTCCTAAGGATATAATAAAGTACTATGTCATAAGCAGCAATAATAGCAGGAAACAATAAGAAAGGAATTAACACACCAAGGCTATCATAGCACAGATAAAAGCTTTGTAAAAACACCAAAATATAAATCACCATCACAACAGCGAAGAATGATGTTTCCTGAGCCACAAAAATAACGTACTGTAACAATCGCAGCAATGTGTTATGTCAGATATAAGAAAGGATAATACCAAGTCAATATCAAAACAGTAGAGTCTCATGCACTAACCCAAGTATGTCAATCACAATAGCACAGTGGAGCTGAAATGTCTCCTGAGTCACTATGACAATAACATGGGGGATATCAAGAACATAAATACAGCTACCCTTCATGTAAAGATCAAACTGATGAATTAACAGCTGGTTTTAACTGAAAGTTGCTTTTAATTCACAATAAAGTTGATTGTATAAGTTGAACTACTGAGTTTTTTTTACTAATAATTCCAAAACTATTATTATATCTACTGTGCCTCAACAGATGACATTTATAACTGAGTCAATCTGAGAGCTGAAACGGCTGGTGTGAGTATGTGGAGACCCTTTGTGTCACGTGGCTGTACCCAGGAAACCATTTACTAACCCAGGTGGTAACCATATAACCAGGGTTTTTAGCCGAGTGGGTCACCCAGATTCCCCAATCTAAAATCATTTAATCATGGCAGACATATCAGGGAGCCTCAGAGGGCCCAATATCTGCCCAGGGCCCCAATCAAATGGGCAGATTCGCATGGCCATGTGGAATGTGAGAGGTGTGAATGAAGAATGCAAGAGGGTGGAAGAGGTGAATGTGTTCAAGAGTGCGAGATATGCCATGATGACACTGTGTGAAACAAAGATGAAAGGGTGTGAAGGGGAGGAGTGGGAGGGTTAAAAATATGTAAGATTGGGCATGAATGGGTGAGGAAGATGCTAGAAAGAGTTGTTGATGAATGAGGTGTGGCAGAGTGAAATGAGAGATTACAAATGTGTCAGCTCGAGATGTATGTACAGTATGTCAACTTCAAGTTTGAGAAGGTTAAAGTGGGAGTGATTGCAGCGCATCCACCGTCTGATGACAAGAGTGAGACAGAGAAAGACTGATTTTGGAATGAGCTGGATGAAGCAGTGGGAGAAATGCCAAGGAGCTATAACACGATCATAATGGGCACTATGAATGGAAGAGTAGGCAATGGCTGTAATGGAGAACCAGGAGAAAATGATAATGGGAAGCAACTGAAGGATATGTGTCAGGAAAGGAGGTTGTGCATCTGCACCTCGTATTTCAAACACAAAGATGCACATAAATATACATGGTATAGAGGGACCGGGGATCGTGTTGAAAGGAGCCTAATTGATTACGTGCTCAAAGAGATGTCGATGCTGGGAATGGTTGCTGATATGAGGGCCGTGAGAGGATGATGTGAAGGTCTGTCAGATCATATGACTGTGGCATGCAAGACCATGCTAAGAGGAGTGAGGTGAACAGGGAGAAAGAGGAACAGTCTGGAAGAAAGACTGAAAGTCAAGAAGCTGAGGATCAAAGAATTGGCAAATGAATACAGGACCAAAGTAGGGGAAGAGTTGGAATCAATGAATTGGAATGAAATGGATATGGACAACCTGTGGAATGTATATAGGGATTACTTAGTTTGGAATGCTAAAGCGGTGTGTGGTGTGGCAAGAGTAAAAACAAAGAAGGGTATGGTATGGTGGGAAGAAAAGGCAAAGAGAGCAGTGGAGGAAAAGAGGAAGTGGTTAGAATGGCTACAGAACAGGGGTTCAATTGAAATAAGAACTGAATATATTGAGAGCAAGAAGCATGTAAGGAGACTAATGAAGAGGAAAAAGGAGGTAAATGATGATCTAGGAAGAAAAATGAATGCAAACTACTCTCAAAATTGGAAGTTATTCTGGAAAGAGGTGCAGAAAATGTAAAAGTGACAGTGGAAAGAAATGTGAAAGTGTGAGGGATGTAAGTGGTAGATTATTAACCCATGGGGACGAAGTAAGGACCAGATGGAAAGAATAATTTGAAAGTCTAATGAATAAGAATAGAGACAGCAGAGCAGCTGTAAACACGATTAGCTTTGGGGGTGTGCAGAGAAGGAATGCGGTGCCAGGAAATGTGACACTTGCACAGGTGAAGAACGCCGTGAAGTGACTGAAAAATGGGAAAGCAGCTGGGGCTGATGAGATGTATGCAGAGATGATTAAGTGTAGTAGAAAAAGTGGAATTAAATGATTGGAGGAGATATGTAAAAAGGCATGGATGAGTGAAACTGTGCCAGCTGAGTGGAAGGGGGCTGTGACTGTACCCCTGTACAAAAATAAAGGTGAACGAATCGAGTGCAAAAAGTATCGTGGCATAAGTTTATTGAGTGTAGTAGGGAAGGTGTATGGAAGAAATACACAATACAGGAGATATCTGAAGTCCTTGTGAGTGATGAACAGGGTGGTTTTAGGAGTGGCAGAGGATGTGTGGATCAAATATCTGCAGTGAAACAGATACTGGAGAAGGCTTCTGAGAAGTACTATAAGGTGTTTATGGAATTTATGGATCTGGAAAAAGCATACAACAAAGCAGACAGAGAAGGACTGTGGCAGGTTCTGCACATGTATGGTGTAGATGGTAAGCTGCTAGGTGCCTGTGCCGTCATGAGTTTTTATGATGGTAGTGAGGCATGTGTAAGGGTAAATGGGCATCTAAGTGAATGGTTCACAATCAGTGTGGGCATGCGACAAGGTTGTGTGATGTCCGCATAGTTGTTCAATATATATATATATATATATATATATATATATATATATATATGGATGGGATGATGAGAGAAGTAAAAACACGAATAATGGACAGAGGGATGGTGTTAGTAATGAATAGTGATGGATGGAATATCTCGAATTTGTTGTATGCTGATGATGCAGTATTACTTGCAAATACCAGACAAGAACTAGGTAGACTAATGCAGAGTTTTGCTGATGTCTGTGAGCATCGTGCCTTGAGAGTAAATGTAGAAAAAAGTAAAGTGATGGTAATCGAGACAGAAGGCGACTCCCAGCGTGGTCTTACAGCGAAAGGAGAGAGACTGGAATTGGAGAGACAGTTCAAATACCTGGGTACAGTGAGAGAAAATGGAGGAAAATGTGCAGAAGTGGAAAAAAGAGTAACATAAGGAAGGAAGGTAGCTGGTGCTGTGAATGACTTGAAAAGAAACAGAGGCTTGAGTGTTGCAGCTGCACGAGGATTACATGAAGGAGTGTTGGCGCCAACTTTATCATATGGGTGTGAGACTAAGGTGTGGCATGAAAATGAAAAGTCAAGAGTGACAGCAGTGGAGATGGGACTGCTGAGGAATGTATGTGGAGTAGAGAGAGTGGATAGGATACAAAATAATGTGATTCATGAAAGATGCAGAGTGAGGAAGTCTGTGGACACCAGAATTGAAGTATGTGCTGAGACAGGATGATTTTTTTTTTTTTTTTTTTTTTTTTTTTTTTTTTAATGCGAGGAAGAAGGAACCAAAGGCCATGAGCCCGCAATAACAGTTCCCTCCAAGAGAAAAACAAAATACAAGACAGAGCCAAATTCAAGATCCGTTCATTTCGAGATGCCTGGACACTGCGTTTGAAAGACTGGAGATCATAGGCAGCAGGAAATACAGACGGAGGGAGACAGTTCCAGAGTTGACCTGTTGCATAAATGAAGGACTGGGAGTAACGGTTAACTCTTGCATTAGAGAGATGGACAAAAAAGGAATGAGAGTTTGCTGCTAGACGGGTGCTACGCGCCCGTCGTACAGGTGGAGAAATGCATGCAGACAGTTCAGAGGAGCAGTGACCATTAAAGTAGCAATAGAAAAGATATAAAGATGCAACAGTGCGGCAAAGAGACAGAGGTTGAAGGGAGTCAGTAAGGGGAGGAGAGTTAATGAGACGAAAAGCCTTTGACTCCACCCTATTGAGAAGAGCTGTATGTGGGGAGCCTCCCCACACATGAGAGTTATACTCCACACAGGGGCGGATAAAACCCCTGTATAGAGTCAACAATTGTGCAGGGGTAAAGAAAGAGCGGAGTCGGCTTAGCACACCCAATCTCTTGGAAGCAGATTTTACAAGAGATGTAATATGATCTTTCCAAGATAAGTCCCGAGTAAATGAAACCCCAAGCATGTTCAAGGATGATGCAGGATTAAGCTGAATATTATTAAACATTAGTGGGTATACCTGTGGAAGATTTTGACGGGTTGATAGGTGTAAGAACTGAGTCTTAGATGCATTAAAAACAACAAGATTATTTTTATCCCAGTCAGAGATACGAGCCAAGTCAGACATTAGGTGTGCCATAGCCTCATCCCTTGTTCGTTGAAGTAACTGCTGAGATGGGCGTTGCGGGAACCGAATGGAAAGGTGAATGGTGTAGTCATCAGCGTATCAGTGGATAGGGTTAGATGTACAGCTTAGAAGGTCATTGATGAATAAAAGGAAGAGAGTTGGTGATAGGACAGAGCCCTGAGGAACACCACTGTTGACAGATCTAGGAGAAGAACGATGGCCGTCTACAACAGCGGCTATAGAACGACCAGAAAGGAAGCTAGCGATGAAGGCACAGATAGAAGGACAGAAACCGTAAGAGGGCAGTTTGGAAATTAAAGATTTATGCCAGACTCGATCGAAAGCCTTTGAGATGTCAAGTGCAATGGCAAAGCTTTTGCCAAAGTCCCGAAAGGAGGATGACCAGTGGAGCGTCCCTGAAGGAACCCATACTGACGATCGGAAAGAGGGTTGTGATAGGAAAGATGCCTTAAAATTTCTCTATTGAGAATTGACTCGAAAACTTTTGAAATATAGGATGTTAAGCAACTGGACGATAGTTGGAGGGTTGGGAGTGGTCACCCTTCTTTGGGACTGGCTGAATGAGAGCAAACTTCCAGCAAGAAGGAAAGGTACAAGTTGACAGACAAAGGCGAAAGAGTTTGCCTAGGCAGGGTGTAAGCACAGAAGCACAGTTCTTGAGAACAACTGGAGGGACTCCATCAGGCCCATATGCCTTGTTAGTATTGAGGCCAGTGATGGCAGAAAATACATCAGCTGAAGAAATTTTAATGTCAGCCATGAGGAAGTCAGAGGGGGGAAGTGATGGAGGAACAGCACCGGAATCGTCTAAGGTGGAATTGGAGGAGAAAGTCTGTGCGAAGAGATCTGCTTTATCAGTAGAAGAAATAGCTACAGAACCATCAGAGTAGAAAAGAGGAGGGAAGGATGATGAGGTAAAGTTGTTAGAAAGGTTTTTGGCAAGGTGCCAGAAGGAGCGGGAAGAATTCGAGTTGGAGAGTTGAGAGCATTTAGTACGGATGAAATTGTTTTTACCAGAGCGAAGAACAGACTTAGCACGATTCCGGGCAGAAACATAAAGATGATGTGATTCAGGGGTGAGTTGGCTCCGGTACCTTTTGTAGGCCCTCTCCTTGTTGCAGACAGCATGAGAACAAGCATGATTAAACCAAGGCTTTCTTGTGTTAGTCAAAGGATACGAGAAAGGAATGTATGCTTCCATGCCCAAGAGAATAACCTCCGTAATGCGCAAGGCACACTCAGAATGGGATAACAAAAGACTGGTGAAAAAGATATATCTGAGTGAATCTGAAGGGGAAAGGCAAGGTTGGCAAAAGAAGAAGGTGGAGAGATATGGTGAATGAGTGTGTGAGGAAGAGGTATGGAAGTCGGTGGGGCTAGGGGACTGACAAGAGATCAAGCTGGCTGGATGAATGTTGTGAGAAGAGTTGCATGATCAGGGATTTGGCACCCCTTTTTAATGTGGCAGTGTTTAGATTGACTCCATCAGATATGTTTATGTGAAGCTACAAAATGTAGTGAAAATTTTTTGGTATATCAGATAGAGCCAGGATTCAAGGGGCTTAAACGATGAGTGAATGGAAGCGTGGCCCATTGGATTTGGCAAACTTTGGCTGTCTGGACATTGCTACTCTTCACGCTGCCCTAGGGTGGGAAAGGAGGTCTGGATGACGACGACGACGACGACGATGATGATGATGATGATGATGATGATGATGATGATGACTATGATGATGATAAAAGTAGTTTTTAGCTGGCAAACATCCTTGACATTCACTGAAGACTCCATGTACAGTCAGCTCCACGTGAAAAGTATCACAATCTGTTAGTGGTGTGTGGGGCTACCAAGACAAGCTGGCAATGCTGCGTACACTTGGCTCGATATGATGCAACCACAGACTGGTGGTGGTGTAATGTTAGTAGTAGTAGCAGTAGTAGTAGGTGTCGTAGCTCCAGGTTCATCAAAATGTGAACCACGTGGACTGCCGAGTTCCCCTCCACCTGCAGTCTGAGTCCATTTCCTTCTTGTTGGGAGATAGGGAGGGCACTGAGGGACATTTGTATTACTGGGCAAAGGAGCCCACGTGAAGGTGTTCCTCTCCAGCACTAACTGTAAGATAAACAGATTACGTACACAGCCAGCACCATTCACTGGTCAGTGGCAGCTTCACATGGAGCCATGCATGCAAAGAGAGATCGACACATACATCCATGTGTCTGTGGACTGTGGATTTATCAGCACATCTTTTTTTTGCCAATTTATTTTCCACAGTACACTTTCAGATTTTCTTAAACCATAACATGGGTTGGTAGTGACCTATGGTATAAAGCTAAGTATCATACATAATGTCAACTTCATCACATGTTATGGCAGGGAATTAATATATTTGAGCAGCATTGTGCTGATATCAAGATGCTGGCCTATACTGATGCTCATACCCACTGTTCAGCCAATACTGATACTCCGATACTAACCAATGGCTGATACCAAAATTTTTTTTAAGATTTCTTGCAACAAAATATTTCCCCTCTTTTCCGCCATGAGAAAATAATTTCTTGCATTTTGGGGGGACTACTTTAGACTTGTTGTTTTTATCTATCAAAGTACTTCCAAACAGGAGAGGATGTACTTCTACTTCTTTGACCAGAAGCTTTATGGTAAGATATAACTACCTTCACTCTGGGGCTGCTGCAGTCAAACTAACAGAAACAGAACTTGTGGAGCAGGGCTGCTGGATTAACCTGATCTAAAGTAGCACCAAAGGCCACTACAAGTAGCAAAACTACAATTAAAGTAGCTGGTGTGCAGCTAAAACTGACATTCTACTGTATTATATTAATTATTAGACATAATTAATAACAATTAATGTAACTTACTATTATATTGTATATTACTACTAAAACAGTATACTATATAATATATTAGTATTGAAGTACTGTATATATATTATATAAAGTATCGGAGTATCGGCCATATTTTCACCAATACCAATACTCAGAACATAACCAATACTGATACTACCAGCACTTCTCTACTTTGTAGAACAGTACAGATATAGTCTGGATAAAAAGTACACACAGAAACATGAGGATAATAACCCCTCATACATAAGGATCTCTCTAAACCTAAAAAAAAAAAAAAAAAAAAAAACGGAAGGGTGAAGGAGTTAAAACAGTTAGTTCTTAAACCCTTCAGGCTAACCATCCCTAAGGCTGAATAACATTGCCAGGTGTCACCCATAACAATAAGTAAAGGCGTCCTCCTGACAAGGTTAACATACAACATACAAAAATAAACCAACAAGTAAGTGGAATTGGCAAAGTTTTTTAGGACTATATTCGCATCAACTTCCGAGGCTTTCTAGCACCTCTACCTTACTATTGCCAGTTTGCTTTCACCTGATAGAACTGGGCCACTACCACAACAAAAATACCAAGTCATGGTTAAACAAGCTTCAATAAACCTTAGTTAAGAAGTAGTAATGAGTGTTCTTATTTACTAGTCAAACCAACCCCCAAATCTGACTACACTTGGCCATCAACTGAGCTGAAATGGGTTACAGATCTTGGTCAAGTTGAAACTAATCCATAAATATTTGTTTCTCCATATGGCACATTAAATCTCTTGTAAGTTTAAGCAATCTATGCCCACATTACAAAGATATAAATAATGGAGGAAAAAAGCAACGTGTTGTATGCAAAAAATAAATCAATAAGGAAGAGGTGCTAGGGAGTGTCCTTGACCAATGATAATACAGTCCATGAGAATACTGTCCTAGAAGAGATGCAAAGGAGATGATATTAGCTAAGGGCAGCAGGGCAGGGCTAGGTAGGAACAAAGTGAGATAAAGTACAACTGAGCAGGAGAGAGCAGGGCAGGGCAGGGAAAGGCAGCAAGACACTTTGCAGCAAGGCAGGGCAGGGTAAGGCATATAAAGTAAGGCAATGCAAATCTAAGCAAGGCATGGCAAGGCAAGGCAACTAAATAAAGGGCAAGATAAGGCAGAGCAGAGACGAGCAGGACATGAATAGGGCAAGATACAGTAAAGTCATGAAGGGCAAAGTTATATACAGTAATGCAAAGGGACATATGAAGGCAAAGATGGATATGGACAAAGCAGGGATGACAAACCAAGAAGGTTAGGACACAAAAAACTGGATGATACAAGGCAGTGTGAGTGTAGAGTTGGGTGTGGGGATATGGATTCTCACCTGGTAGCGAGGAGGCTGGGTGGGGCGGGGGGCGGGCAGCACCGTCCACTCCCCGGACTCAGTACCACCTGTGATGATACTGCAGACCCGCCCATTGTAAGCCACTTCATACCTATACACATGTACTCATACACATCACACGCACTTTCATACACTCAAAAGTAATCAACCACATCAACTTCCTGACATACTGTACATACACCTACCCTTTATATTCAACAACTTCAGCTATAGGATATATATTCATTCTGGCTACAACAAGATGATTTTAATTAACTGATACATGAAATCTTAAAAAAATAAAATTAAAAAAAATAAAAATAAATATGAATGTTAGGTGACATCCCCAGACTAAAGGAGTTGAACACAAACAGAATGCTCAGACCTATATAAAAGAAATCAAAGATACTAAACTGAACACACACACACACACACACACACACACACACACACACACACATGTACCACATATGCATAAAACTGTAATCACAATTTTTACATCCATTCATTATCACACAACAAAGCATAAATAGTCGCTTTCTCTCTCTCTCTCTTATATGTTTCCATAAACTCTTCACTGGAATATTATACACTGATTCCTCACTCATAAGAATACTCTTACAAACAGTTGAGTGCATTTCAACCATGAATTTAAACTATCATCATCTTCACCCAAATAGCCAGTTTATAACCAACCGTCATATATCTCGTAGTTAGGAGCGCCAATATTTGTGTGTATTCATCTTCCAATGAAGGGGTGCTTTCCTATGCCAAGTAAAATCATCTGGGAGCATTTAGATAAAAACTATTTGAAACCCTTCACCGTCAGAGTAGTTTACTATAACCTGAATAATGTGTGTGTGTGTGTGTGTGTGTGTGTGTGTGTGTGTGTGTATACAGTATATATATACTGTAATTACATTATAAAGCATTGTAGCAGTAGTGTTATTACCTCTTCATTCAACGTTCTAAGTAGTGTGGATAAAATGTGCAAAAAGCTACTGAGGCATGAATGTTGTACAGAAAATTACATGAAGTGTGATTGTTATGCACAAAGCTATATGATGTGTGCTTTATAATGATCCTCAGCATGCTCTGAACTTTTAATAACTACTGACCTATTGAGAGACAAACTGAATGCTCAGTAAGTCAGAGTCTAAATCATCAGCCTGTTACATCTGGAAGCAGGCTGTGCTGTATAACTCATTCTTAATTTAATCATGCAGTATCTTATCTTAAAGCTCATCATTATCATCATCATCATTATCTGTAAAGTCTTGCTCCCTCTTGGCCACCCTACAATAGGGTATGACAGTGACAGAGCTGCCTCCTGGGTATACTTTTTCCTCACATACCACTCTCACTCCATCACTTCTCTACCAATTCCTTCTCCCTCTGTTATATATTGCTCTGCTCTCTTCATCCACACCATATACAAAGAGTCTTACTCTTCCAACATTACCCTCAAATCTCACTTTCACTGACAGCTGTACTGAAGTTTATCCACAACACATATATCACCCTCCATATTCATAACTGACACGCTAAACACGTACACAATAAGCATCACTATCATCATTACAAAGAGTTTAAAGACCATCGCAATCTAAAGTATCATTAGTCCCTTAGTGGAACATCACATGACAAGCATGAATTAAAAAACAAATATGCTATACCACTATATAAATGGGATTAAATAAAAGTTCAAGAGGGATAACATTCGATTATTGCTCTACAAAAATGTTCAAAATTTTATACACGGTCATCCATAAGTACCACTCTTGGTATCTTTGGGGCTGTGGGGACAGCTCAGTTTGTTCGTGTGGGCATGGGCAGAGCACTGGATGCATTATCCAAGTGTGCTAAAACAATGCAAACAGTGACAGGAAATGTAAAAAAAATGCATGATAAGCACTGATAACACTCTCTGAGTAGTCCTCACAACACAAAGAAATCACCTGGCAGTGTTACACATGGAGCACCCTGTATATCAACTCACTGAGCCTGGAGACATCTTCTTTATTTTATTCTATCTCTTGATAATTTACCGAGTTTAGGACAGATGCATCAAACTGGATGGGTTAGGTATGTGGAGCTCCATGGAGTGATCACGAATGTGCCAAATTTGAAACTAAGAATCATAGGACAGAATATGGAATTTTGGACACACAGTGCCTTACAGAGTTCCTCCAATGAGCACCTCAAATTTATCTTTGACAATGCTCTACGGACGAACTCAAAGGTGCCATGAAGGGTGGGGGGAGTCATCTAATCTCCAATTCCTTGGTTTATCAAGTTTACCATGTTACCTCCATTCATTTGAGTTACTGTGTATGGTACATTCAGAGTTACTCCATGGAGCTCCTCATATGGCCTTCATAAACCCCTTCAGTATAAGAGGCCTTGCCTAAGCTGAATAAAATCACCTGGCAGCAGCAGAAGTAAACTAAGACATTCCCCAGCATAATGGGTTAAGAAATGAAGTAACATTTAAGAAATGAAATGGCATCTACATTACCATATTAAAATGCAAAATGAACAGAGGGGAAGATTCTATCCATCAGATAACAATTTGGAAACAATAACCCGTCCCCCTAAAAAAAAGATTATTTTAGTTTTATCTGTGTTCATCTACCTATTTCTTTACTTGTCTTTACATCACCGCACTATGAATGGTTTAAATGGGAGAATTATACCCACATATAATCATTCTGGCCTAACTTGGAAAGGGTCCAAGTAGGTTAATGCTGCTGTAGTCACTTAGTAAAAGCATTTCCACACGTGAGTATAATTTTGCCATCCCTTCCTAATACATAACATACGGTACTCATAAGTGGGTATATTCTGCTATCAATTCATTTACTGTCACTTGCCCCATGATGTATTCTGTAAAGTGTAACTTCAACAAGAGGACCTCCATGTGTTCCTGTCCCTACTCAGTAACGATCTTCCTTCCCACAACGCAAGACCCTCTCATACTCTCACACATTAAAAAGTATAGCAACTCTCCCCCACCATACAAAGTAAATAAAGAGGTTAGAAGGAGTGTAAAGCAAAGTGAAGGAAGACTGTACACTAAGGTAAAGAAAGTAAGCTGGAATAAAGAAAGAGTAAGTAAAAGTGATGGAAGGGAATGACATTAAGTCTGTGAAGCAAGAGACAATGAATTTAAGTAAAGGAAGAGACAGTAAGTGTCAGTAGGGGAAGAAATGACAAAGTTAGAGAGAGAGAAAAGTAACAGAAGGAATATTATTAGTCTAAGTATAGAATGAGGTCTGACAGAGGAAGTATGAGAGGTGCATTAGGAAACAGTACCCAACTTTACCAAATGATGGCAAGAGAAAACAGGGCACAAAAAAATAAAATAAATAACTTTTACCCAATATTACCAAATGATGGCAAGAGAAAACAAGGCATAAAAAAAAAATAACTTTTACCAAGTCTCTTTTCCAACACTTCAACCTCTTCCACTCAGACCCCTCCCCCCCTATTCAAATTTAATGGCCTTTCAAGACAAGCAGCTTAAAAAAATATTCATTAACCTACTCAAAACACAAATTTTGTGGCCTTTCAAGGCCAAGAGTTTAAAAAACTATACAGTATACCCATACCAAGCCTTGATTAGGCTCTCTTAACACCTAAGTGCTCAAGTCAAAAAGAAGAGAAGATGACACCAACATTGTTTCACACCATCAGCCAGGTACTCAAGATCAATAATGGAGTGAACTTCCCAACTGGACAACTCATTTTCCAACAACTTTCATATGCAACTTGCATGTCACTTGTCTTATAATGCCATTCTCATGGAGCAACACCTCACCTCCTCCAAGACCTTTTGTGCTTTGTGCCTTTTATACTCCCCCCCCCCCCTACAGTGCTTCATTTCAACTGCTGCCCCACATTCCTACAGGCAATTCTGCTCATCACAGCTGTCCATGAAGGTGTCTTCTGGCTTCTGTTACCTGAGTTTTTAGATGTTTACCATACCCTGTCCACTTCAACTTGGTGTAAAATTGCAGTCTCTCCATCTTGATTGGTGTGCTATAACAAGAGATTAACATTAGATTGTGGTGCTTGTCACAAACAAGTGCTATGGAGAAGCTGTAAAGCTGCAGCATTGTCTTATTCTGTCACACAGCTATGAGATATAGACTGCAAAAGGAAAAAAATCTCTGCCAAGATAAGGTGAATGAACTATTTGTTAGGAGAGTCACTCCTTGTTTACTTCTTTTTCTTCTTTATTCACCTCTGCTTCCTTTTTTTCTTTCTATCCTTTACTTTACATGATACTATAAGAGGGCTAGACATTTCGGTTTTGGCAGTGACTTTCTTTACTTTTATGCTCGTGATTTCCTTCTTTGGGACAATTCAGCATTCCTGCTATTCCCTATTGCTGTCTATTCATCTCCCCATTCCCTATTGCTGTTTATACATCCCTCTCCCTCTGTAAATTCTCTGGGTACAGTTTTTTCTTAGTGTTCTGGCTTACATTTTATTTGTTTCTGTGTACCAATGCAATCTTTTCATCCCCTTTATTTGCTTGTATGGTTATGTTTTGGACTAAGTGATAATGGACAGCCATCCAAGGGCATCTAGCCACCTTCTCTGATCTGGGATGCTACTTCATGTCATCACAAAGGACACTGTGATGCTCCATGTTGGAGGCTCACCATCTGTCCCTGTTCTGGATATGGGTTTACATCTTACAGCTGTTCCTTCTGCTGATTGCTGATTTTGTCTTGCTGGCACCACATACAATGGGCAGCTGTTGTTTCAGCATCTCCTTAGGAACCAGGTCTCTCCTGTCATGGTTTCTGGGGATCACTGCTATGCCTGCTACCACCTACTTGGATTCACATTTGATGCATTATCATACAGATGCCACCCCAGGATTAATGGCTCCTCCAGGAAGAGATCCTTGGGTTGCATCAACACAGACATCAATCTCAGATGCAACTCTGTCTCAATGATTCCCCTTCTGTTCACAGACAGTACCTCCAAAGATCATCAGCTGACACCACTGTGACCTTATCAACACTCACAATCAAATGCCAGACAAGTAGTGACACAACTACTGAGGCCTGCACACACCAGTTCTGTGCTCAACATTTTCCATTTAAATCCAGAGAGATGTCTAGACTCTGTCTCTGTCTCTTGCTTCATCCTCACAAGGACAGGACACTGCAGCCATCAACACTCTTGACTACAAAGTTCTTAAACGTAAGTGTTCTTTGTCTTAGAATACCTTAAGCGTCTACCTTTTTCTCCAGTTTCATAACACTGTCCCTATACATGAAACCATAATCTGTCCCTTGATTTTCTCTCTGTTTCCTGTAACGACACCAGATCTTCAAAAGGGTATGCTGAACAAGAGGAGATTTCCCTGAGATGGTTCAAGTCTTACATGACTATAGCTGAAAATATTTTGCCTAGGGATTTCTGTCAGTGTTGGCTCCACACATGACAACAATGATGACAATGACAATAATGATGATGATGATGAATTTGGGTATGGCAATACATTTCATGCTTTAAAAAAGTACACAGAATCAACCTAAATACCTACCAAACTTCAAGAGGTTCCCTGTACTATCACTTTATTTTTTGAAAAGGTTACATAATGTAATACCATGATATATGGTCAGCCATCTTTAAACATCCAGTAGTTTGGGAGAGCTGCCGGGATGGGTTCTGACAGTTCGTGCTCTTGGCTGTGAACCTGCTCCATTAGTTGGGACTCAAATTTTACAGGCACCAGACCCTGCGACAATTAAACTGGCAGGTTTTATACTACAACCCTCCATTTACTAGCTCATGTTCTACTGCCACTTAACATCTCTCTCTATCTAACAAACTGCACATCTCATACAGTATACGAGGATGAGTCATTAAGCGAGAAGGTTCACTCCAAAAGTATGATCATCTTAATGTCTGACTGATGCTGTGATACAAAGCTCGTGATTTTTCATCTATTTTCAACTGTATTTATTACGAAATACGATGGGTATATATGGGTATGGTATCAATACTGTACCAGTAGTAACATTTGGGTCTCTAAGACTCCTGTACACAGGATCTCCACATTCTAAAATATTTTAATGTTCTATAATTCTTCTAAGGGGAGTAAATTCATGGAGTAGAAAGTGGAGAAAAACAAGATAATTAGAATCTGGAGAGATGGTAGAGAGGGAATATGAAAATATGAAAGCACAGAGAAGGAAATACAACATAATGATGATGGAATGGAAGAGACAAAAAGGAAAGACCAGGAAATGCTGAGTGGAGAAAACGAAAGAAAGAAGAGAATGTGTGAAGGAGAGGAACAGAAGAAAATAGGAGAGCATAAAGGAGAGGAGGTGGTAGAGTAACAAAGAAGGAACAGGCAAGAAGAAAAAAAAGAGCCAGACTGGGGGAGGGGTGGAAGTGAAGAGGGTGAGGCAGAAGGAATAAAGTGTGATAGAAGACAGAAGCACATATTTCATTGGATTTAGAAAGAGAAGGGCAAGAATGGGAAATACGAAGAAATGAAAGTGGAGCAGTCGTATATAACACTGTTTATATGCGTGATGTATCAGATGTTTGATAGCTGAAAACTCACTCACTACCCAATACCACACCAAACATCCCTCACCTTAAATTTTTTATACAGTAATTACTTTTTTTTTTTTTTTTTTTTTTTTTTTTTTTTTGAGAGAGAGAGGGAGAGTGAGAGAGAGAGAGAGAGAGAGAGAGAGAGAGAGAGAGAGAGAGAGAGAGGATAATTACAAAAATGTAAAATGTATCCCACATGTCTGTCCCACCCTTTTGAAAAATTTCAGCAAGACTATTACACTGTACAACTGATATGAATGAGAGAAAATGTCTTCATCAACACAACACCATCAAGGTAATTATGAATTTAACGGTTTAATCAAGCAATCACCAGGCAATGTTAACCCATCCACTGCAACATTAACACCTTGTATTTTCTTCCGACTATTCCCAACAGGATTTTATAAGGCATGGGAAACTCAGTGGTAGCACGTGTGACACTGTATTTAGCTTATCTTTAAATGTAATCCTGACTGACTATAGTCAATATTAATGAGTTCAGGAAGTAACATTACAGCAGAATGGTTGAAATGCGGCAGCTGCAAGTGTGATAAACTGTATTATCTCAACCTTTTATGTAATCTTCACTGACTACTGAAAATTTTTGTGAGCTCTGGAAGTCACATTCCAGCAAAAGTGTTAATTAACTTCATGACCATCATAAAATGTGAAGAAGTTAACCCCACCAGTCCAGGGAAAATATTTTGCTTTTTATGTCATCATCTGACTATTCTCATTGGCTTTTTTTTTTTTTTTTTTTTTTTTTTTTATAAATATAAATAACTGAGATGTAGCCTCCATTTCCATTCAATAACAAATGTCTCATCCAAGAAGACTAAAATCATGTGTGGGCAGCAAGAATACCCCTGAATAATACCTCACCCAATACAAGGGGTTAGTGAGAGCTTTATCTAATTCCTACAGTTTGAAAGTCTATCTAAAGATTAATAAAATCATCTGGAGACAGCAGGAACACAATGTACAATAAGTCATCAAGTTGAAAAGGCATCTCATATGATGTTCACCCTAATCTCACTCCTGGCAAACACACAGTTTATGGTCATTATTACACAGGACTTATCAACTGAGTGTTTTCTGCCTCCTGATCACTCTCTCTCTCACAATCATTCACACTTCATTCTAGTCCTAGAATCCTGACTCAACTTAAGACTGGCACTTGGCATTTTTCTTTATTTGTGAGTTTCACATTACCTACCCGAGTCAACCTGAAGACTATTCACTTGTTCATTTGTTTCTGAAGGCTCCAACATGCTTGTATGCATCAACCTTGGTCACTTAAAGGTGGCTCTCCATGCTGCTCAATCTCTGGCAGCTTCCCTATTCAGTCCCTCATCCCTGAGGTCACACTCAATGACCTCATCCCAGGTCTTTTTTGGTCTCCCTCTCACAACCCTACCCTTAACATTAACACTTCTCACTTTCTGCACTCAATTATCATCCCCCATTCTCTCCACATGTCCAAACCATCTCAATATGCCTCTCCTCACAACACCAATACATTCCAGTCCCATCCTACCCACCAACTCTTCCACAATAAACTTGGCCCCCTCAGGCCTCAAACTCAGGGACACACTGCACATCCACCTAATCTTTGTCATTTCTGTAAGTTTGAGCCTGCGAATATCCTCCTCCTTTATAAAGCATATTACTTCTAACACATGCTGCATACAAAGATCAATTAGCATGGAGGGAGAACCCTCTCAATGTCAGGAGAGGCAGCAGCTCCCTGAATTTCTTCCAACCACCACACTCTAGCCACAGAGCTATGGTGGTACCATTCTTAAGTGGCGATTTGGGTGGGGCACGAACCTCTGTACAGTGTTGCCACGTTTTCCATACCCGCGATGCCTCTCTCTCTCTCTCTCTCTCTCTCTCCTGGGGGGAGATGTGCGTCACCCTATGGAATTTTGTTTCTTTTATGTCTTATAAACTTTGTGCTTTCATTTCTTTATTTTGTTTTTTATTATATTGTTGTTTTACATATGGCGCCAGATGACCTCCATGTTTTGGCGCCTTGATTTGTTTTCATTGAATCATTCTCGCCCTCCTTCCTTCCCTCCCTTCATCTTTTCCACAGCTTGACAATGCACTCAACACTGCCCCTGGCCTGCCTTCTCTCTCTCTCTCTCTCTCTCTCCTGGGGGATGTGCGTCACCCTTGGGAATTTTGTTTCTTTTATGAGTGACAAACTTGTGCTTTCATTTCTTTATTTTGTTTTTATTATATCTAATTATATTTAAAAATATTATTGTTTTACATATGGCGCCAGATGACCTCACTACTGTGGCGCCATGATTTGTTTTCATTCAATCACTCTCTCCCTCCTTCGTTCCCTTCCTTCCTCCATTCCTCACTCAGCTGCACTCAACACTGCCCCTGGTCTGCCTTCCCCCCCCCCCTCTCTCTCTCGTCTGTGGTATTTTAGGATACATTTTGGTTATTTTCTTTTACGTTATAATGTACATATTGTAAATCTGACTTTATTTCCACACCACCCAGGAGGTAAAAGTCTTGGAGCGTCTTTTTTTAAGAAGTGTCCCCAAACAGGCCTAGGATAGAAGAAGCTCTGGCCAGGTGGGACTGGGTGTGTGTGTGTGTGTTGCCGCTCACGAGGGTTTAACGTATTATTTTTTTTTTACTAAGAAATTGACATATTTTTACTTATATTCCCGCACATTATCTTATAATCATAACTGTGACATTATTACCAACCCCAGAAATATGGTAACAGCCAATAAAAGTGACTACTGTACTTTTTTATTAAGCAACACTGTAAAATATTTATGCCACGTTTCTGTATTGCCGTATAAATATTTTAAGCATAATAAGCTTACTGTTCTTTCATATATTATAATACACACGTTACCATTATATCTTTATATGTTTATCTTATTGTGATGCCTATTACATATATCAGAGCCATTCACATAGCGGGTATGGAACACGTGGCACCAATGTACAGAGGTTCATGCCCCACCCAAACCGCCACTTAAGAATGGTACCACCATAGCTCCAGCCCAACCTCCACCACATGTCTCCCAAATAACAAAACTCTTCCACAAACTCAAAAGACTCACCAGCAAGCTCAATCCTTTCATGCCTGACAATCTCCACCTGCTCTCCGCAACAACCGCACACATGAAATCAGAATTATCTCACAGTCTACCTCTAATACCACTACATCTCTTTATGCACCCACTTATCACAAACACTGCACAAGATGGAGTAACTTCCCATGCCCTTGTAGCATATGGCCAATCTCCCTCTTCTTTGACAGTACCATTCCCAGCCTTATATACCATCACTTTTATTTTAACTGCATTTACTCTTAAGCCTTTGTGCCCCATACCATCTTTCCACTACCTAAATCTTTCCTCTACCTTCCTTTCATTCTCTACAATCAACACCAAATCATCAGCATACAACATCTTCCAAGGGAGTCCATTCCTGAAGTCACATGAGAGGGCTTCAAGTACCATGAGAGCCAACATGGGGCTCAATACTGACCCCAGGTGCACACCAACATTCACAGAAAACTCATCACTCGAATCTCCATTCATCCTTACCTGTGTGCAAGCACCCACATACATAGCCATAACCATCCTAACCAGCCACTCCTCAATCCTAAGCTTTCTCACTGCCCACTTCACCACCTCTCTAGGGACTCTGTCAAAGGCCTTCTCCAAATCATTACCTTCATTATCTGGTCCAAAAGCTTTATGCTTCTATAATTCCCTCATTCCAGGGCATCACCCTCCCCCTTGTACACAATTACAATTACATTCTTCAGCCAATCATCTGGGACAACAAACTCATATATAATCATATTTATCAGGTCAGTGACTATCTTCACTCCTGTATCTCCTGAGGCTTTCAACATTTCAGCAATCAACCCAGACACACGTGCTGCATTCCCACCTGCATCCTGCCTATTGTTCCTCTCATAGTAGCAGCATCAACCAAAGACCAAGGGCCAAACACTGAATCTGCTGGCTCCAAATCTACCCTGCCCCAGTCAAACTCACTCATTCAACAACCGGTTGTAATACTTTCTCCAGGCATCTTCAATATCCTCACTGTTCACCACTACCCTTCCTTCATCACTCTTCCCACACTGCTCATTTATGATATCCCTATCCTCCCTCTTCACCTGATTTGCCACCTTAAATATCATATTCTTCCTTTCCACATGCCTTAGGTTATCAAGTAAAAGTTTCCGTGACTCACACTTCGTCCTGTAAACCTTTTTTCTAGCCCTACACTTGGCAGCCAAGTACTCTTCTCTGTTACCACCTTTCTTCCATTTCCAGAAAAGCCTTCTTAACTGCAGATACACCCTCATCCCACCACCAAGTTACTTTATGTCTTGGTGGGCCTCTTGTCCATCCACATACTGAATCAGTAACTCTCAAGAGGTTGCTCTGGAGGGTTCTGTACTGTTCATTAACAATTCTGTTCATGTCTCCCTGTTCAGCCACCATTCTACTCATCTTCCTATAGAAGGCATCCCTTAAGGCTTGGTTTTTCAGCTTCCACATTTTTCTCATAGGTGTATAGGTCCTCTTTTTTCATCACCTGCTCCTTAAGCACCATGTCATATATCAATAACTTGTGCTGCTGGACACACTCCTTGCTTCCAATAACTTTAACATCCCTCACTAACCTCCCTTCAGCCCTCCTGACCAGGAAATAGTCTATCTGGCTGCCATTTCCCCCAGACTCATGTGTAATCAACCTACTCTCTCTCTCTTCCTAAAATGTGTGTTCCACACAATCATGTTCATTGCCTCTCCAAAGTATGCTTTACCCTTCCTCACTTCTTGTACCATATGCACATCCCCCATGTATTCCTTCATATCCTAATAATGGGGATAAACCACACCCTTGTCATGTGCTCCTCATACATACCCAATCATATCAACTTCAGCCCCTATCAACCCCCCAGCCTTATCAACTACCAAACCTCACTTTCATATCCAACTTTTTCACTACCTCATCTACATCCTTTCTTTCCACATGACCATACCAGCTACTGAGCACTATAATCAACAGCATTCCTTACTCATCTTTTGTCATCATCATCTGGACCTCCTTTCCCACCCTAGGGCAGGGTGAGGAGTAGCAACATCCAGACAGCCCATGTTTGCCCAATCCAATGGGCCATGCTTCCATTCACCCATCATTCAAGCCCCCAGAATCCTGGCTCTATCATCTTTTGTAAATTACAAAATTTCCTATCTTACCCACTCTATGTAATCTATACATTCTAGTCCCATTTTCACTGTTCTTACTATTGACTTTTTACATTAATGCCACACCCAAGTTACAAACCCAGTGACTAACCCATTTAATCTAATGAAGTTCTGTATATTTTTATTCTTTCTGCCTTTGAACAATTTTGTTAAACTTATAAGAGCTTTTCCAGACTTAAAATGGTAAATTGAACTTTTTTTTTTTTTTACCCTTTCAATACTAAGAGATCTCTCCTAAGGTAAATAAATCCATCTGGAGGCAGCAGTAAAACTAATGAGGCATGTCACTGGAATGAAGGGGTTAACACAGGCACTAACACAACTATAATCTTCCTCCAGCCTCCACACTTACCCTACAGTTTTGTATCAGGACCTTCAAAGCAGCAACTGCCTTCTTTCCTGAGCCATACTACTCTTCAATTCCTTTGCATATTTACCTCTCTTTTTTATTACTGCACCAATATACTTAATGTCCCTAACTAGTTCAAGTCACTCTCCATCCACCAGTACATCACACTCAGTAACTTTCTCTCTCTAACAACTAGCATTTCAAACAAAAAAGAACGTACAATATCAAAATGAAAAATAAAATGCAAGAAAACAACTACCAGTAATAAAAATTAAACATTCAACTGAAAAGGACTACCAAGAGATTACCATAACTCCTTATCAACTTTCTATTCTTCTGGGGCCACAACAACAATCCTCTCATGCAAAACTATCCTCCATTCATTTAAATTCGGCCTAAAATTGCCATCTCTTCATCCAAAACATCAAACCTCAACATGGGATTAACACTAACATGTGGTGCTAGCCACAAAGTGCCACGGAAAATATGTAGTCACAATACTTCCTTGAAAAGCCAATGGCCTGTAGCAAAAGATTACTGATAAAATGAGGTGTGAGTTAAGAACTGGTTTCATGGAAATAATGTAGTGCCAAGGGTAATGTCTCTTCTGCCCATGAGTCATGAGTACCTGGTTGCAAAATGACAAAAACCATGCTAAGTTAAGGACAACAAACTACAAACCATCATCATCATCATCCAGACCTCCTTTCTCACCCTAGGGCAGGGCAAGGAGTAGCAATGTCCAGATAGCCCAAATTTGCCCAATCCAATGGGCCACACTTCCATTCACTCATCATTCAAGTCCCTGGAATCCTGGCTCCATCGGATACGCAAAAAGCATTCACAATGTTCTGTAGCTTCACATAAACGTATCCGATTGAGTCAATCCGGACGCTGCCACATTAAAAAGGGGTGTCAAATTCTTGATCATGCACTTCTCCTCACAACATTCATCCAGCCAGCTCAATCTCTTGTCAGTTCCCTAGTCTCACCGACTTCGAAACCTTTCTTCCTCACACACTCATCCACCATATCTCTCCACCTTCTCCTTGGCCTACCTTGCCTCCTCCCTCCTTCAAATTTGCTCAGACATACCTTTTTCACCACTTTATTGTTATCCATTTTCTCCACATGACCTTGCCGTCTCAGTACTCTCTCTTTGATTCTGGTGTCCACCGACTTCCTCACTCTACGTCTTTCACAAATCACATTATTTTGTATCCTATCCACCCTCTGTACTTCACATACATTCCTCAGCAGTCCCATCTCCACTGCTCTTACTCTTAACTTTTCATTTTCATGCCACACCATAGTCTCACATCCATGTGTCAAGGCTGGCACTAATACTCCTTCACGCAAGCCTCGTGCAGCTGCAACACTCAAGCCTCTGTTTCTTATCAAGGCCTTCATTACACCAGCTACTTTTCTTCCTTGTGCCACTCTACTTTCAACTTCTTTTGCACAGTTTCCTCTCATTTCTATCACTGTACCCAGGTATTTGAACTCTCACCAATTCCAGTCTCTCTCCATTCACTGTAACATCGCACTGGGAGTCACTTTCTCTCTCAATAACCATCACTTTACTTTCTTCTACATTTACTCTCAAAGCACAACGTTCACAGACATCAGCAAAACTCTGCACTAGCCTACCAAATTCTCGTCCGGTACTTGCAAGCATTACTGCATCATGAGCATACAACAAATCTGAGATATTCCATCCATCACCATTCATTACCAACGCCATCCCCCTCTTCATTACTCATGTTTTTACTTCTCTCATCACCCCATCCATACATATATTGAACAACCATGGGGACATCACACAACCTTGTCGCACACCCACACCGATCGTGAACCATTCACTTAGATACCCATTAACCCTTACACATGCTTCACTACCATCATAAAAACACTTGACGGCACCTAGCTGCTTACCATCTAAACTGTGCAAAACTTTCAACAATCCTTTTCTCTCCACTTTGTACCTATCCAAGCTGAACCAGGCAGCAGCATTCCCACCCAACAATGCTAAATATTTCTTAATAAACATTTGTAATCAATGATATCTTTAGCTGTCTGGAGAGGATGGAGTGTGAGACGAACAATGAATGACTGAGCATGAGGTGGACGGGGGGATGAGGAGACAGAATATAAGATGGAGAGATAAGGTGGAGGTACAAACCCTGCCATGCTCTTAGCACCATTTTTTTTCATTATACTGCAAAATTGCCATTTTCGCTCATTCAATCTTTATAATTCAACATTTAATATTAGTCAATCTGCTTTCCAAAAACAACCCAATTTTATAGTGGGGTTTGACTGTATATGAGAGAGGGGTGAGTGCATTTGAGAGGTCAGCCAGATGGCAGAAGACTGGTTGGCAAAGGCAATGTGTTTGTGATCACCCTTCATGGGATTAAGACACCTGTCAACAGATACAAAGAGTTAATTCAGTTTCGAGTTTTTTTCAGTGCTAAGGACTAATCATACAGAAACTCTTAATTTAAAGCCATTTCACTTATTTCCCCATTACACTAATACAGTAATGAAATTACTCATTCTCCTCAATAATATGAAAAGTCTCAAATGAATCATTATAAAAGTGTGTGTGTGTGTGTGTGTGTGTGTGTGTGTGTGTGTGTGTGTGTGTGTGTGTGTGTGTGTGTGTGTGTGTGTGTGTGTGTGTGTGTGTGTGTGTGTGTGTGTGTGTGTGTGTGTGTGTGTGCGTATATATATATTTTTTTTCACCAGGTCGGTCAGGATCACTTGATGGTTGTGACCATCAGCTTTTACCCTCCTGGAAAGAAGCTGAGAGCTCATATAGTCCAATTTAAGGGCAAGGCTGTGACCTACACACACACATCCCCTCGCTCAAGGGGGACAGTAACCACCCACTTCGTCAGTGAAACTTTTCGCAACCTAAGCGAGGTGCAAACTCCCGTCTACCAGATGGTATGCGAGAACTCTACCACTGAGCCAGCGAGCGGTGTGTGTGAGTGTGTGTGTGTGTGCACATGTATGTGAGCATTCATGCATATGTATATATGTGTATGTGCTTACTTTTACCACATACAGTAGTCATAAACTACAAATATATCTTTGTTTCACTCAGAAGCGGCACTCTGACTGTGGACATCCTACACTTCAAGGGTCATATTACAAGTGACACTGGACAATTCTTACAAGTGGTTTTGGAGACGATATTATGCTTTTTCCTTAGTAGATTATTACGAACATTACACCCCAATATCCTCCTGCATGAAGCTGATGCAAACTGTCAATATAAATGCAATATAGGCAACATACATGAGAATACTATGGGATGATATGCAAAATACACTGCTGTGGAAGAGGACTGACTGTTGCTGCAGGTACTTTCACACCTGCATATTTTTTTTCTCTCTCTCAGGAAAACATCAACTCATTAACATAAGTGACATAAATGATGAAATAAAGATAACTATGTGTACTCATTCACTATATAGAGGATATGCAGGCCATGTGAGAACTCTATCTATCTATCTATTACTAGACGCCTCAATCCCATAAGGGGTGGCCACAAGTAAATCGCATCCATGTCGTCCTGTCCAATGCCATTTCTCTGTCCTGCTCCCAACTCATACCCCCTTCTCTCATACACCTCTCCACTCCATCCCTCCATCTCATCCACAGCCTCCCCTCCCCCTCCTCCTCATTCACATACACTCTCCCCATCAGTTTCTCACTCTCCATCCTCTCCACATGGCCAAACCACCTCAATGTATTTCTCCTAACACTTTCTATACCATCTACATCCACACCACAACCTTCCTTCACTTCCTCATTTGTCAGTCTGTCTCTCCACAAAATTCCACATGCTCCTCTTAAAAAACTCATTTCCACTGCTCTCACTCGTGACTTCTGACCCTCCAACAAGATCCAAGCTTCACCATCATACATTAGGGTTAGTATCACAATACTGTCATGCAGTGACTTTTTTACTTCCATGCTCACTTCCCTGTCCCTTATCACTACTTTCAAAGAAACAGCAATCTTTCTTCTCTGTTGTACCCTTTCAAGCACTTCATGCTCCAAACCTCCATCCTTAATCATCACACTACCCAAGTACTTAAATGCACTCACATTCTCTATTTCCTCCTCATCCAACCTCACTGTACATTCAGTGGCTTCATTTCTCTCGAAGACCATAAATTTACTCTTCCCAACCTTCACCTTTAGATTCCGTTTCTTACACAGTTTTTCAAACTCATTCACCAAGCCTTGCAGTTCCCCTTTGTCTTCACTTTACAATATAGCATCATCTGCAAACAACAGTACGGGGAGTTTCCAAACACTGCCATCTCTCATTAGGGCTGCTCCAACATCCACTGCCATACCTTGTACCCCTCTCATAACCCCATCCATACAGCCTGAACAACTATGGGGACATGACACATCCCTGCTTCAATCCGACATTCAAATAAAAAAATTCGCTCAGTTCACTGTCCACACGCACTGCAGCCTTAGCACCCTCATACATACTCTTCACGGCATTCAACAACTTCCCATTTACTCCATAAATTCTTAATACTTTCCACAATCCATGCCTATCCACCCTGTCGTATGCTTTCTCCAAACCCATGATGGCCGCATACAACTTCTTTCCCTTTTCTAGAAACTTTTCCACTAAAGACCTAAGAATGAATATCTGATCTACACAACCTCTTCCCTTCCTAAAACCTCCCTGTTCTTCTCCAGCTAATTCCTGTTATTTCCTTGACTCTGTTAATAACTATCCTACTATATACTTTTCTTATTACACTATGAAGACAAATGCCCCTATGATTACCACACACTTCTTTTTCCCCTTTTCATTTGTACAAGGGAATAATTATACCCGACTTCCAATCCTCCGGGACTCTATCTTCCTCCCAGGCCAATCTGCACATCTTCCATACCCATTCTACTACTATCTCTACCCCACGCTTCAGCATTCCACCACACACTCCACCAAGTCCTGGAGCTTTCCCCATTTTGACTTTCTTCATTACTTTCACTACAGTAATCACTCCAATATCCGACGTAATAGAGCCATAGGTAGGTCCGGTTATTGGTTTTGTCCGGATATTGGGCCCCAGCTTATGGACTTGTACTTATGGACCCTAACTCAGAGAAACACCTATACAACTCCCTCTGGACATGCATAGCACCTATTTAAGACCCAAATCACACCAATAAGGCACATAAATGACTGAAATAAATGCAAAAGAAATATAAAATGAGGGTTTAGAAGTATGTTCATACATTAATAAACATTCTGGTACTTATGGACCCTAACCTAGCCTAACTCAAAAAAACACATTCCTTCTGCACATGCATAGCTACTAACACCCTATTCACACCAATAAAGGACATTAAAGAGTGAAATGAGGTAAGTATAGTATGGAAAAAAGTACAGTATGAAACATTCTGGTAAGTATAGTATGGAAAAAAGTACAGTATGAAACATTCTGGCTACTTACAGCAAGTCCCTGGCCACCTCGATGAATAACTGCCTCCTCTCGGACTCTGACAGTAAGAACGATTTCCTGAAGCACTTGCAGTACACTCTTCCTGAAGTCTTGCACTGAACTTAGTCAATAACACACAGAAGTCCATTCTCTTCACAGTGTTCACTTTTGTCCAAATAATGCTCCATTGTAACCTAGTGTTGCACTTTAACTTTTCCCATTTTTTTCCCATTTTCAATAGCCAAAACAAAGAAGTCTATTTACGTTAAATTTATTTTCCATTGAGTCTTTTCTCTCAAATTGAAAACCTTAACACAACACACCGTTTTTTTCACTGCACAACACTAAAAATTCCCGTGTGGTCTAGTGGAGAAGTTCTTGCTGTTTATTCACTGTCAGAGTCCGAGAGTATCACTGGCAGGCGACCTAGGGGTGCATCGCTGGGTCGTGGTGATGGCGTACCCACTGCAGAGGACTCTGAAGAAAGCCGCAAACTCACGTCAAGCGGTGACTCCACCGTGGCTGACGTGCTGGGCTGTGGCTCGGAGCATGTGGGCCTGTCTTGGGGAGGCAACGGAGTGGAGCCAGGGCTGGGCACAGCGGGGGTCACGGGCCTGAAAAAACTGTCAATCGTTGACTGACGCAAGGAACGACGATTCTGACGATTGATGATGCGCTGCCTGAAAGCACGCACTTCCTCCATGAGTCCCAAGGGCCCCATCTCCCTGTCGCAGTCCGGGTGTTCCAGGTAGTCTAGGACGAACTCTAGATGTTCCCGGAGTGCGCTCAGCTTGGGGATGGCTGGAGTAGTGTCCTGCTGAGAGGAGTCCGCATCATCGTCGTCGGAATCTTCAAGTTCGGTACTGACACCAGCAACCGAAGACGCGATCTCGATATCAGACAACGTCTGATACCCAGGATCGCCCTCGTCGTCGTCCAACCACTCACGAACATCGTCCACATCAACATTGTCGCCATGCGTACGTAGCCGTGCATGGAAGTCATCCACGTCAAACCCTAGAAAATCGTACTCCACATCCGTTCCGAGAAGCAGACGAGACCAACCATTTTCAAGAGTTTTCACAGGGACTTCCTTCCATGCACTAGCCCAGTTGTACGGCGCAGACGATGTTGTAGCGGCGAAGGTTTTCCAAAGTCCGCTTGCCTCGTGTGTCCCGTCCTTCCCTGCGCTCGTCCTCGTCCTCAAGAACAACCATCACCTCGTCCAGGAATTTCCGACGGTATAGGCGCTTTGTTGCCACGATCACTCCTTGGTCCATTGGTTGACTGAGAGCAGTCGTATTAGGTGGCAGAAACATGCACCTAATACAGCCATTCTCAGCAACCAAGTCCTTGTCGCACGGGTGGGCAGGTGCACTGTCGAGCGGAAGGAGAGCCTTTACCTGGTCGCGAGGGATTCCCAGTGTCTTCGTCTGGTAATGGATGACCTCCTTGACGAAGTGACGGTGAAACCAGTCTTTGAAAATCACAGCTGTGAACCATGCCTTCCAAGAATGGTACCAGACGACAGGAAGGACATCCATCACCCCACGAAGGCACCGAGGCTGCTTTGCACGGCCAACAACAACAGGCTTAAGCCGGTGCATGCCGTTAGCACTGGCACAACACAAAGCAGATATCCGTTCCTTGGAGAGCTTGCGGCCAGGTATACACTTCTCCGTCTCCTCGGCTAGAGTGTTCGGTGGCAGCGAGCGATAGAATAGGCCAGTTTCGTCAGCATTGTAGACTTGACCGAGAGTTAGGCCCTTCCTGTCGATCAAGCCTTTCACCTTGTGCCGAAACTCGTCAACTCCATCCTCGTTAGCGTCCAATGCTTCGCCATGTGCTTAACGGTTAGTAAGGCCATGTCGCAACTTGAACGCGAAGAGCTAACCCTCGGATGCCTTGAAGTCTACGGTGTCGTGAAGCCTTGTGAACTTCTCAGCAGCAGCCTTCAGCTCCGTTCCACGTACCATCACACCAGGTGCACGTTGCTGTCGATACCAAATCAACGTGAATTGGTCGATTTCTGCAAACTTGGGGGTAAACATAACCTTCCTTTCCACGTTGGGTTTGCTTCTCGACGAGAAGTCAGCCGTGTACTGCATGAGTTTGTCTCGGGAACGTTTCATATTGAACAAAGTCGACCGGGCCAGGTTGTACTCGCGGAGAATGCGGGAAGAAGACCAACACGCAACTTTCTCCAATATCTCCCTCTTCTTTTCCAGAGTCAACATCACTCTCTTCCTTTTCTCAGGTGGCAGGGCCATCATCACACACACTAAGAGGAGGCCCGAGAGCAGCAGGAGGCCCTGCAGCAGGTAGGGCACCACCACAAAAGCGAGCACGTTGGCAGCCATTGCGAAGAGCGTAGGTCCAATCGCGGTGAGAGACAGGCGGGAAGTGGGGAGGATGCAGCGGCGCTCTATCGGACGTCGGATGAATGACACACCAAAACAATGCTCTCCCGCGGCGCGCACGGCAAGTTCAAATTACAGACGGGATTTTTTTTTTTTTTTTTTTTTTTTTGGGGGGGGGGGGGGGAGAATCATTAGATCCCAGGACGATAAGGTCCGGGTAGTGGGGATGTTCGGTTATTGGGCGTTCGGATATTAGAGTGATTACTGTATTTCCTTCCTACTGATTTCCTCTTCTCACCTCCCTCCTCCTCCCAGCCATTTCCCAGCCACTTATACTTGCATTACTTTCATTCTCTATGTTCAACAATTCCTTAAGGTGTTCTCTCCATCTGCTCACTATTTTCTCCCTTCTCCACTAGCAATCTACTATTTTTATCTTTCACTCTCCAACTTACTTCTTTATCACCCTGTCTAACTCTCTTTACCTCTTTCCAGAATATTTTCTTGAATTCCCTCCACCTTACACTCAAATCCTTCCAAGTTCCTCATTCACTCTCTTCTTACTCTTTCTTACAAGTCTTTTTGCCTCTCTCTTCCTCTCTACATACAACTCTCTCTTTCGTCGCTCAACTTCCTCCACGTCCATTTCTCATCCACCCACCATTATGTTTTCTTCTTTTGCACCACAGCCTGTCTCACCTCCTCATTCCACCATGCTCTACCTTGCACCTCCTTTCATCTTCTCTTCACTCCACACACCACCTCACATGCTGCACAGATTTCTTCTGTGAATATTTTGCACACACCTTCCATGTCCTCCATCTGCTCCAAATCATAATTACTCAATCACTCCTCCACTTCTCTCTTATATTCTGACCTTCTTCATCCTCTTACAACCTTTCTGCCCTCCTTGTATGGACTACTTCCTCCTGTCCTTCCCTTCTCCTACTCCTCCATTTCATTTGAACCCTGACTTTCACCACCACCATGTGGTGGTCAGAAAGTCCACTCCCTCAACCTCTTTATGCTCTTGCATCCATTACACACCTCATTCTATCATCCACGCATGCACAATCAATCACTGATTTCCAATCATACAGTTCATCACCCACCCTTCTCATCACTCACCACATACCTGTGGATCATTTTGTCTAAAGAGGGTACTGGCTATCACCAACCCCCACCCTGCACAAATGTCCACTACATCACTGCCATTCTCACCCACTTCTGCAGGCATACCCCACTTACCAACTACTCCATCCAACTTCACATTCCCTACTTTTTCATTTATAACTCCAATTAAAAACACTTTCAATCCTTTCAAACTTTTCCATGCACGCTTCCACATTAGTCCAGAACTCTTCTTTCACTCTACTTGCATGATCTAGCATTGGCGCAAACACACTGACAATCACCCATATTTGTAGTCCAACTTTCAATCTTACCAACACAATCCTTGAGCTGACCGATCCATACTCTGTTATATTCTCCTTCCATCTCTTGCACACAATACAAACTCCTTCTTTTGCCTTCTCATTCTCACCTACTCCCACACATATGCCCCATCCATACTCCCATTTTTTCAGTCTCACCTCTCCATTTTGTCTCAGTTTTTCCACATACATCCACTTTTGCATCCTCAAGCACCTGGACAATCCCTTGTCTCTTTTATCTCATCATTCGCACCCATTACATTCCATGTCACAATCTGTAACATGTCCTTTGTTTGGTCCTTGCTCGTTATCTGTTGGTTGGTCCTTGGCCGAGGTTTCTTGTTTGTATTTTTACATAGTTGATTTCCGGGCAAGGGCATTAACCCTCCGCCAATCCACTTGTTGTCATGTAGAGAACACATGTTGGTTGGTTATAAGGTTACCACCCAGCACTGTAAATGATTTCCTGCAAATCAGCAAATCAATTGGCTTGCCACTCAATGTATAGCTATCCTAAAATAGAGTACTGGTATACTAAGTGGGTGGATGATGGGTGCTTCCACCTACCACTAATTCAGAAAGAAAATTTTTAACCCGGTCTGCCTGAACGTATTTTAATTACATTCTTGCACAATACTGCTAGATACTCTGTCCATCTTTGTGCAACTTGTGCGAGTTTCACCATGACTTAGCCCTGATTTTTCTCCTCTAAAACTTATCTTGTATTTCTAAATGGCAGAAAAATACTGCAGCTCTACATTCTATCCACAGCATTTCCTCATCACTAGCATCATATTCTTAAGTTAATCTGTTGTTGCACCTCAGCATTCAAGATGAAGAGAACACATGCTCTCTAAGTTATGTTATACCTAACTCCCCCAGTTCAAGAAGTCTAACCCTCAGGTGAATACCCATAAAATTGTCTGAAGACAGTCAGGATAAAACAGAACCTACATCATCATCAGACTTTAACCTTTCCATCTGGTGATGTACTGACTTTGTTATTCTTCCTATCTCCAACAATTTTATTCAACTTAGGGCAGGCCTTCAATAGTGAAGAGCTTAGTGACAGCTACATCTAAACTATCCAGCTCAAAACCGCTTCCATGAGATGAATAAAGTAATCTGCATGCAGCAAGAATAAAATAGAAAGCACAAACAGCCGGGAAAGTACTGATACACTTTAGGTGTCACACTTAATGACACAAGAGACGAAAAGAACAGAACAAAGGTCGATACGCAACTGAGCCGTCATTGTTAATGTATTTATTTCATTTCACAGGGTAACATGACAGAACTACAAATGGTATTACATTATTACAAAAGGCACCTTGGCAACAGGTTTACTAACCCTTCAAATACAACCAGACCCACAGTGCTAATTCTGATATCCATCGTACCCAGCTGTAATGATACCTTCCCTACTGTGTGTACATACTGGACTGAACAATGTGCTATAAAAGCATTAAGAAAAATGAGATGGTTTGGCCATATGGAGAGGATGGACAATGAAACACTGACATGGAGAGTGAATGCAAGTGACAAGGAGACTGAGAGGGGTATGGGGGACACTGAGAATGACATGGAGAGATGAAGTAGAAAGGTATATGACATAGGGGGTGTGGGTTGGAAAGATGGTTGCCAGATGGTAGAGGACAGGATGGCATGGAGGCAATCTGTTTATGACCATAACTTACAGGACTAAGGTGTCTGGTGACAGAGAGACAGACAGGATTAAAGTGGTTAAAGGTCTGACAAGAGACAGATAGATAGACAGACAGACAGGGCTGAAGTTGTTAAGAGTTTAAGTGATACACACACTTCAGGTTCACAGTTAACACCTCCACAACTATGACATGTTTTCAATTGTTTTACTCAGCTTGGTGAAGATCTCTCACACTAAAAGAGTTGATGAAGGCTTCACTCGACCATCCAGTCTGAAAGGTATCTCTCAAGGCAAAATAAACTCCTCTAAACATAAGAATAAATTGAAAGATGTCAACATTGTCAAGTGTATTATAATCTTACTACCACCTGACAATTATAAATCAGGCAGACAAAGACACTCATCATGAAGGGATTGCTATCTATCTATCTACCTATCAATCACAAGACATTTCAATCCAGTAAGGGATTGGCACAAACAAATTGCCTCCATGTCACCCTGTCCTCTGTTAGCTGTCTGCCCTCTCCCCAACTCACATATCCCTCTCATACACCTCTGTGCCCCATCCCTCCGGCTTATCCTCGATCTTTTATATATATACATACATGTACATATATATATATATATATATATATATATATATATATATATATATATATATATATATCCATCCATCCATCCATCATCTAATCCTACGTTGCCCCATGAGGAGTGTAGGAGCCCGGGGCTAGGAAAGTTGGTCCTGGCATTTAAGATGACAGTGACCAGCCTCACTCATCCCTGAGTGGCATTACATGAGCAATAAACCCCAACCACCCCTTGGATATAAACCTTCACCGGCTCAATCCGATTGGAGCACCTTTATTACCCACTAAACTACCAAGAGCCAATATATATATATATATGCACCAGGAAACCATTTACTACGCTGGGTGGTACCCATATAACCAAATTTTGGCGCCTGGTAGTTTAGTGGGTAATTATTGCGCTCCAATCGGATTGAGCAGGTGAAGGTTTATATCCAAGGGATGGTTGGGGTTGATTGCTCATGTAATGCCACTCAGGGATGAGTGAGGCTGGTCACTCTCATCTTAAATGTCGGGACCAACTGCCTAGCCCCGGGCTCCTACGCTGCTCATGGGGAATTGTTGGATTGGATGATGGATGGATGGATATACTGTATATATATATATATATATATATATATATATATATATATATATATATATATTATATAAAAAAAAATTCTCATCCCTTTCCTCTCCAGCTCTCTAATGCAAGAATTAACCATTACTCCCCGTCCTTCATTTATGCAACAGGTCATCTGTGGAACTGTCTCCCTTTGTCAGTATTTCCTACTTCTATGATCTTCAGTCTTTCGAACGCAGTGTGTCCAGGCATTTTGAAATGAATGGATCTTGAATTTGGCTTTCTTTTTTTTTCTTTTTCTTTTTTTTAACAGAATGGTTTGTGGGCTCCTGGCCTATGGTTCCTTCTTCCTTGCATTATATATATATATATATATATATATATACATACTATATATAGGATAGAAGTTGTAGAAGCAATGAAGAAAGTTAAATCGGGGAAAGCCCCAGGAATTGATGGAGTGTGTGGTGAAATGCTGAAGCATGGGGGAGAGACAGTAGTAGAATGGATGTGGAAGATGTGCAGATTGGCCTGGGAGGAAGGTAGAGTCCCGGAGGATTGGAACTCAGATATAATTATTCCCTTGTACAAAGGAAAAGGGGAAAAAGAAGTGTGTGGTAATCATAGGGGCATTTGTCTTCTTAGTAAAACAGGAAAAGTGTATGGTAGGATACTTACTGACAGAGTTAGAGAAAGAACAGAGAAATTAGTTGGAGAAGAACAAGGAGGCTTTAGGAAGGGAAGAGGTTGTGTAGATCAGATATTCATTCTTAGATCTTTAGTGGAAAAGTTTCTAGAGAAGGGAAAGAAGTTGTATGCGGCTTTCATGAATTTGGTGAAAGCACATGACAGGGTGGATAGACAAGAATAGTGGAAAGTGTTAAGAATATATGGAGTAGATGGGAAGTTGTTGAATGCTGTGAAGAGTATGTATGATGGTGCGAAGGCTGCAGTGCATGTGGATGGTGAACTAAGTGAATTTTTCTCTTTGAAGGTTGGGTTGAAACAGGGATGTGTCATGTCTCCATGGTTGTTCAATCTGTACATGGATGGGGTAATAAAAGAGGTACAAGGTAGGGTAGTGGATGTTGGAGTGGCCCTGGTGAGAGAGGATAGTGTTTGGAAACTCCCTGTACTGTTGTTTGCAGATGATACTGTGTTGTTGAGTGGAGACGAAGGGGAGCTGCAAGGCTTGGTGGATGAGTTTGGGATAGGGTGTAAGAAACGGAATCTAAAGGTGAATGTAGGGAAGAGTAAAGTGATGGTCTTTGAGAGAGGTGAAGTCAGTGAATGTACAGCAAGGTTGGATGGTGAGGAATTGGAAAATGTGAGTACATTTAAGTACTTGGGTAGTGTGATGAGTAAGGATGGAGGTTTGGAGGGTGAAGTGCTTGAAAGGGTACAGCAGGGAAGAAAGGTTGCTGGTTCTTTGAAAGCAGTGAAAAGAAACAGGGAAGTGGGCATGGAAGTGAAAAAGTTACTACATGACAGTATTGTGATACCAACTCTAACGTACGGAAGCGAAGCTTGGACGTTGTTGGAAGGACACAAGTCAAGAGTGAGAGCAGTGGAAATGAGTTATTTAAGAGGAGCCTGTGGAGTCACATGGAGAGACAGGCTGACGAATGAGGATATAAAGGAACGTTGTGGTGTGGATGTGGATGTGATAGGAAGTGTTATGAGGAACACACTGAGGTGGTTTGGCCATGTGGAGAGGATGGAGGGTGAAAGACTGACGAAGAGAGTGTATGTGAGTGAGGTGGAGGGGGGAAGAGGGAGGGGGAGGCCAAGGATGAGATGGAGGGATGGCGTGGAAAGGTATATGAGAGAGGGGGATGTGAGTTGGGAGCAGGGCAGTGAAATGGCGGGGGACAGGCCGACTTGGAGGCGATTTGTTTGTGGCCACCCCAAACGGGATTGAGGCGTCTGGCAATAGATAGATAGATACTATATATATAAATATAGATAGATAGATAGATAGATAGATACTATATATATAAATATATATATAAATATATATATATATATATATATATATATATATATATATATATATAGTATCTATCTATATAGTATCTATCTATATAGTATCTATCTATCTATATATATATATATATATATATATATATATATATATATATATATCTATCTATCTATATAGTATCTATCTATCTATCAATATAGATAGATAGATATAGATATATACTATATATATAAATATATATATAAATATATATATATATATATATATATTTATATATAAATCTATCTATATATATATATATTTCTATCTATTGCCAGACGCCTCAATCCCGTTTGGGGTGGCCACAAACAAATCGCCTCCAAGTCGCCCTGTCCCCCGCCATTTCACTGCCCTGCTCCCAACTCACACCCCTCTCTCATATACCTCTCCACCCCATCCCTCCATCTCATCCTTGGCCTCCCCCTCTCTCTTCCCCCCTCCACCTCACTCACATACACTCTCTTCGTCAGTCTTTCACCATCCATCCTCTCCACATGGCCAAACCACCTCAGTGTGTTCCTCATAACGCTTCCTATCACATCCACATCCACACCACAACGCTCCTTTATATCCTCATTCGTCAGCCTGTCTCTCCACGTGACTCCACAGGCTCCTCTTAAATAACTCATTTCCACTGCTCTCACTCTTGGCTTGCGTCCTTCCAACAATGTCCAAGCTTCACTTCCGTACGTTAGAGTTGGTATCACAATACTGTCATGTAGTAAATTTTTCACTTCCATGCTCACTTCCCTGTTTCTTATCACTGCTTTCAAAGAACCAGCAACCTTTCTTCCCTGCTGTACTCTATCAAGCACTTCACCCTCCAAACCTCCATCCTTACTCATCACACTACCCAAATACTTAAACGTACTCACATTTTCCAATTCCTCACCATCCAACCTCGCTGTACGTCAAAATTAATTAGCGTTGTCCGCCGGGCGCGCAATAATTATGGCCAAAAAAGAATCACCCATTTTGGGCGGTAAAAATTGAGCCACAAGTTTGCGCCGCAAGCATGACGTCACGGTAGCCTGAGGCCTTCTGACACGCTGGTTGGTTCCTGCCTCAGTCGCCCACAGGCTGCCTGAGAGAAAGGAACTCCGCCGCGTCTCCCTCTCAAACTGCGCCATTTTTTACCAAGTGTCCCACAGTGTTTTGGGGTTCACCACTTTGTTATGGCACCTACCCGTGAACTATCGAGTGAAATCATATCCCAGATCATTGCTCTAAAGGAGGCAGGCCACCTGACAAAGGAAATTAGTGAATTGGTTGGTGTGGCATGATCGACAGAGCGTCGTTGGTGTGCGCAGTTTCAGTTGGAAAACAGTGGTGAAGTTCCCACAAAGAAACCGAGGTCTGGTAGGCCTAGGAAAACTTCCCCAAGGTCTGTTAATGTTTTAAAACGTGCAGTGGAGTTTAATCCTCGTGTGAGTGCAAGGAAAATTAAGGAGAGCAACCCGGAAGTGTTTGGTGAGGTGTCAGTGAGAACAGTGTCTCGTAGGGTGCATAAGCTTGGTTACACAAGTCACAGGTCTGTGAAAAAGCCTCTTCTCACCAAGAGCCAGAGAATTCGTAGGCCTGCCTTTGCTAATAAATATCTAAACTGGGGTAAGGAGCAATGCCTGTCAGTGTTGTGGTCTGATGAGGCAACGTTTAGTGTTACCTGTAACAGAGGAGCACGTGTGTATCGACGCAAAGGTAGTGACCCACTTGACCCACGGTATGTAGAAAGCACAGTTAAACATCCTGATTCACTCATGGTGTGGGCTTGTTTCTCGGGTCAAGGTTTGGGGAAGCCTGTTATGCTTCCCAAGAATGTTAGAGTGAATTAGGATGTTTACCTGGAGCTTCTGTGTGATCATTTACCAGACTCATTCCAGCTAACAGGTGCACGAGTGTTTCAGCAGGACGGTGCACCTACTCACAAGGCCAAATCGGTCACCAACTGGCTTCGTGACTGCGAGGTATCATTCATGACAGACTGGCCAGGAAATAGCCCAGACCTCAACCCGATTGAAAACCTCTGGTACCTCGTACAGAAGAGCCTCCAAAGGAAGGATGTTAGCTCTCTGCCTAAGCTGGAAGCTGCCATTCATGACTCCTGGGACAAGATACCTCTCCAGCACCTCAGGAGCCTCGCCCTTTCACTTCCAAGACGTCTCAGGTCCATGAATAAACGTAAAGGCTACCCTACGAAGCACTAAAGTTAAATAAAATGCATTATTTATATGTTTTTTCAATGTTGAAAGGTTTGTTTCTTAGGAGGGACGCAGGGCGCTCAATAATTCTGACGAGCACTGTATATATATATATATATATATATATATATATATATATATATATATATATATATATATAAAATGCAAGGAAGAAGGAACCATAGGCCAGGAGCCCACAATCCATTCTGGTAAAAAAAAAAAAAAAAAAAAAAAAAAGCCAAATTCAAGATAAATTCATTTCAAAATGCCTAGACACACTGCGTTCGAAAGACTGAAGATCATAGAAGTAGGAAATACTGACAAAGGGAGACAGTTCCACAGATGACCTGTTGCATAAATGAAGGACTGGGAGTAATGGTTAATTCTTGCATTAGAGAGCTGGAGAGGAAAGGGATGAGAATTTTTTGTTAGACGGGTGTTACAGACCCATCGAAGAGGTGGAGGGGTGCAAGCACATGATTCAGCAGAGTAGTGACCACTGAAGTAGCTACAGAAAAGAGGTAAAGATGCAACTGTGCGGGAAGAGACTTAGGTTGATGGGAGCCAGCGAGAGATGGAGAGTTAATGAGACAAAAAGCCTTGGACTCCACATTGTTGAGAAGAGCTGCAAGTAGGGAGCCTCCTTACATATGAGAGTTGCACTCCACACAGAGGCATACAAAACCCATGTATAAAGTCAACAACTGTGCAGGGTTAAAGACGGTACAGAGTCGGCTTAGCACACCTAATCTCTTGGAAGCAGATTTTACAAGGGATGTAATATTATCTTTCCAAGATAAATCCCAAGATAATGAAACCCCAAGTATGTTGAAAGATGATGCAAAATTGAGCTGGATATGACATGTAGAGAGAGGTGTATGGATAGGAGGACTACTGGGCCTAGACAGCAGGCTGTGAAGCCTATGCTGTCAAAAAGAAAAAGAAGAAGAAAAAAAAAAGGGGGGGGGGGAATCCTGTGGAAGATTTTGATGGGTTAATAGGAGTAAAAACTGAGTTTTTGACACATTAAAAACAACAGGATTACTTTTATTCCAGTCAGAGATGTGAGCCAAGTCAGACATAAGGTGTGCCATAGCCTCATCCCTTGTTTGGTGGGGTAGCTGCAAAGACTGACGCTGCTGAAAGCGGATGGACAGGTGAAGGATGGAGTCATCAGCATACGAGTGGACTGAGTTAGATGTACAACTTAGAAGATCACTGATGAATAAAAGGACGACAGTTGGTGATAGGACAGAGCCCTGAGGAAAACCACTGTTGACAGATCTAGGAGAAGAACGATGGCCATCTACAACAGTGGCTACAGAACAGCCAGAATGGAAACTAGAGATGAAGGCACAGATAGAAGGATAGAAACCATAAGAAGGCAGTTTGGAAATTAAAGATTTAGGCCAGACTCAATCGAAAGCCTTTGAGATGTCAAGTGCAATGGCAAAGCTTATGCCGAAGTCCCAAAAGGAGGATGACCAGGAGTCTGAAAGGTAGGTGAGAAGATTGCCAGTGGAGCATCCATGACGGAACCCATACTGACGATCAGAAAGAAGGTTGTGATACGAAAGATGCTTTAAAATTTTTCTGTTAAGAATAGGCTAGAAAACTTTTGAGATACAGGATAAGGCAACTGGGCAATACCAGTACACAAGTTCTGTCTGAGACAGCCCTAGCATGTATTCAATATTAATGGTGGGTGTTAGCGCCGAAGTGGTGAAATGTGGAGATGTAGGAGGACTACTGGGCCCCATGGAGGACTACTGGGACTTGGGAATAGGCCCTGATGCCTTTGCCCAGGGGTGGACACGTTAAAAAAAAAAAAAAAAAAAAAAAAAAAAAAAAAATTGAGGGTTGGGAAAGGGCACACTTCTTTGGGACTGGCTGAATGAGAGCAAATTTCCAGCAAAAAGGAGAGGTACAAGTTGAAAGACAAAGGCAAATGAGTTTATCTGGGCAGGGTGTAAGCACAGAAGCACAGTTTTTGAAGAAAACAGGAAGGACCCCATCAGGCCCATATGCCTTGTTAGTATTGAGGCCAGGGATGGCAGAAAATACATCAGTTGAAGAAATTTTAATGTCAACCATAAGGAAGTCAGAGGAGGGAAGTGATGGAGGAACAGCACCGGCATCGTCTGAGGTGGAATTGGAGGAGAAAGTCTGAGCGAAGAGTTCTGCTTTATCAGTAGAAGAAATAGCTGCAGAGCTGTCAGAGTGGAAGAGAGGAGGGAAGGATGATGAGGTAAAGTTGTTACAAAGGTTTCTGGCAAGGTGTCAGAAGGAGCGGAAAGAATTCGAGCTGGAGAGTTCAGAGCATTTGGTACAGATGAAATTATTTTTATTATTTGGGACAACAGAGGATTAGATGATGTATGTATGTATGTATATGAAATTATTTTTGGCAGTGTGAAGAACAGATGCTGGAGAAAGATGCCTTTATGCAGAGGAAATTATATAACAGTTACAAGAATGTCCCTCACCCCACCCTATCGCCCCAAAAGGAAGAGGTGGACTGTGGCAGGGCAACTTCGGCCAACAGTCCAATGGTTTCATATTCAGATGAGCCACAACACCAGCTACAAGAAGTTTCCATAAGCTGGACAACACAACTAGTGTAGTGGCTGCAAGAACAGAATTCAAGATGCCATCATTTTATGGCATAATGGGTTGTAAAAAGCTAGTTTTTGGTTTCACTGACTTAACTACCAAATTCCTGGACTCATGAGTAACTTGTAAGCTAATTAAACAGCAGCTCAATACCACAATATTCAATCTATTTTGACCAGGGACATCTTTTCCATTTTATACCTGTTATACAGCTTAAAAACTTAAAAGACTAGATGGGTTAGATTCTGTACTGCCTTAATAAACCCCTTGGTTATGACAGGCCATTCCTAGGATGAATTAAATCATCTGGTAAAAGTAAGATTAATTTAAACAGGACATCACCCAGATTCAGTGGGTTAAATGGGGACTACCATACCCATCTGTCCACAGAACAGGCATATATCTCCCACCCAAGTGACCCTTTATTTAAATTAACATTTTGCATCGTGGTGGAGAGGGACACCTTCAAACAGCAGCACCTATACAGCTGGAAGCTGTGTAGCCCATTCTACAAATAACCCTCAAACTCCCTCCCTGTCCTCTGAAAGGATGATGCTGGACTGCAGAAGGACCATTTCACTCTGCAGTCCACCAGGTTCAAGTCCAGATGAGTTTGGGGCTACAGCAACAACAACATTCTGTATCAGTAATCCTACATCACAAGCTTACTATCTTAAACTCTTCATTACAATGCCATAAGGTTTCTTTGATCTTGCTTCCTGCACATGATTTAATTCAACTTCTGAGAGACCTCTCACAGTGTAGGGGTTAATGAAGACTATCTAACTGTCTAACATTTCCAATTCATAAAGTTTCTCATTAGCTGAACAAAAGTGCCTGAAAGGAATGCATCTTACTGAGGGGCTACTGAATGCTTTCCAACAATAATGCCTTTTTCACTTAACTCTGCTTTTATCAGAAGAATCTGCTAAGTTTCTTCTATTGCAAGTACCAGACAAGAGCTTGGTAGGCTAGTGCAGAGTTTTGCCGATGTCTGTGAGTGTCGTGTCTTGAGAGTAAATGTAATAAAGAGTAAAGTGATGGTCATTGAGATAGAAGGTGACTCCCAGTGTGATGTTACAGTGAATGGAGAGAGACTGGAATTGGTGAGAGAGTTCAAATAGCCGGGTACAGCCACAGAAGAGAGAGGAAAATGTGCAAAAGAAGTTGAAAGTAGAGTGACACAAGGAAGAAAAGTAGCTCATGCAATGAAGGCCTTGATAAGAAACAAAGGCTTGAGTGTTGCAGCTGCACGAGGATTACATGAGTGAGTGTTAGTGCCAGCCTTGACACATGGATGTGAGACTATGGTGTTCGTTTCGTTTCCTTTCCTTTCCTTTTTAAAGGCTCCAACATGCTTGCATGTGTCGGCCTTGGTCGCCTAATGGCGGCTCTCCACGCTGCACGATCCATTACAGCCTCCCTGTTCAGTCCCTTAACCCTAAGGTCACACTTAATGACCTCATCCCATGTCTTTCTCGGTCTACCCCTCATAACCCCACCCCCAATATTAACACTTCTCACCTTCCTCACCCAATTATCATCCCCCATCCTCTCCACATGTCCAAACCACCTCAATCTACCTCTCCTCATCACAACACCAATACACTCCAGTCCCATCCTACCTCTCAACTCTTCCATTGTAAACCCAGCCCCTCCAGGCCTTGGACGCAGGGACGCACTGCACATCCACCTAATCATTGTCATTTCTGTACGTCTGAGCTGGAGAATATCTTCCTCCTTCACTGCCCAGGTCTCACTGCCATAAAGCATTACACTCCTAACACATGTCGCATACAAAGACCCCTTAGCACGTAGGGTGTGGCATGAAAATGAAAAGTGTGGAGTAAGGAAGTCGGTGGACACAAGAATCAAAGAGAGTGTACTGAGATGGTATGGTCATGTGGAGAGAATGGATAACAATAGAGTGGTGGAAAAGGTATATCTGTGCAAATCTGAAGTAGGGAAGAGGCGAGGTATGCCAAAGAGAAGGTGGAGAGATTATTATGGTGGATGAGTGTGTGAGGACGAGAGATTTGGAAGTCAGTGAGGCTAGGGAAATGACAAGAGATCGAGCTGGCTGGATGAATGTTGTGAGGAGAAGTGCATGATCAGGGATTTGGCACCCCTTTTAACGTGGCAGCATCTGGACTGACTCAATCAGATACAATTATGTGAAGCTACAGAACGTGGTGAATGTTTTTTGGCGTATCCGATAAAGCCAGGATTCCGGGGGCTTGAATGATGAGTGAATGGAAGCATGGCCCATTGGACTGGGCAAATTTGGGCTGTCTGCACATTGTTACTCCTCACCCTGCCCTTGGCTGGGAAAGGAGGTCCGGTTAATGATGATGATGATGATGATGATGATGATGATCTATTCTAAAAAGAAAAAGCCAAAGGCTTGAAACCTATAAAGGAAAAAAAAAAGTTTCTCTAGCCAGGAAAAAATAAAAGAAAGCTAAAAATTAATGTCTGTTAATTCTGATATGTCTGGACACACTGTGTTAAAAGACTGGGAATTCATAAACAGAGACATACATACTCAACTACAGTTCCAGACTTGACCAAATGCATAAATGAAGGATGGAGAGTATCGATAAACTCAGGCATTAGAAAACAGGCCAGAAAGAGGGGAGTTCACTGTTAGATGGAAGGGATGGGAAACAATTTCCTCATAGTGTTAGCAGAAAATTAGCTAATAGTGAAAGTTAGTAATAATCATTAATATTCCTTTATGTAAAATACCATTTTTTTTTTATTATTATTATTATTATTAATATTGTTGATAGCTTTATTTTGTTTATGATTGACCGCTCTTAGTATATACTGTAGTCTTAAGTGGGACTTGCATATGCCTGATCAGTGCACTCTACCATACTCATTCAAGCCGTGCTTTGGGTCCTGTTGACCAACTTCTCCATTAGGCTGGGGAACACTTCTATGTCACAGGAGAAATGAAATGCCTTCAACCAATGCTTTATGCAAAAGTATAAAAGTGAATGGTTTTTGGGGTATAGGATTAGATCAGCATGTGGAAACTTTTGAGTTGTTGAGTGGCTGTGTCTGACAGCGAGCCTACACTTCATTCAGGGAAACCCGACTGTGTGAAAAGAGACAACATACTTAAGGGGTTTACTAGTTCACTCCACTGACATACTTTATTCATATTTGGAGAAACTTCTAGAAATGGACGAATTGTATATACTCTCCATTAACCCCTTCACCTTTCACTAACCCCATCATTACAAGAACTCAGTCTGTATGTTGAAGAGTTATCGGGTGGTGGCAAAAAACAAGAGAAATCATGCAAAGGGGATTACAGCATTTACCTACAACTACAAAAAACAAAACATAACATCAAACATACATCTGACAAAAACAGCAATTCAAAACACTGAGAACCACATATGCTGATGAGGAAAAAGAGAGGGGAGAGGAGAGGGCAGAGCATGAGTGGAAGGGGAGGGGGGGGGGAGAGAAAGTGAATGGGGAGGGGGGGAGAGAAAATGATAGGGGAGGGGGGGAGAGAAAGAGTGAAAGGGGAAGGGGAAGAGTGAGTGAAAAGGGAGGGGGGAAGAAAGTGAAAGGGGAAGGGGAGGGAGAGAAAGAGTGGGAGGGAAAGGGGGAGAAAGAGTGGAAGAGGAAGGGGGAAGAGAAAGAGTAGAAAGGGAAAGGGGTGAAAAGCGGAATGGAGGGGGAGAAAGAGTGGAAGGGGGGGGGAGAAAGTGGGAGAGGGGGTGGCATGGGGTGGGAAGGAGAGGGGGGTGGCATAAGGTGGTATGGGGTGGGGTGGGGTGAGAAGGGGAGGGGGAGGAGGAGATGAGACAAGGACATTTTTTGCCAACAGTACATGTACATATATCATTCAATTCCTTGCAGTAGAGAACTAGTCATACGATTTATCACTCTGCATCCTTTGTACAGCCCACATTCCCACACTCTTAGGTGGTGTTTTAGCATTTCTAGGACCTTCCAGCAACTTCCTCTATCACCTAGCATGTTCTAACACTTCCTCAAGCACTTCTTTCTTAGTGAAATATTTTGCATACTATCTCACTCTGTTATTGTTTTGTAATATAATACACACACACACACACACACACACACACACACACACACACGCACAGTTACTCATGTGCCATATGCAAAAATAAAGTGGTAAGGATGAGGTGCTACAAAGCCTCCTTATCGAACAATACCCGTACAACTTTACGATTCATACACACGACTGAAGAGCAATGTCTTCCCAAGGTGGTACCAATATGACCAGGCAGCTGTAGTACTCACCTGGTCAGTAACATAAACATCCTTGAACTCCCTCCATGTTCTACAAAAGGAAGATGGTGGAGTGCAAGAAAAGGGTAACTTTAGCCTGCAGTCCATACGGTTCACATCCAAATGTGCCTGAGGCCACACCTCACACAGTATTAATAAGGGATATGAAGTCATGCTTATGGTCAACAGTGTTCCTCAGCAAGCAACACAGGGAAAAAGTTACACTCGCAAGATCTACGCTCAGTACTTAATAAGTCCCTCAAGCATGTGACTGAATCTGAGGTGGGGAACATCAGGTTGTACCCCAAGTGGCATGGGAAATTTTGTAACATTTATTCCTTACCAACTTATTCTGTACGTTACATCTCAATATCCTTCTCTGTGCTCCTAATGTAAGCTAAGTCAATACTAAACAGATATCAATAACACGCAAGAGAATGCTGATGTACTGTAATAGTAGTACTAGCAGTTGTAGTCACAACCCCTGGCTCATTTGAAACATAACCTCAGTGGACTGCAGGCTAAAGCTGCCCTCCTGCAGCTCATCATTCTTTTGGGGGGATAAAGAAGTTACTAAGGAACATTTGTATAACTCAGCAGTGGAGCCACCTGGTTATACTGGTGCCACAACATAAAGGTGTCCCTCTCCAGCACATGTTAAGGTGCAATATGAAAAATAAACCACTACAAGATAGGCGATACCAAGCCTCTTATGTCACCTAGAATATAGCCGTGGATCTGAGCTTTGACATACTCTCATCAGCACTGGAGACCTCCAAGCACCTCTTCTTATCAATACATTCTCACACATGGCAAAATAACACTGCCTTGTATGATGTTTTAAAAATAGTGTCAGGCATAGGGGAGTTTACTCTTGCTACTTCCATATTTATATCCAACATCATATACACTGCTGTCCCACCAGAAGCATAGGGCCAAAGGGCCAGGCTACTCTACTTAGATATTTAAGGCAAGTGGCCGTTTACTGACCCATGAGTGGCACTACGTAAACAATAAACCCTTGAAAGCATTCTCATGGGCCAGGGCCACATCTAACTGGAGTCCCCTAACAGATCACCAGACATCTAAGACATCTAACAAAACTGTATGGCTATAGTGCTATGGCACTATATCAGTACACTGACCCATTTTTTATTTCCCAATGCACACCAGAGAACTGTTAACACCAGAAAGTGCCTAAGTGCAACAGATTTCTTTATTCATTCTTAAAAATGCCACCTGGTAAAGGCATATAAAATCATCTACCATTCAGCTTGCAAATAAAATCTCTAAGCTATAATCATCAGGCGATGGATGTCTCCAACCTACTTCACTACCAGCATTTTACGTGATGGAAAACCTCTGGTCATCTCATCAGTTTAATCCCATCACTACAGCGACTTTTTTCCCCCCTTAAATAACTGCTACGTCCAGATGGCTTTACTCAGCTTAAGAAAGGCTTTACAAACTGGAAAGATCAACTATACTCTCCTTTACCCTATTCTCTATTAGGTTCTTCCAAGCCTGGATAGAATCATCTGGAGATGGCGAGAACATAATCAGAATAAGGAATTGAATCATACAACACATAATACCACATACAGGGTAGCAACTGGTCACTATCACCTTAACTTCTGGTCTGAACAGCCTATGCCCAAGGTCCCTAAGCTCCTCATGGGGTACCATAGAAGTGGATGATGGATGAATGAATGGATAAAAATTTTCAAATTACTGCATGTAAGGCACTGCTACTTGTTGTTTTATGGCCCCAGGCTCATCTGGATATGAACCTGGTGGGCTACACACTGAAGCTGCCCACCTCTGGCAGTCCACCACCGTCCTTTTATAGGATAACAAGGATTTATAGCGCCACTGTGTGAAGGCATCCCTTACCAGTACCAAGGCATGGATTGAACAATATTATTTAATTCAATGAAGAAAAGGTGTTAAAATGCCTCCTAAGCAGAAGAGAATTAGGTTGCTTGAACTAAGGATTCAATAATACTGACAAGACATACTAGCCATGCAGGCTTTCCATGCATACCACAACCACTGCGTAACACCACTTTTTGTGGTTCACATTAACTCACACATCACATGCATCCAAAACTAATGCCAAACAAAAAGTACAGAACTGTACAACAAAACTTTGATGCCATAAAACACAAGTATGAAATTAATACATTTGCAATACTACAGCTAATCAAGAATCCCACAAAAAATACTTAAAACAACTGGAGACAAAATTTGCAAGCAAAGGCATGATGTTTCCCACAGACTGCTCATAATTACATTTTTGTGTGTGTGTGTGTGTGTGTCCGACTCTGGGCATAGGCTTCACAGCCTGTTTCCAAGGTGCAGTAGTCCTTCTACATAGCATACACCTCCACATGTCATCACTTCGGCGCTAACACCCACCGTCCATATTGAATACATGCTAGGGCTGTCTCATACAGGACTGGTGTATTGGTATTAGCGGGAGTATTTTTATGACATGTCGGCAGGTCTCCTGGTAGATCAGTAAAGCCTGTTAATATGAAATTAAAATCCTTAAACTGTTCCCTGCCCCAGCGGGGATTTGAACCTGGGTCCAGTAGGACTGCAGGCCACCTCTCTACTGACTGAGCCACCACCTCCCCCCATATATATATATATATATATATATATATATATATATATATATATATATCTGTATCTCATATGAAGAGAATCATGAAACAAACAGGCTAGAACACATGTTGGAATCAAAGTTGCTCCATACCCTAGGCACATTCATAGCCAAACTGAACACGTGCCTCTACTAGGATGGGTGTTTTGGCATCTGGTGGTTCCGTGCCTTTCTTTTCTTACACTTTTGGCCTACAAAAATATTTTCAAGAGAAAGGCTGTCTTGGGATACCTGACCCATGTACATGCATTGGAGTTTTCAGGCTAATCTGCCCCAAAGTAAAGCTATGAAGCTATGGCAATGAGCTTTGTAAGAACATGACAAGCATGAGGAAAGAGGGAAAAAATAATACATTCTTCCCTTTGGGAAAGGTAGAAAAAAGTATTTGGAAATGACAGACACAATAATAGTAGCCCTATCCCGTAAAGGGAGGAGCGTAAATTCTGGCTGTGCGTGTAACTCTCACTTGAGAGCTTTCAGAACAGTTGCATTGAGATATTTTACTTCTAACGCTCACAGGAAAGTTACTATTCATCGTAGAAAGGCCACTTTGGTCTCATTTTGAAGATGAAGAGTTTTGCTCTGTTGTACATTGTCCAAAAAGACAATATATACAAAATAAAATGCAAAAGTGGTGAGTAGAAGTTAGCTGACATGCTAAAGTTTTACAATGTCCTTAAAAAAAAATATTTGCTAAAAAAATCTATTCAAGAAGTAAGACTATTTTTTCCTTCAATACGTAGCAGAATAAATTTCCTTTCCAATAATGCATTACTTGTTGTACTGTATTTTCTTAAAAAATAACACCTCATGTATACGCAAGAAAAAGGAGCATAAGTGTTCAGGAGGAGGTCAAGAGGTGTACATTCTACTTGTAAGGAACCTCACACCACGCTAAGCCGAGCAGAACAAGTGAACACGCACACATCAGCTGTGGCAGGCTTAGCTCCGCCCACTTTTGCTAGTCATCCAACAAAAATGACGACTCCCTAAATATTTTCTTAGAGATTACATCGGATGACGGGCAAAGTCGTCATACTGACGTCAGAGGTTGACAAACATGACGAAGCAGGTTGTCACTGGTATGTCTATGGGTTAACTTAATAATAGTATATGCTTTGACTGTTGATGGTGATAATTTAAGCAGTGGACAATTACACACCAATACATACACACCACAAGCACAACATCCTTGACACACGTTACAACGATAATAAGCAAGACGCAAGACACAGCGATCCTTCCCATTACCATTTATAAATGCTTACCATGTATATAAATAGCATGACCTATAGTATACAATGGTATCCATAAGAATATCTGCACATTATACGCTGTTCCTTCACCTCTAAGCATGTTAAGGTGAGGTAGTTTCTTTCGATAATTACACTGCAGTATATCTGTGATCACTAATATAACACTAATGTCCTTATTTCATGTGGCACAGGAGGCCTTGGAGCACCCTCACCTTAACAGGCTGTCTTGCATATTACACATTAAAATTCCCTTTGGTATTATGGTACTTATGCTGTTTTAACACCTTCCTGTTACCCTGCGACTGGCAGAGTAATTTCATGAGATGGCAGGTGGCTTTGGGTGCCAAATGCCATCATCAAACAAATTTTGAAACTATTAAGTGTCAAAAGAACATGCATGAAAGCGTTAATATCAACACAGCTGGCATAAGTCATATACAAGAGGATCATAGGGTGTAATGTGCAGAATAAATTGCTAAGGAAGAGGTTTTATGAAATCTCCAAGGCTAGTTCGAATACAGCTCTAAATATATACAGTATAGAGATCAGAAGGAAGTGTAAAATGAGGATATATATATATCATCACCACTGTGTGTGTGTGTGTGTGTGTGTGTGTGTGTGTGTGTGTGTGTGTGTGTGTGTGTGTGTGTGTGTGTGTGTGTGTGTGTGTGTGTGTGTGTGTAAAATGATAAAGAAGCTAGATGAAATCCTAAAGAAAACTAGAGTACATGCAGCCCCTGTAATAAAACAGGGATGGGTTCCTTAACATCAAAAATTTATATATATACTGTATCTGGTATTGTTAGCTGGGGAAAGATGGTAATTTGTACTTACAGGCAGCAATACAACTTTCAACTTTGTCTCCACACGACATCACTACAAGTGGAGAGGAGTGTTTAAAGGACAATCTGATGATTCAATCAACAAATATAACCCTCCCCCACACACTCAGGTCTAAATGATTTTGCCCCCCAGAACCACAAGGACAAGACATGCATATTTCTCTTGCATCTATCTGTATTTGTACTGGTTTTTGGCAAAGTGCAATTTCTCATGAAGCCACGCCTTCTGGTAGTTGCTAACGCAATGCAGTCACAGATATGATAAAGACTCCTTCCTTCCTACAACTTTCAAACCATGAATGAAACTTCATCATGGGCATTTTACTTTTCTAAATACAGTACAATCCCTGCTATCCGGTATCCAGACAAATGGAATACTCAGAAAAACATGAAAATTCAAGGGCTGGTGAATGTGTCAGGAAGTAATAACTGTATCCCAATTTGAATGGACTGCCAAACTGCCATTTTATTGTGTCACGCGAGGCTGGGTGAAGTTGGACAAAGAGAGGTGAAGGCATTTTCGGCTAATGTAATTCCCTAGTAAATCCTCTTAACCACCCCTTCTCTCCCCCTCTTTCCCAGTCATCCTCCACACCCTCCACAAATCACCAGTCTGCTTTTTACCACCACACAGTAAACAAGCTCTCTTGCTGTTGTGTTGCTCTGATGGACGGTAATTTCTACACTCCAAAATGCCTAAAGAACAAACTAAACGTAAGCGTGTCATGCTTACCTTGAAACAGAAGCTGGACATATGCAATAGACTTGAAAATGGCGAACATTATAAAACACTGATGACTGAATATAATGTAGGAAATTCAGTGATTTATGATATCAAGACCCAAGAATCCATGCCCAATGAAGTTTTCATGAAAAGTGAAAAAAATTAAGTCCATTGAAAAAATGGCATACTCTTCATCGTATGAGTGGTTTTGCTTAGCAAGATCTAAGGAAGCACATTATTTCTGGTCCTCTTATACAAGAAAATGCAAGCGAGTTTCACAGTAAAATGAATATAGAAGTCGAGTATGATTTCAGTATTGGATGGTTAAATCGTCTCAAAGACAGACATGGAATTAGTAAACCAGACACCTTGGGAGAGCAAATCAGCAAACAGCAAACGCCGGTGCGTTTTTCTTCCTAACCTAACCAACTGACTCTAACTTGCACCACATTAATTCATGTTAGAACTTATTTGCATTGGCAGCGTTGAAAAACAAAATGTTAATGGGAATGAATGTTTACTTTGTTAAAAGAAAAAGAAAATAATATGCTTGCACTTTGTACATCATTTATTTTATTTTGTGCAAAACAGCTGATTGGCTGGTGAGGGGTGGAATGGTGGCGGCCAAGTTAGGAAGAACAGTCGGGGCCGAGACCATAAACAATGCTCATGTGGGGGCACAGGTGTTGTGATAATTCTACAGTGCAGTCATAACATCAGTTCACCAATAAATTTTAGCATCAGTTCACCAATAAATGTTCAAGATTTTATTTCTTTATTTTTCCATTTTCATGAGTTCAGTACATACAACGAATACTTTGGTAGTTAACAGAATGGTGCAAAACAGCTGACTGGTGGGCGAGGGGTGGAAAGGTGGCGGTCAGTTGGGGCCGGGACTGTACACAAAGCTCACGTGGGGAAACAGGTGTCGTGATAATTCTACAATGCAGTCGTAGCATAACATCGGTTCACTAATAAATATTCAAGATTTTCAGTTCACCAATAAATGTTCAAGGTTTTCTTTATTTTTCCATTCCTATGACTACAGTACATGCACCGAATAATCTGATAGTTAACAGAAGAGTTGTGAATTTTGCAGTACTGCTAGGTATTGCATGCACGTGCATTATGACCATGGTGTGTATTTACGAGGCAATTTCTCAGGTGGACTCTCTTAGTGTGGCCCTTGATGTGAGTGTTGAGTACCTGAATTGTATTTACTGCTATAAGAATTATAGCCTTTGTATAGACTTGAATATCAGAAATACGGGAAAAATCTGTAACCGGGAAGGTTAACCCTTTAACCGCGAGTGTCATCCCAGAATGACATTGCAAAAACTGGACCAAACCGCGGGTGTCATTCTCGAATGTTTGTGAATATTTTGAATACTGCGCGTTTTTTCCGTGCGCCAATTGTTTCAAGGGAGAGTAGCTATTAAGTTCTTTCACTCCAGCCAACCCCCACCTCCCTCCTCCCACCCCCCCGGCCCCCCACCCCACCCCTGACCAAACACGCATCAGTATCTGTCCAGCTGTGTGAGTGACAACACCGCTGATGTGGCAGTGAAGTGCGGGCAATTACAGTGCTTTTTACCTGCCTCAGTGAACACAGAGTGGGTGTTTATCGTATGTGCAGTGTTCATATATGATTATAGTATTATTATCAGAATGAGGTTGGCATTTGTTAATGGTGAGTGAGCGAAAAATAGTGATTACAACACCGCTGATGTGGAAGTGAAGTGTGGGCAATTAAAGTGCCTTTTACCTGCCTCAGTGAACACAGAGTGGGTGTTTATCGTATGTGCAGTGTTGATATATGTTTATAGTATTATTATCAGAATGAGGTTGGCATTTGGTAATGGTGTGTGAGCGAAAAATAGTGATTTTAGATCGCTCACTTCTAATGACACTGCCCATCCAGTGATAGTCAACGAAATCATGAAACCTACATCATTGCAAAGCCGAAGGTTAGTACTTCCTAATGGTACCTTATTTTTCGCTCTAGATTTATTCTGTGCAGAGTTATAAAGGTTTAAAGTTTGTTTACATTTTGGCTGGAACCCCCGCGGGAGAGGCCAGTCGGGCAAAACAATGCCCGCGGTTAAAGGGTTAATTCCCCATGCCTCCCGGTTAACTGGGATTGTACTGTATTACTTTCCTTCACTGAGTAATTGCAATTTCAAGATTTTTTTTTTTTTGCCTGGGTGGGAGAATATGCTCTGTATCCCACACCAAGTGTGTTGGGTCTCAAGGGTCAGTCTTTTTACATCTTATTGTAGTTTTCATCATTAAAAAAAAATAATAATAATAATAATAATGCTTTATAAAACGAAATAGCACAAGGATAGACAGACCAGAGTCATACAGTAAGAAATGGGTCATGACTGTTTTTGGACCATAAAAATAATAACTCTGGGAATTCTGCCTCATTAAACACTGTGTCACTTCTACAAACCCAAATATTTCACTAAAATTTAACCCTCGTAATCAGATGGCATATTCTATTGATTATGCTTCCTATCTCCAAATGATTTTAGTCAGGTCAGGCAAGACCTTTCAGACTGTGGGGAAGGGTTAGGTAGCTACACTCCTCTCATCCTCATGAATATGAGATGCAATTGTAAGGTCTTGCTGTCACACTCCCATGACTTATCTTCTCAATTAACTAACTGTTCAAGCTGTAAGTGTAATTCTTATATTCAATGGCCTTTTTCTAGACACCATCATCCCAAACTCTTTTTCCCACCTACACATGGGGTGGCGCGGGTCGTGAGAACACGGAAAAACCTCACAGTGAGCTATTTGAAAAGCATGACCAACACAATGGGTCACACTCCAATGCAGTAACATCATCAAGAGGCAGCACAAATAAACAAATGATGTCTGAGTGCTTATAGGGTCACTAAACCATACCAGGTGGCCTATACATGCTTGACAAAGGCATGCAGCTCCTCTATGGTGCATCTGTTCTACCATGATGAAGATTCCTAACCCCTTTCTGCTCAGTTGATGGCCAAGTATAATCAAACCGGAATGTCAATATGACTGGTAACCAAGGAAGCTTATTCCTACCTCCTAACAATGGCTCATCAAAGTTTTTACAACTAAAGCTTATTATTCATGTTGTGGGAATGGTCCAGTTCCATCTGGTGGAAACAAGTTGGGCATAATAAACACCAAGACGAATGTTCCTACATCATAACTACGGCTCATCACATTTCCTGCAACCACAACTTAATATTCAAGTTGTGGCGGAGACCCAGTTGTGTCAGGTAGGAACAAACAGACAATATACATGTCACACCAGCAATTCAAAATAATTAGCATGAATACCAATACCATAAACAATTTACAAATAACCTTCACAATATCAACAGCTGCCTAGGCAGCTGAAAACAGCTTAATAATAATAAACACTAGGAAATACAAACATTATAAATAAAAAATGTATAATACATACTACATTATCATCCTAAAAAAACACACAACAAAAATAATAATATTTCATAATAATAAATTTAAGAATTCCCTGTCATTTCATCCTATAAATATTACACAACAAAAATATTAAAATCAATAATTCAGATGAAAATCAAATATTCTCTGTAATATCCTATAAAAATTACACAACAAAAATGGCAAAAAATGTTAATACCGGTAATAAAAATAATAACTTCGAAGTATTCCATGTAATATCATCCTATTAAAACTCCATGACAAAAATAATGTGCACAATTATAATAATAATAATAATAATAATAATAATAATAATAAAAATTTGATAAAAAATACTGAAATTCAAAGTAATGTACTTCCTGCAATATTAAACTATAAAAAATCACAACAAAAATGCTATAATCAATGTATTAAAAAAATAATAATAAGGATGGATGGATGGATTACCAATAATAATAATAATGATAAATCCAAAACATTCCCTGTAATAAAAAAGAGTGATGAAGAAGATAAGGAATACATCCATCTGTATAACTGTAAGGAAATATAATAAACAATATAAACATTAAATGCAAACAACGATAGAGGCATGTCAATAAACACATTAATAAACAATATCAATAAAAAACAATATAAAAAACAAACCTTGGATGTCTCAGGACCTCTTGCTTCTGATGAGAAAGGCATAAAAATCAAATATAACCAATATATAACCATTAAACAACCATATAGCATACTGTAAACAACTGCATCACATACTCTATACTGCATCTAATTAAAAAGTCCTCAATATAAGTCATCTGGTCTGGCATACTTGTTATTCAAGCCCACACAGTGCCAATGATACAACAGCAGAGTAAAACCAGCTGCTCAAATGCCCCACTTCTTCCGTATCCCCTAAAAGCAGGATTGTGGGTTGCAAAAGGCAACTTCATCCTGCAGTCCACCAGGTTCATATTTAGATGAGTCTGGGGCCCCAACAACGATTACAGCTACCATTAAAACTCAGCACTTTTCACGCTGACTTTGGCCAGATTCCATCTTTTTGCAACTTATTTCATGTGCTGATACTTATTCATGTAGTGCAATGGCAAAAGACAACAGTACAGCGCTACATCCTCTCCATAACACTTATTTCATAACTCGCGCCATATTCTAGAGATTTTATTGTTACAACTCAGCTTTTAATACGGATAGATATCAATTATAGGCAAAGTGAGAACAAAAGCAACATAATTTGCTACTTCTGCCCAATTTATATTACCAATCGTAATGATATTGCAGAACACATCCTGACTTATACTGAGGACTGCCTGTACTTTGTTGTCAGTGTTTATAACGAAGATAATTAACGTAAGATGAAAAAATATGTAAAAACATACGTACTCACGAATACTAAGGTCTTGGAATAACAAACTTGCTTTAGAATTACAATAATCAACGTAAAATGAAAAAATATAAAAATAAAAATATGAAAGAATAATGAGATCTGGGGAAAAACCTAGTTTAGAATGAAAAATATGATGAAAAAATATAAAAATATACCGTAATTATGTTGAAAAACAATTTTTTAAAATGGGGCGGCCAAATAGGTATTTACTGTGTCAATACTGTACCAAAAACCTATAGTATTATCATAACAAAAACTTAGCCATCATGACTGAAGACATCCTCATCAAATTAATGCTTGCAGCTCTGGAGAAATCATATTCTAAGTGGCTTTGGATATTTTGTAGCACCTCTTCCTCAACAATTTATGAGGGGTCCCAATTATACAAGCAGTTAAGTTTATGAAAATCTGCTAGTACAACGATGTACATAACCTACAGGGAAAAGGGGATTTGGTGTATAACCACTACCAGCTTACACTTATCATGCTACTTGCGGCAGTTGTAAACAAGTATAAAGGTGGGTTATATCTAAAACACACAAATGAAAGTAACATACGACCTCTAATAATGCAAATCTGCCATTATGGAAATACAGTATAAAGGTCCCTCAAAAATATCAGTAAAAAATCTTGAACTCTAGCTAGTGACTGTGTACAACTTCTATGATAAAACATCGGTGCAGTAACCTTGAATAATAAGAACATTGACCATGCACTATAAATTTGTATGACAGCATAATTCATAAGAGCTGAACTCTCATAATTATCTTACCTAACTTCTTACATCAGCAAGTAAATTCGTCACATACAGTGAACCAAATTTTTCTAACCCCATATCCGTCAGCTCATAACAAAAATCAGTCACAAAAACCCTTTTCACACTCATTGCACTGAGTGTGAAAACTCATGAGTATATATGCTCCCTCATCATTAAACTCTAAAGTTTTTATCACTTTCTAACAATGCAGGCCTACCTCCATTGTACCTACAGCCAACTCATTTTTCTAACAGTACAAATATGACTTTCCTCTCAGTCATATCGAGCTCCCATACCAAACGCTACTGCGTCTGCTATTTTTTACTTTTCCATAAGTAAATGCTTTTGTTTTCTTAGCACTTTTACTGCAAGAAAGAGAATTTTCTGGGTGTTTAGGCATCATAATGCAGTTAGTTTGGAACCACGGAGTTCTGGGACGAAATGAGGAGCAAGGGGGGGGGGGGATGATTCTACACACAATATGTCAACAATATGGCTGAGGCACACAGGTACTGTATTGGGCATGGGTCGTGTAGGTTCGCATCAGTCACAGATCTCTAGAAAGCAAGTGACAACAGCACAATGCACAGGTTGTAAACAAACACAACCATTGGAAATCAAATACACTCAATCCCCTGCTATCGCGCCTAATTGGTCACAGCAAACGCGCGTGATAGCTGAATACGTGATAGCTGAACTGAACAATCAATGGCAAAAATTTCTAATTGGTTTTTCAGTGGCCCATTTTTCTAACTTTTAACCACTTTATGCCTACGATTTCCTGCCAATCTCTCCTCCAACATGAAATAAAGCATTATTATATTAATAATAACAGTATAATGAATAAATAAACAACATAAAAGGCCACCAAACTTTTATATGGATTACGGCTTGGGTGGTTTGATGGGTTCCGAGGCTTGGGAGTGGCTTAGTTGCCGCCAGATCTCTTTGGCTGTGGTATCACATGGTACCTTATATCAGGAATGGCAAAGGAACATTTAAGTGGAACAAAACTTGGACGTTATCACAAACGTTCCTCACACAGTCGTCAGCCCCGTCTCAGTTGTAAACATGTGATTACTTTATCGACATCACAGTTTTTTCGGCATAAGAAATATTAACTCTTTATACGGGTTTCTAAACGATTGATATTTATTCTAAAATACAACATTAATAAGTATTAAGTGTTAGGCTAAATTTCAATGCTGTAGTACAATATATTCTTTCGAGCCGAATGTGTTTTGGTCACTGTTTTGCCCGTCATGTCCTCGGCAGGAATCCGTTCAGATGCATTCCAAATGCCCATGCTATAATCGGGAATTTTACCACGTTATCGTTCCGATTAACCATCGTATCCTCTGCAAACCTCGTATGAAGTGCCGTGTGAATAAGTTTCACTTAGCCTGTCTTCAAACTCGACGCGTGATAGCGGTCTTGGGGTGCATGATAGCATGTATGGTTGTGCATTTCATGTGTGCGTGATAGCAGATAAGCGTGATAGCTGAAGGCGCGATAGCAGGGGGTTGAGTGTACCTAAATGTACCCATTTTTTCTCCTGCACAACTGAATGATATTATTGTGTTCTTAAATAATAAAAAGACATTAACTGTCAACATCACAGTAAGATCATTACTTTCCTTTGTCTTAATTCATGACTTTACTGCACTGTATACAATACAGTGTCCCAGCTACCTGGGGCTGAACTGCCCTTATATCACTTCACCACCACCAGGGATAGCTCACTGTCTCACCAAAGCCTGAGAAAATGCAATGGTGAAAGTTACAGTGGTGTTTTTAAACTTTCCTTATGTACGTTTCATTACTGATTCTCAGTTTCTTGACTGATACTCATAACACCAAATTTTTGATATTTGTAAGACTGAAATGCCCATAACTGTCACCCTCGTAACACTTAACTATGGTAATATAAACGCTCATACAAGGGGACTTCACTGTATTATGCATATTCCTTCTTATTACTCATCTTGTATGTTGCTGATGCACAGTCTGTCAAAAGTCTATCCATCTATCTATTGCCAGACACCTTAATCCCATATGGGGTGGCCACAACAAATTGCCTCCATGTCATCCTGTCCCCTGCCATTTTATTGCACTGCTCCCAGCTCACACCTCCCTCTCTCATATACCTCTCCACTCCACCCCTTCATCTCATCCTTGGCCTCCCCCTGCCCCTCCCCCCCCCTCCACCTCATTCACATACACTCTCCTTGTCAGTCTCTCACTCTCCATCCTCTCCACATGGACAAACCACCTCAGTGTATTTCTCCTAACACTTCCTATCCCATCCACATCCTGTCAAAAGTAAAGCTATATAACTATAGGCAAGATAATGTTAAGCAGCAGAAAAACTCAATTGCTATGGAAGAAGTGCTACATACCCTCCTCCGCCACACAAATTAGGGCCCTCAAACCAGCCAACAAATAACTGGACTATCACTGAGACATAATGATCAGTTTACAGTGAAATCTTAAACTCGTCTGAGATACTGGTGTACTGACTTACGATTGATTAGTTTTCCTTTGACTGTGTTTTCTCTTTCCTTGGTTTGCGGAGTTTACTGCACCCCATTCTTAGGCGGAAATGAAAAAGAGAACAAGATGATGATGATGATGAAGATAAACTAAACAAACAGAAATGCTTCTGTTTACAAGTGTGTATTTCAACATTTTCTGGCAAATGGGAAAATGGACATCATTTTTAACAACCTCATGCATGAAGTCCATCCTTTTGCTATCAAACACTTTCACGATTTTCTAAACCATTTTGTAACTAATAATTACGTAAAAAAAAAAAAAAGCAGAGTATAATATTCAATATTACCTGCGCAAAATTATGAAAATCTTTATAACCAATACGGTTAGGAATAGATAATTTGAAACTGAGATTTCCACATCTTAATTAAAACAGTTCTGCAATGAGCGAAGAGATAGTAAATATGGTATTTATCTATCTACAGTATCAACATCCAGAAGATGCACAAAAATGTATCATTCAGTCTGCAGTCAGGTTACCCTTCTTGCTAACTCACACCATCCCTCATCTTTTTCCTCTCCAAATCAACCTGTCTCCTTTCCCCACTCCATCTCACACACAAAATCTCCTCATCAATCTCTCTCCCTCTCTCTTACAAATGGCCAAACCATCTCAGGGTACTTCTAATACTTTCCAGCACATCCACATCAATACTACAATGTTACCAGACTTCCTCATTTGCCTGTCTGTCTCTCCAAGTATGGATAACCCACTTCTGCTCCTCTCTCTTGACTTAAGTCCTTCCAACAATATCTAAGTTTCACCTTCATATGTTACAGTGCAGACCATAAAACTGTCTTACAATGACTTATTTACTTCCATACACACTTCCCTAATTCTTGTGACCATCCTCGGTTCACCTACAACTTTCCTTCCATGCTACCTTTCTTGCACTTCATCCCGGAAACTCTATCCTTACTCCCTCTCCTTCTCTCCCCCCTCGAACTCACCCAAATACACTTTCCGAGTCAGTCTTCCATTCCCCCATTCACTCATGGCCCAACTCCATTAGACTGATGCTGAACTACCACATAACAATAAGCAGTGACTTCAAACATTTCTCCATGCATACCTCATCCTCCGACAATTACTTTCAGTCCTGAACCTCAGCAACATGCTTTCTTAGCAAAGAAAATTACAAATTTTCATCTGTATAGTTGCACTTCCAACTTCAAATTCACTCACATTTAACCTCTTCACCATCCTATACACAGTGAATGCGTTAAATTATAAGAAGTGGAAGAATTAAAATAGGTATAAAAAAAAAAAAAAATGGATGTGAGTGTTTTGCAAGCCTAACTAGAAGGCCAAAACATTACCTAAGCCAATAAACAAAGCCATAACAAATAATAATTATGTGTAATATGTTAAGTTATGCTTCAATAACTAAATCTGCAAAAATTACACCCAAATGTATATCTTATTTCCAAATCTGGAGATGACAGGGCCCCAAAGCTGAAACCCTGAGTACTATCGATATATGTTTAATCATCGTATTCTAGGTGGCACAGGGGGCTTCATGGTAAGTAACACCTCATCTTTGGTGATGCAATTTGAATACTACATCTTCACAGTTTTCCTGTATGGCATTTTTATCTGTCTAATATGATGGATATTGAGGTGAAACTATTATGACATCCCCACAGCCACTCAGAATACAATGCTTTGTGATAGAATCTTCCCTCTGTATTTTGGACATAATATAAAACTATGATACTGATGAGGAGTTGCCATGTACCTAAACCTTTTTAAACCATGAATCTGGGCAATATCCTTTGTTCTTTACTCTTGCTTCTATCAGACGACATTACTCAGCTTAGGAGAGGTCATTCGTAAAGAAGGGATTTGTTAAGTCTATATCTAACCCCTCCTGTCTTAAAAAAAATATATATAAAAAATAAAAAAAACTATCTTAACCTGAATAAAACAATCAGGAGCTGGCATGGGTAAAATGAAGGACATTCCCAGGCTCAATGGATTAGTATTAACATGATACATTATCTCACAGGAGACTCATTTTCTTCACAACTCATTAGTGTGTGTGTGGAAAAGCAAACTGGAATTTAGATTAATCCTGGAATGGATATATATACTTTTTCATCAACAATGAACCAATTCCAATTTAATGCACATTTAGTCAGCTGCAATCTATTACTCAACACTATTACAAGAAACCTTGAAGCAACAGATATGATGCATTACTCATCATTAGCATATAAACCTTTTATTCAAGAACTTACCGGTAATACACACTACATTCAAATATACCATGCAGACATTATGCTTCCTCCACAACTATAATACGGCAACAGCTGGTTTCTGCTGCATCAATGCTATACAATTTTTTAAAAAATCCTCATTATATGTTGGCTTTAATTTACAGTATTTTATTTATTTATTCAAATATTTTCATTACTACTCTTTGCAATTACCTTCATAGCAAACTTCAACGAGGTTCCCATTTAAATTCCACTGCCACTAATAAAAGCTTTAGGTCTTTCATCAACTTCCCTTGGTGGTGGAGAGGGATGCCTTTGTACTGTGGCACTAATAAAACTGTGGCTCCACTGCCTGTAATAAAGATGTCCCTCAGCTTCTTCACTGTCCCAAAGGGAGAATGGTGGAATGCAGATGGACAAGTTTATAACCTGGGGCCACACTAACAACCAGTGTGCCCCAATTTACATCACAGTGCTAGTGCTATATATATATATATATAAAAAAAAAAAAAAAAAAAAAAAAAAAAAAAAAACTTATTCTGTATTAAGGAACATACATCAACATATAATGAGGACTCACTGTAATAGCAGCCACCTTGTCTTTCAATAACAGAAGAAAACAAACCTGCACAGCTTAATGATATTAATTAAAAAATACAAGATGACTTACCATGTTATTGTAGTTGCCGCGCCCTTGGTAACTGCCACCGCCAGCACTGCCCCCACGGTTGTTATAGTTGCCACGGCCCCGCCCTGACAAACAACACAAACCATCAGCCAAAACTGCATCCCATGGCCATCATAATACATTCATGTATGGCCACTATGAACTGATGCAACATTGTTCACAGATTAAACTACAATACTAATACAGTATACTGACACTATGAGAACAATACAAAGAGAACATCTTTTGTATATAAGCATTTACTGAGAAGAAAGAGGGATCCCTTCACACTGTGCCATGAATATGTATACCCCTCACTGCTCTCCCTATCCCCTACAAGAAGGATGGTGGATTGCATTAAAAGGGCAGCTTCAAACTGCGATCCACTGAATTCATGTTACAGATGAGGAACACATCATCATCATCATCACCTTCATCACCTTCATCATTAGGAGTTAAGATGTCACTGTACTACCAAGATTAACAACTAATGATTCAAGAAAAGAAAGTTGAAACAAACTAACAAACCATATCATACTCGACTGGTTCACAACATTACATTAGGCAACATGACATATAAAAACCACAGACCATGCTTGCAGATGTACATGTTTTCACTTGGTAAGTCCATGTGCCACTTGAACCATTTCCCTCCTCCTCACACTACTCAAAGCCATTTCCCCGCTCTATCCTGACAGTTTCTGTGCAGGATCTCATTCCATGTCTTCCTCATCTGCCTCTGGGGATTCCTCCCTCCATATTCATGCCTGTTACCCTCCTCAACCAGTCACCTTCCTCTTTCTCTCCATAAATCCAAACCATCTAACTTCCTGGTTCACAGTGCTTCTCTAATATCTCTTACACCAGAACTCTCTCACGCTATGCTATTCTCAATTCTGTTATTCAATGATATCCTACTCATCCATCTAAACATTCCCACTTCTGTACATTCATATCTTACATTTCTAAATCCATCATCCATATCCAACAAAATATTATCATCGTTCAGGCACCTAAGATACATCAGAAAGAAACCTCCCAAAAGAACTTTGTGATGTATAATAAGAGAGTAGGAGCAGGTACCTCACCTTTGATACTATTTATGCCACCATGGTACATGGCATAGTAAGCAGCCTTCACCTTGTTGTGCTCCTCCACCATCTTGGCAACCAGCAGTTCCGTCCCATCCTCTAATTCACACACCACCTTCATTCATATATCTTGCCCCCAATCCCTCTATCTCAATATCACACTCTCCCTCCCCCTTCGATCTTGCATCCCACACCTAGTGTGGCTAATATTGGCTGCAGCCTAAAATAATCAGGTGGTAACAAGTACTCCAAAAAAAACTGCTAAAGGAGGAAAGAAGAGCCTGAGCTGACATCCCACCTCTAGTATTATTCATGCCTGCATGGTATCCAGCGTAGTAAGCAGCCTTCATCTTGCCATGCTCCTCTGCCACCTTGACAACCAGCGGCTCCGTCCCCCCCTCAGGCACCACACCGTTCATACCTGTGATCGCTGCCTCCGCCTGACACTTTTTGTCAAACCTGGAGGTAACATTCAGTAAAATCAACATTCTTGTGACCCCTGGTTCATCTGGATATAAGGCTGGTGGACTGCAAGCTAAAGGTGCTCTTCTCTCATGGTCTACCATCCACCTTTTGAGGGACATCTGTATTATTAGACAGTTTTTATAGTGCCACCAAGAGAAGGTCTCTCTCTCTCTCTCTCTCTTTCTACCAGCAGGAATATCAATTGCATATCACTAACGGAAACCGCTTATAGAAAATAGCCTACACATGTTCATCCCTCTGATCACTGCTTTAAACCTATAATTAAAAATTATCAAATTCAATCAAGAATACAGTGGTTTTTCTTTAAACTCCTAAAAACGTCTAATCCCTTCAGTTCAGCTATGCCCAAGCGAAGTCAACCTGAAAGGTCAATTTGATTATACAGTAAAACCTCGCTATAACATGTTAATTGCAGCCCAACCCATTCCGAAAAAGGCTAAATTCCAATAAAAGTGACATCTGGTCGTCCCCCTGCTAACCCAGACTTTTTCTGTATCAGACATTTAGTCCAGATCGCACCAACAGTTTTTAAAACTGTTTCCACTACCACTGCAATACTGTACTGTACTGTATTATACATTCACTACAATAATCATATGGTATAATATATATATTAATACTGTACTCAACACTGATAAACATGTCTATTATTAGCCTCACTGTGGTGAACATAGCTGAAGTGGTCAGGCAGTCTGGACTGCTTCCAACTTTATCGAACTTTTTCCGATATATAAAAATTTAGTCTGGTAGCTCAGCAATGCTGAAAAAAGCGAATTCCAGTCTATTGAAGTCCGTTATATCAAGGTTTTACTGTAATTCATTCACGCCAATTTAGGGAGAGATTTTTGTCTATATGCTGCCTATTTCTGGCAGATTAATGCCACATTATGACAATACTACAACTATGCTTTTTCACAGCATTTCTTTGTAACCAGCATCACCTTCTACTGCTGATCTATTGTTAAAACTTATCATTCATCACAGAGAAATGGCAATTTCACACCTAGTTAAAACAAACAGAGTATAGTATCCATGAAGATGCCACCTATCCATCCTTCCATCCATCCATCCATCATCCAATTCTATGCCGCCCCATGTGCAGCATAGCAGCCCGGGGCTAAGCAAGTTGGTCCTGACATTTAAGATGAGAGTGACCAGCCTCACTCATCTGTGAGTGGCATTACATGAGCAATAAACCCCAACCACCCCATGGATATAAACCTACACCAGCTCAATCTGACTGGAGCGCCTTAACAAACCAAATACCTGTATTCATGATATTCTGTGATACAACTAACAGTACAATCCCTATCAAAACAAAACCTGTCCACTAGATTTTCAGAAAACAAAACAAAAAATCCACCTGATTATTACATACTGGCCTCTGACTGGCTGCAACTTGTGGGGTGCCATTCTGTGCATCATAAGTTCAAAAATGTTACTGTATAGTGAGATATCCTTAGCTTCAAAATTTAAGGAATTAAAAAAAAAAACTGACTCCAATAAATCAAAAGCAACACTTGGTACAGAATATGCACTCATTCATCAGCAATTATATAATAATGTCACCATATGTGAAATAATCTTACATGTGGATTACTGAGCTGCAGAAAAATAATTACAATAAATCCTTCCTGTAAAATGTCTTTTCTGACATAGATTTTGGCCATTAAGTCCATAGTAAACTACAGGAAATCACTACCGGTATAATAACTTCAGGTTTTAAGTCTCTCTCTCTCTCTCTCCAGATTATTTTATTCACTTTAGGAGAGACTTTTCATGATGGAGGGCTTACTCTGCCTTAAAGAACATCTTAAATCCTAAAATCTAGAGGGTCTTTGATAAAATCATCTGAAAACAGTAGAAAAAAAGTCACATTAGAAGTTAAAAGTTCCTCAGCTACCTATAAAAATTAATATATAGTTTCCTCCACTGTACAGTACCAGTTGTATGGAAAAAAATGTGTGGCAATCAGCAAGACATCCCTGACCTATAACTGACTCTATACTGTATCACTCTGATTATGGTACATTCTTATCACAGCAAGACTGTTCTAACCTCGTGAGCATACATAATCCTTGTCTACTCTGTTGTTAGTCAAGTGCAGTCAGACTGGAGAGTTCATCTGACTGGTAACCAAGAAAACTAACTGTAACTTCATAAATAGGCTCCTCAGACTTCATGCAACCACAACTTAGTATTCAAGTTACGGGAGTGATCAAGTTATGTCATATAAAACAACTACAGTGCAGCCTCGTTAGACGATGCCTTGGTATGTGATAAATCATTACAATGATATAATTAAAAAGTTATATTTTGTCTCGGTACTGGTATGTTAAAAAATTAACTGCAACTGCCAACTTCACTACAGTGACACATTCGACAGCTGCCTATGAGAATCTCATGTGGATGCAGTAACACACACAAACTTCGTTGCTCACTGTTTAAACTGGCTGAGATCAATGCCTTTCATTCTATACTGCGCATGAAAGGTCGCTGAAACACCTTCGTTATCACCAAATAACAGTGCAAGTGCGTAACAAATAGTGCAGTGTGCAATATTACACGAAGTGATACTTTTTTAAGCAAAAAACTGGAAATTGTGACTTGGAAATCATGTCAACCTTATGTAACCACCATCCCCTTTCTAGGCCTCTACAAACTGACTGAGCGAAGATGCCTGCCCAGTGTTTACACTGGCTGTGATCATTGTCTTTCTTTTATTTTGTGTATGAAAGACGACTGGAACACTATTGTTATTGCCAAATAAGAGTGCAAGTGCTTAAGAAATAGTGCAATGTGCAATATTAAATGAAGTGATATTTTTTATGCGTGAAATACTGATATCTGTGACTTGGAAATCATGTCAACCTTACGTAATCATCATCCCCATAACAGGCCTTTACACAGCTGACTGAACCAAGATCCCCTCCCAGTAGCTATTTACATTGGTTGAGATCAATGCCTTTAGTTTCATTTTGTGCCAGAAGGGCCACTGTAATACCACTGCTATCACCAAACAGCAGTGCAAGTACTTAACAAATTGTGCAGTGTGTGACACTCAGTGAAGCGTTACCGTATCTTTTTGAATGAAGTGGTCATCCAGGTCCTCCAACTATCCTCCATCCTTGGGGGGGGGGGAGGCTTGGTGACAACTCGTACCAGCATGTGACAAACTTCAGGTGGGTGACAGAAGTTTTTAAGGTGATTTTAGGCTTCGCAATTGAGGTCACCCTCCCTAACCCCACTGAACCCAAGTTTTAACAACCTTGTCATGCGATAATTCATTAGGCAACAGGTCTTCACTTGACGCAAGCCTATCGCATGCTGAGGCTGCACTGTACTGTAGTAGCCAAGGAGAGTCATTCCTACGTCACAACTAAGGCTCATCCAATTTCCTGCAATCACAACTTCATATTCAGGTTGTGGCAGTGGCACAGTTCCATCAAGTGAAAAAAAAATAACAACAGGCACAATAATTATGGTATGCTACACAATATTAATAAAGCTTTTTATGAACATACCTGACAAAGCCAACGCCTCGTGGAAGCCCCGTCACTTTATCCTTTAGTAGGTTCTTCTGAACAATTTGTCCGTACACAGAAAATAACTCCTCAAGCTGATCTAATGTGTACGATCTGAAAAAGTATTAGCACAGTTACCAAATCAATCAATCAAGAGTTGGTAACTTCTGGGATTATACAGGCCATACCCTTATCACAGAGAGAGAGAGGGGGAAAAAAAAAAATCAAGTCAAACCAAGTTTCTCCTCCTGCCCCTTCAATATAAATGTGTACATGGAAAAGTACAAATAAAATTACAAAATCAATCAAGAGTTGAAAGCCGAGGTTATCAAGGCCTTACTTTGTATAAGGAAAAAATATATAATCCAATGACAGCATGCTTCCGCTTGGTCTTTGCAACCAAATGATGTATTTTAATCGTCCCTCTTGCTGCCTTTAGATAATGACAGTACAGTATAATCAGTTCAGGGAAATAATTCAGGCTGCAGACTTCTTAACCTTTTCACCAAAAAGAGGAAAATCATTTGGAGGAAGCAAGAACAAACCAAAAACCACATCGCTGAACTGAAAAGGATAAGTTATCCCAACACTGAGGCTGGTACAGCTGTTTTCTATGGACTGGGTGCCAAACAAAGTGCCAAAACAGGCCAATTACTTCCTAACAGTCACTGGGAACTATTGACAGAAAATAAATCTAAGATGTATGACTGTACGAGTTTCAGCTTCAACTTTAATTCTGTTTACCTGTGGCTGAGCTTCTTGAGAGTGATGATTACTTGGCTAGTTACTATGCTGGCAGCCACATTTTGCTCGTTATATAGTTACCACATTCATATGAAAACATTAACAACAATTAACTCACAGGTTCTGGCATGGGAAGTATCCTAGTACGAAATCATATACAGTACTGTATAGATATATACAGTAATACCTCGATATACGATACCCCTAGATAACCCTGGCTTAACAATGAGGGTAGAAATTGCACCATACCCCACCTAACGATGGCCAAACCCCGGTTTAACGATGAGTTTTTATTTTTTCTTACTAATTCTGATGATATATTAGACTAAAATTGTGTGTTTAGGTTGATTTATAAACTGTTTTTAGACTCCACTTAACGTGTTTTAGCCATCGGTGGATTGAACATTGTCATTTTGGGGTACAGTTTGCTAAGCTTCATTTTTTCCACACTTATATTTGATGATATTCAGATACGATTTGTTGGTTTTAGTGAGTTATTTATAGGTGTTAGGTTAGCTTCCTTGACAGCTGTTAGGCCATTTAGATTGCCTTGAAACCTGTTTTGGGGCTCATCTGGGTGGGCTTTGAACTTAGTTTGGGGGGAAACCAAGGCTGGTAAATGGTCCACATTGAAATACATGTTAAAAGTACCCTGATATACGATACCCCGCCTAACAATGGGGTTTTCCCTAACCAATTAGATCATTAAACCGGGGTATGCCTGTATATGTATGTATGTATATTTTATATATATATATATATATATATATAAAAGATAAACCAGCTCAATTCATCATCATCATCAACCAAATTATATTTCGGATACCTTTATGTGAAGCTACAGAACGTGGTGAAAATTTTTGGCATATCTGATACAGCCAGGATTCTAGAGGCTTGAATGATGAGTGAATGGAAGAATGGCCCATTGGACTGGGCAAAGTTGGGCTGTCTGGACAATGCTACTTCTCACCCTGCCCTAGGGTGGTAAAGGAGGTCCAGATGATGATGATGATGATGAACTATGAAATGAGGTGAGACAGGATCCACAAACAAACCACAGAAGAGATAAATATGTGCATGAAAGTAACATAACCAACATCAGCTGAGAGATATACCATGCATATTATATCATCCTGTCCTCCAACATTCACCACACTCCTCACCTGCTTCTCAACAACTCCATGTCCACAACTGTTTCTTGATTTTTCATTTTCATGCGACACTAAGGTTTCTTATGAGTTAAAAATACACGCTGCTACTCCTCACCCTGCCCTGGTGTAGGAAAGGAGATCCGGATATTGATAATGATGATGATGACGATGATGATAAAAATACATGCCAAATATCCAACTACTCTTGGAATACTGTGCATGCTCAGGCTTTATGTGCTTGATATCCCTGCTATGGGACACGTGCATAACTCAAGGATCCTCTTGTGCTGCACAGTGAATTACTCAGCTGCATGATCGCCATGGCTGCATCTTACAGCTTCTGGTGGCTACTCTACAGGAGCATACACTCTCTTTTTCCTTCTGTCTCATGCAATCCATCACACATGCACAAACCAGACTCCTATTCTCCTGAACAACCACCTTAACATTTGGTCTCAGTTACTAACATACTGTCTCATACACATAGCCCACCTTACCATTTGGTCTCAATTAACTCATGCATCCTCTCATGCACTCACCTTCACACACGGTTCAAGTTAACCCACATATATCCACTTTTCCATCATCAAGCATCTACACAATCTTCCTTTCTATCCAGACACTATCCAGAGCATGACAGGGTAATTATCAAGAGCATGCCCATATAAAACAAACCTTGGAATATTCTGGATGTAGAGGTTTGTCTCCTTGATGTCCTCACCAGGGGGCCTTGCATACGACACCTTGATCCTCTTGTGCTGCACAGGCAAGTTATTCAGCTGCAGGATGGCCTTGGCTGCATCTTCAGGTTTCTGGTACTCTACAAACCCGAAGCCGAAGGAGTAACCAGTCTGCTGGGAGGAGTAAGTGTAAGGGGAAGATAAAAATAAATGGAACACAAACATAATACGAGGAATGGCATGCAAAAACAGAAACAATTAAACAAAATGGACTGGAGAAACAATAATAACTAAACATCATCAATATAAAAATAGTAATGGGTTGATCAAACTGAATGTATAAAAACAATAATACAAGCACCATGCAAAAACACTAGTAACTAAATAAAAATTTGATTACAAAAACAAGGTTTACCAAAAAAATGGGTTCCAAAATATTGCAAAAGGTAAAAATAAATCTACTGCAAAAAATATATATACAGTATATAAATGGCATGCAAAAAAAGAAAGTAAAACTGGTTGCAAACATTATAAAAAAAAAAAAAAATACATTGAAAAAACAATATCACCATCAATATCATTAAGTTCTTACTGTTTTTGCTAGCATTTATACTGCTACATGTGAGGAAAATAAAGTCATGAAGTGCACTGCGGAGCTGAACGGTTAGGAAATGGAGAACGTGTGTGCTTTTATTTATCTATAATGTGTGAGGAGCAAAAGATGAAAGTTTAGAGAATGAAATGCATGAAAGAGTACAGCAGAGCAGAAGGGTTGCTGGCACACTAACGGCAGTGACAGACAACAGGCAGATAAGCATGGAAGTAAAGAAGTTGCTGCATGACAGTACTGTGATCTCCATTCTAATGTTTGGAAGTGAAGCTTGGGCTCTGTTGGAAGGATATAAGTCACAAGTGACAGCAGTGGACATGAGTTATTTGAGAGGAGCATGTGGAGTTACACTGAGTGACAGGGCTGACAAATGAGAAAGTTAATGAGCGATGAAGCACTGACGTGGAGGAGCTGGCAAGCCCTGAAATGTTTTGACCACGTGAAGAGAATGGAGGATGAGAGACTGATATGGAGGGTGTATGTAAGCAGTGGAGGAACTGGGTGGCAAGGTATACGAGTATGAGTGTTGGTGCTGTGAATGAAGGGAGACACCCTGATGGGGGAGAACAGGGTGTTATGGAGGCAATTTAACTTTGGCCATCCCATCTGAGATTAAGGTGTACAGTATAGCTATGGATAGGTATAGCAAAGAAAGGAAAGCCAGGATTTAGTTTAGCTAGAAATGTATACCTTCAGGTCCTTCATAATGCGACAATTTTTAATGGGTCCAACAACGACGAATATTTTGTAGAACTCTTGGTCTGTGAGTGTCTGCGGGAGGTAATTGATGATGAGGTTGGTGCGCGTTTCGCCCTCCGGCAGCGCAGAGCTCGTGGTAGATTCAAAACTCATCTTGGCTAGTTCTTACTTAGCAACCCTAACCTGAAATAAAACAGACATGGGGTTACAAATATAGTAAAGGGATACAAGTGTATATCAGATTATCACTAGAATATGATGCCTGTCATGAGGTGCTATAGAAAAGATTGAGTTGTGGCACTGCCTTTTTCTCCCTTTGTGAAATCTATCTATCTATCTATTGCCAGATGCCACAATCCCGTAAGGGGTGGCAATTTGACTCTGAGTTATTTGTTTTATGAGGAGGGGCACTAATCCTCCACCAACCCACTTGTTGACACATAGGGAGCACGTATGGTTTGGTTATATGGTTACCACCCAGCATAGTAAATGGTTTCTTGGCTTACAGGAAACCATTTGGCTTGTCACTCAATGTAAAGCCACCTGTAAAGGAAAGAAAAGCAATAAGAAGTGACAGGAAAGATGGGAGAAATATGACGAGAGGAGGGCAGACACAGAAAAAGAATGATAAAGGCTAAGGAAGAAGTAGGCAGCTCCACATCAAGTGAGTGGATGATGGTCGCCACCACCTACCACAATAAACAGCAAAAATACAAAAACCTGGGTCAAGTTAAGGCTGTTGCTGATCAGCCAGACTCATCAACTGCTGGTAAACAAATGCCCTGCCGGGCTGTCCCGAGCAGTAAACCGCTTCTCACTCGTGTCTGACAGCATCTCACCACAGTAAGGCATAAGGATCAATGTAATTTGGTTCCTGGAGGGATGTTGCATTTGCATCTCTTAAGGCATGAGGAATAATGTGGTTTGGTTCCCGGAGAGATGCTGCACTTGCATCTCTCCACCCAGTTAACAAGGGCACCATAGCAGGCTCACTTCACCCTGTAATCTGGTTATATAGTTACAACCCATTGTAAGTGGGTTTCCTGGGTTACAGGAAACCATCTCCATTTGGCATGTCACTCAGCAGCAGCATCACCTGAACTTGAAAGATGGGAAATAAAAAATGACAAGAAGGAAAGGGGAGAAGTAAAATGAGAGGAGAGCAGACATAGAGACACAATGAGAAAGGGGAAATAAGTAGTAGGCGGCACTACATTGTGAGTGGATGATGGACACCACCAACTACCACTGGCCAAGTTAAAGGTGAAAAGAGTATGGTAAATATATAAATAAAATTAAAATTATACAATAGGTGCATGTTTCACCTATGGCAGCACAGAGCTCATGGTTGACACAATACCAGTACAGTACTATCTTGGCTATTCTCTTTTCACCTTAACTTGGCCCAGATCTGTGTCCTTTCTGCAGGTACTGGATGTATCTCAGTGAAATAAAAGTCAAAACAATGACTCTACAACCTTTACATAACACTACTACTTGACTAGCACCATATTCTAGTGCTAATCTACTGTTATAACTGTGTATTCAAGATGGAGCGGTGGCACTTTTAGGCCAAGTTAGAGTAAAAAAAAAAAAAAAGAGTTCAGTTATTACTTAGTAACACTAACTTGAAACAAATGGGCTACAATGTTAATCTCGTTACAGTGCAGCATTCAAGATGGAAGACGGCTATTTAGGTGAAGTTAAAGAGGACAGTGGACAACATTTCTGCAACATTCGCGGCCTTTCCTCTAACTTTCGCTCTGTTGAGCACCACCTCTCCTCCTCTAAACCTCACCTTCTTTTTCTAATGGAGACAGCTGTCTGAGGCAACTGACAGCAAACCCTTTCCTATATCCTCTTACTTTCTCTATACTCATTTCAAAGCCAAAGGTGGCTGTTGTGTATATATACGCAACAACTTATCTTGCTCTCGTGTTCCTGAACTCGATTCTTCTGAATTCTCTACACTCTGGCTTCAGCTTTCTTGTCATTCTCTGACTAAATATATCTGTGTTGTTTACTTATCCCCTAATTCTACTATCAAAAATTCTTCGACTATCTTACTTCTATGATGGAACACATTCTATCCATTTCTCCTTTCTCTGAAATCTCCATTCTAGGAGATTTCAATGTTCACCACCACCTTTGGCTCTCCTCTCCTTTCACAGATCCACCTGGTGAACAAGCCTACATCTTTTCTATCCTTAATGACCCAGAGCAGCTTGTACAGCACCCTACCCGTATCCCTGACCGCCTTGGAGAGAGCTCCAACATACTTGACCTCTTTCTCACAACTAATCCTTCTGCTTACTCTGTTAATCTTTTCTCTCCGTTGGGCTCCTCTGATCACAACCTTATTACCTTAACCTGTCCTATCACTCCGGTACAGCCTGTGGACCCTCCAGGGAAACGTTGTCTGTGGCATTTTGGAGCCGCAGACTGGGAGGCCCTCAGGCAGTAATTCTTTGATTTTCCCTGGAATGATTATTGCTTCCATGGCCGGGAGACATCTGAGTGTGCTTTGCGCATTACGGAGGTCATTCTCTCGGGCATGGAAGCATACATTCCTTTCTCATATCCTTTGACTAACGCAAGAAAGTCTTGGTTTAATCATGCTTGTTCTAATGCTGTCCGCAACAAGGAGAGGGCCTACAAAAGGTACCGGTGCCAACCCACCCCTGAATCACATCATCTTTATGTTTCTGGCCGGAATCGTGCCAAGTCTGTTCTTCGCTCTACTAAAAATAATTTCATCCATGCTAAATGCTCTCAACTCTCCAACTCGAATTCTTCCCACTCCTTCTGGCACCTTGCCAAAAATCTTTCTAACAACTTCACCTCATCATCCTTCCCTCCTCTTTTCTACTCTGATGGTTCTGTAGCTATTTCTTCTACTGATAAAGCAGATCTCTTTGCACAGACTTTCTCCTCCAATTCCACCTTAGACGATTCCAGTGCTGTTCCTCCATCATTTCCCCCCTCTGACTTCCTCATGGCTGACATTAAAATTTCTTCAGTTGATGTATTTTCAGCCATCACTGGCCTCAGTACTAACAAGGCATATGGGCCTGATGGGGTCCCTCATGTTGTTCTCAAGAACTGTGCTTCTGTGCTTACACCCTGCCTAGGCAAACTCTTTCGCCTTTGTCTGTCAACTTGTACCTTTCCTTCTTGCTGGAAGTTTGCTCTCATTCAGCCAGTCCCAAAGAAGGGTGACCACTCCCAACCCTCCAACTATCATCCAATTGCTTTAACGTCCTGTATTTCAAAAGTTTTCGAGTCAATTCTCAATAGAAAAATTTTAAGGCATCTTTCCTATCACAACCTTCTTTCCGATCGTCAGTAAGGGTTCCGTCAGGGACGCTCCACTGGCGATCTTCTCACCTACCTTTCAGACTCCTGGTCATCCTCCTTTCGGGACTTTGGCGAAAGCTTTGCCATTGCACTTGACATCTCAAAGGCTTTCGATCGAGTCTGGCATAAATCTTTAATTTCCAAACTGCCCTCCTACGGTTTCTATCCTTCTATCTGTGCCTTCACCGCTAGCTTCCTTTCTGGTCGTTCTATAGCCGCTGTTGTAGACAGCCATCGTTCTTCTCCTAGATCTATCAACAGTGGTGTTCCTCAGGGCTCTGTCCTATCACCAACTCTCTTCCTTTTATTCATCAATGATCTTCTAAGTTGTACATCTAACCCTGTCCACTCATACGCTGATGACTCCACCCTTCACCTTTCCATTCGGTTCCCGCAACGCCCATCTCAACAGTTACTTCAACAAACAAGGGATGAGGCTATGGCACACCTAATGTCTGACTTGGCTCGTATCTCTGACTGGGGTAAAAATAATATGGTTGTTTTTTATGCATCTAAGACTCAGTTCTTACACCTATCAACCCGACAAAATCTTCCACAGGTATACCCACTAATGTTTAATAATATTCAGCTTAATCCTGCATCATCCTTGAACATGCTTGGGGTTTCATTTACTCGGGACTTATCTTGGAAAGATCATATTACATCTCTTGTAAAATCTGCTTCCAAGAGATTGGGTGTGCTAAGCCGACTCGGCTCTTTCTTTACCCCTGCACAATTGTCAACTCTATACAGGGGTTTTATCCGCCCCTGTGTGGAGTACAACTCTCATGTGTGGGGAGGCTCCCCACATACAGCTCTTCTCAATAGGGTGGAGTCAAAGGCTTTTCATCTCATTAACTCTCCTCCTCTTACTGACTCCCTTCAACCTCTGTCTCTTCGCCGCGCTGTTGCATCTTTATCTCTTTTCTATCACTACTTTAATGGTCACTGCTCCTCTGAACTGTCTGCTTGCATTCCTCCACCTCTACGACGGGCGCGTAGCACCTGTCTGGCAGCAAACTCTCATCCCTTTTCTGTCCAACTCTCTAATGCAAGAGTTAACCGTTACTCCCAGTCTTTCATTTATGCAACAGGTCAGCTCTGGAACTGTCTCCCTCTGTCTGTATTTCCTGCTGCCTATGATCTCCATTCTTTCAAACGCAGTGTGTCCAGGCATCTCAAAATGATCGGATCTTGAATTTGGCTCTCTATTGTATTTTGTTTTTCTCTTGGAGGGAACTGTTACTGCGGGCTCATGGCCTTTGGTTCCTTCTTCCTCGCATAAAAAATATATATATATATATATATATATATATATATATACCATATATATATACACACACACACACACACAAATATGTATACAGTACTGTATATATATTTTTTCTGGGGGAGGGATGAGTCCGCTTGTTCTGTCGGTGCATTGCCCAAACAACAATTAGAAAGATTTCAACATGGATTCTGTGGCAAGGGAAGTTCTAGTTGACTGTCCAGTGTATCTGAGTTGTTGAGGCACATGTGGCAGATACAGAAAAGAATGTAAACTAGTTTGTTTACAAATGCTGTCCATGGCAAACAATACTTTTATTACTGCCTCATGCTCTAACAGAATATTTCATTTATGAAATGATACAGCAGCCCCTCTTTTACAATGAACTGGTATCCGATGGGCTGCTCATATGATGAATAATGAGGTAGAAAACTTTTATGATATACAATTGCAGTTTCACTTATACAATCATTATGATCCTGTCCAAACAATCACCAACACACAAGCTTAGTCATTTGTTTGTTCCAAGACAACGTCTGAACTCAGTCACTACTTGGTGTGTTAGTGTCAGTGACAGAACAATACTGTGGTGTTGGAGTTCAAGCAGCATGTGAATTGTAGTGAAGTATAAAAAACTCAGTTAAAGTGAGTTGGAAGCTTATTTTTAAACTTTCTTCTGGTGGTAAGCTGCAACTAAAGTGCAGTTAAGTGAAATAACTACCAGTTTAGGTGAGCTGGAAGCTGGTTTATAGACTGTGATAGATGAGTGACCTTTAGCCAAAATATGGATCCCAAATGAACCTATGTTTTATTGACAATATACAATACACTGTTATACAATGAATTTTTTAAAAACGTCCTCATCGTAAAACAAGGGCGTGCTGTATTAAGCTTATCTGAGTACTAATCACAGCAATAAAGTGTAAGCCAAACTTGTTATCCAATTCTCATCACAAGGAAATTCTTGCTTAATACTACATTGGTAATTTGGCTAACTGCTTTTTCTTAGCTTCTCATACATCCTTTTGTTTTCTTGGCCTCTATATTCTTTCTTCTTGTCATCTTTGTTACTCAGTATGCTTCAATCCTCCGCTTTTCCCCTAAGTGTATTTTACAAAACAATAGACTCTCACTATAACGGACTAATTGAGGGAAGCCTGATTTGATAAAGCCGGTAGACCATTTTATCTGATGGTCTCCCCCCCCCCCCAAGGTGGGATTTTAAGCACATGTTTGAAAATGAGTACAATAACATATTCTAGAATACAAATTACACGTATTTTGCTAAATCCAAACTACACCACAAACTACAGTGATCCCTTGGTTATGGCGCACTTGGTTGTAGTGGTTTTCATTTTCACTACAAGACGAATATCTGCACTCCTCCCATTATAGCTCATTTTTCAGCTAAAAAACTTCATTATTGTGCACCTGAGCTGTTTCTGCCAACAATGATGGTGCAAAATCTGTGGGTTCTGATGTCTCTGAGAAATTAAAAGATGTGTACTGTAATTAATCCCAGGTGGTGAAGACCACTAACACTCCACCTCGTATCCTTAATCCCATCTCAAGTCTTTATACAGTAATGTTTCTTCCTAATTGTGCCCTTTCCATAATTATCTATTAACCCAACCATGTCAATGTGTCTTCTCTATAATTACCATCGCAGTATGTATGTGGATCTAAATTGTTGTCAAAAGGGAAATTGGGGGTTTTGCAAATAGGATGCTGGTACCAATTTAGGGTTTACAAATGGGGTGCCTGGTACCAATTAGGATAAATCCAATTGGTTCTGTGCTTTTATTACTGCATTAATTTCATTATCATGCACTAGTTGCGGTACCAATTATGCGCAATAACTAAGGAATCACAGTACAGTACTCTAAAACTAACTTGGCCCAGGGTCCTTGCAGTTTATTTCATGTAGCAGTTTGGCATAAAAAGACAATTTGGCAGACCTTCATTCTTTCTATACCATTTCTTCAAGACAATCTACCTATCGATCTATCTATAGCCTGACGCCCTAATCCTGCAAAGGGTGGCCGCAGACAAAACACCTCCAGGTCACTCTGTCACCCACCATTTGACTACCCTCTTCCCAACTCACTCCCCCCTCTCTCATATACCTCTCAACTCCATCCCTCCGCCTCAACCTCGGTCTACCCCTCCCTCTCCCTCCCTCCACCTCACCTACATACACCCTCTTAGTCAGTCTTTCATTCTCCATTCTCTTCACTTGTCCAAACCACCTCAGTGTATTTCTCCTAATCTTCTCAACCACATCCACATCCACCCCACAACGTTCCTTCACTTCTTCATTCGTCAACCTGTCCCTCCATGTCACTCCACATGCTCCTCTCAAGTAACTCATTTCCACTGCTCTCACTCTTGACTTCTTCCCTCTTGCAAGGTCCATGCCTGGCTTCCATAAGTCAGGGTAGGGATCACAATACTATCATACAGTGACTTCTTAACTTCCATACTCACCTCCCTATTTCTCCTCACTGCTTTCAGTGAACCAAAAACCTTCCTTCCCTGCTGTAACCTTTCACGCACTTCATCCCCCAATGCTCCATCCTTACTCATCACACTACCCAAGTACTTGAATGCACTCACATTCTCCATATCCTCACCATCCAACCTCACTGTACATTCTGTGACTTCATTCCACTCAAACACCATTACTTTACTCTTGTTTACATTAACTTTCAGATTCCTCTTACTACACACTGTCCCAAATTCATTCACCAAATCTTGCAACTCCCATTCATCTTCACTCAACAATACTGTATCATCAGCAAACAGAAACACCAGAATCTTCCACTCCTAATCCTCATTCATTATGGCCACCCCCACATCCACTACCCTACCTTGCACCTCCTTTACAACCCCATCCATGTATATATTAAACAGTCATGGAGACATCACACATCCCTGTTTCAGTCCCACATTGAGATCAAAGAACTCACTCAGCTCACCATCCACTCGCACCGTAGTCTTAGCTCCTTCGTACATGCTCTTCACAGCACTCAGCAATTTCCCCTCCACTCCATATATTCTTAATACCTTCCATATACCTTGCCTCTCTATTCTGTCATAAGCTTTCTCCAAGTCCATGAAGGCAGCATACACTTTCTTTCCCTTCTCTAGATACTTCTCCATTAAACAATTTAGAACAAATCTCTGATCTACACACCCTTTTCCCTTCCTAAATCCCCCTTGTTCTTCTCCAACTAACTCCTCTGTAATATGCCTAACCCTATCAATGCGTATTCTACCATATATTTTTCCAGTCATACTAAGAAGGCAAATACCCTTATGGTTACCACAAACTTCTCTCTCCTCATTTCCTTTGTATAAAGGAACAAATATACCTGATTTCCAGTCCTCTGGAACCCTTCCCACTTCCCAAGCCAATCTACACAACTTCCATATCCACTCCACAACAATCTCACCCCCATACCTCAGCATTTCACCACACACTCCATCAATTCCTGGGGCCTTTCCCATCTTGATCTTCTTCACTGCTTCCACTACTTCCGCCCTACTGATCCCTTCCTCCCTCCACTCATCTCTTCTTCTCTCAGCCATTCCCCAACCACTTATACTTGCACTGCTCTCACTCTCTGCATTCAACAAATCCTCAAAGGGCTCCTTCTATCAACTCAATTTCTCTCTCTTCTCCACCAACAATCTATTATTCCTATCTTTCACTCCCCTACTATTTCCCCTTTCACACTGCCTTACTTTCTTTACTTCCTTCCAAAACAATTTCTTACTCTCCCTCCATTTCACATTCAGATTCCTCTCAAATTCTTCATCCACTTTCTTCTTACTCTCCTTCACCAGTCTCTTCACCTCCCTTCTCCTGCTCACATATACCCTCTCTCTTCTCTCTCTCATCTTCTCCCCTACCTCTACTCGCTAGCCAGTCACTACATGCCTTCTTCTTTTGTTCCACAGCTCATTTCACCTCATCATTCCACCATGCTGTCCCTTGCACACCCTTGCATCTCCTCCTCACTCCACAAACCACCTCACTCACTGCGCCTATCTCTTCCATGAATATCTTACATATGTTTTCCACCCCTTCCATCTGCTCTAACTCATACCTTCCCAATCTTTCTTCCACTACACTCTTCTAGGCTACTCTGCCATTTTCTCACTATCAAGACAAGCATCACATTTTAGTGTTAAAATATTCTCACAACTCAAGATTCATAATGGAGATGGCAATTATAGGTCAAGTTAGTGCAAAAAGAGTATGATGTACAGCACACCCTTATTTTACAACGAACCAATATGTGATGGAAAAATGTTTGGACCTATTCTCTATACTGTACAGTATATGACATCATTTTAGCTCATACAATCCTTGTAATTCCATACGAAGCCTCACCGGTTGATGTACGATCATTATTTTCACTAATACGATTGCTGACACGCAAGTGACAGTCATTTGTTTGTTTCACATTGGCCTTTGAACGTATCACTTTTGGGTGTGTTACTATCAGTGATAGAAAAATAGTGTGGTGTTGGAGTTTACGTAGCAAGCACAGTGATGTGAAATAACTACCAATGCTGGTGACTCTGAAACTAGCTTTTTTACATTTAACGTGGTAAGCATCAAATGATGTCGACTGATTTTTTGATTGAATATAATTCAAATCTGTCGGCATAACTGCCAGGGTCATATGCTGCCAGATAAAGTGTTCAGTGAAGTGAAATAACCTCCAATTTAGTTAAGTTGGAAACAAGTATTTAGAGTTTTGGGTGAGTGGCCCTTGGACAAAAACATATCCCCATTGATCCCATGTTATTTATACATGACTCAATATACAGTAAATCATTATACAATGGATTGTTTTCCAAATGCATACTCACCATAAAACAAGGGTGTGCTGCATTTTGTGATGGTTACCTCATATGCCAATTTCTGCCAAAATCAAAATAGCAAAAGACAAAAACGACTGTACTCCTATTATCTGCACCAACAACACAGCCACTATTACATTTATCAGATCCTGTTAGCATTCCTCGCATCATTTTTGACCACTTGAAACACTTCCTCTTTCTCAGGTTTATTTCATACTTCAGTGCAGGAGAGGGATGCCCTCACATGGTGGCACTGATGTAATTGGAAGCCTCTGCTACCTAGTTTCACAAACATCCCTCAGCTCCCCCTGCATCCCCTGAAAGAAGGATGGTGGACTGCATATGCCTAACTTCCACTGGGTTCAAATTCAGATGAACTCTGAGCCACAACAACAACATTCTATGCTTCTTCTTCCTCTCTATCGCAGTCTGTACCAGGGGGAAAAAAAAAAAAAATCTTAAGTACCTTCTACACCGGGGGTGGGCAACCTTTTCAGAGCAAGGGCCGGATGAGACTTTCGGGAGCAGCCCACAGGCAGGAGTGACAAATGAGATCACAAAAGTGACTATATCGTTTCGTTTTTAAAGGCTCCAGCATGCTTGCATGAGTCGGCCTTGGTCACTTAATGGTGGCTTTCCATGCTGCACGATCTATTGCAGCCTCCTAATTCAGTCCCTTAGCCCTGAGGTCACACTTAATGACCTTGTCCCATGTCTTTCTCAGTCTACCCCTCATACCCCACCCCCAATATTAACAAGTCTCACCTTCCTCACCCAATTATCATCCACCATCCTCTCCACATCCCCAAACCATCTCAATCTACCTCTCTTCATCACAACACCAATACACTCCAGTCCCATCCTACCTCTCAACTCTTCCATCATAAACCCAGCCCCCCCACACCTTGCAAGCAGGGACACACTACACATCCACCTAATCATCGTCATTTCTGTACGTCTGAGCCGGCGAATATCCTCTTCCTTTACTGCCCAGGTCTCACTACCATACAGCATTACACTCCTAACACATACTGCATACAAAGACCCCTTGGCACATAGGAAGAGTCCTCTCAATGTCAGGAGAGGCAACAGCTCCCTGAACTTCTTCCAACCACTTCTCATCCCAGCCCCACCTCCAGCACACAACATGTCTCCCAAACAACAAAACTTCCACACACTCAAGAGATTCACCAGCAAGTTCAATCCTTTCACACCTGACAATCTCCACCTTAACTCCCAAACAAGCCATACACATAAAATCAGCATTATCCCGCAGTCTACCTCTGATACCACTACATCTCTTGTGCACCCATTTATCACAAACACTGCACAAGATGGAATTACTTCCCAAGCCCTTGTGGCAAACTGCACACGGCCACTCTCCCTCTTCTTTGACAGTACCACCACCAACCCTAGATATCATCACTTTTGTTTTATCTGCATTTACCTTTGAGCCCTTGTGCCCATACCATCTCTCCACTTCCTAAATCTTTCCTCCACCTCCCTTTCATTCACTGCAATCAACACCAAATCATCAGCATACAACATCTCCCACGAGAGTCAGATTCTGTGGTCACGTGAGAGGACTTCAAGTACCATGATAAACAACATAGGACTCAAAACTGACCCCTGATGCACACCAACGTTCACGGAAAACTCATCACTCAAATCTCCATTCAGTCTTACCTTTTGCAAGCACCCACATACATACCCGTAACCACCCTTACCAGCCACTCCTCCAAGCCTTCTCATTGCCCACTTCACCACCTCTCTAGGGACTCTGTCAAAGGCCATTTCCAATCAATAAAAACAAAATACAGATCCCTTTTCTGACCAATATATTTTTCCTGAAGCTATCAAACAATGAATATGGCATCAGTGGTCCCCCTACCTGACATAAACCCAAACTGCATCTCATGAATATTCACTCTTTCTCTAATCATACCTTCTAAAACTCTCTCCATTACCTTCATTATCTGATCTAAAAGCTTTATACCCCTATAATTTCCTCTTTCCAGAGCATCACCCTTCCCTTTATACACATTTACAATCACACTCTTCAGCCAATCATTGGAATTTTATTGGAAAACAGGCAAATCAGTGAGACAGCTGGTGCTGCTTGCCATGATGAATTGAATCAATATCCGGCTCGATGGATGAAGCAGACAACAGAAGAATGCCATTGAGGTGACAGTCAGAGAGCTGGGAGCGTAGGCAAGACTTCGTGTACTTCATTTTGGAGAAGAGTTGTTCACAACAGCAGGTGCTGCCAAACATGGCCATGATGTGCTGAACATATGCAATGTATTTTGGAAAATTTCTATAAGGGCAGATGCTATATGCTAAAATTTAATCTGTTTTGGCTGCAGTTTTGCTATGCTCATGCCAAGCAGGTACGTGGATCGGATGCTAGACCTTCGCGAGCTGGATCTGCCCCGCAGGTCAGAGGTTGCCTGCCCTTGCCTATACTGTAAAACACTGTGCAGATTGGCCTGGGAGGAAGGTAGAGTCCCAGAGGATTGGAAGTCAGGTATAATTATTCCCTTGTATAAAGGAAAAGGGAAAAAAGAAGTGTGGTAATCATAGGGGCATTTGTCTTCTTAGTATAATAGGAAAAGTGTATGGTAGGATACTTATTGACAGAGTTAGAGAAAGAACAGAGAAATTAGTTGGAGAAGAACAGGGAGGCTTTAGGAAGGGAAGAGGTTGTGTAGATCAGATATTCATTCTTAGATCTTTAGTGGAAAAGTTTCTAGAGAAGGGAAAGAAGTTGTAAGCGGCTTTCATGGATTTGGAGAAAGCATATGACAGGGTGGATAGACAAGCATTGTGGAAAGTGTTAAGAATATATGGAGTAGATGGGAAGTTGTTGAATGCTGTGAAGAGTATGTACGATGGTGCGAAGGCTGCAGTGCGTGTGGATGGTGAACTAAGTGAATTTTTCTCTTTGAAAGTTGGGTTGAAACAGGGATGTGTCATGTCTCCATGGTTGTTCAATCTGTACATGGATGGGGTAATAAAAGAGGTACAAGGTAGGGTAGTGGATGTTGGAGTGGCCCTGGTGAGAGAGGATAGTGTTTGGAAACTCCCTGTACTGTTGTTTGCAGATGATACTGTGTTGTTGAGTGAAGACGAAGGGGAGCTGCAAGGCTTAGTGGATGAGTTTGGAAGAGTGTGTAAGAAACGGAATCTAAAGGTGAATGTAGGGAAGAGTAAAGTGATGGTCTTTGAGAGAGGTGAAGTCAGTGAATGTACAGTGAGGTTGGATGGTGAGGAACTGGAAAATGTGAGTACGTTTAAGTACTTGGGTAGTGTGACGAGTAAGGATGGAGGTTTGGAGTGTGAAGTGCGTGAAAGGGTACAGCAAGGAAGAGAGGTTGCTGGTTCTTTGAAAGTAGTGATAAAAAACAGGGAAGTGAGCATGGAAGTGAAAAAGTTACTACATGACAGTATTGTGATACCAACTCTAACCTACGGAAGTGAAGCTTGGACGTTGTTGGAAGGACACAAGTCAAGAGTGAGAGCAGTGGAAATGAGTTATTTAAGAGGAGCCTGTGGAGTCACATAGAGAGACAGGTTGACCAATGAGGATAAAAAGGAGCGTTGTGGTGTGGATGTGGATGTGATAGGAAGCGTTATGAGGAACACACTGAGGTGGTTTGGCCATGTGGAGAGGATGGAGGGTGAAAGACTGACGAAGAGAGTGTATGTGAGTGAGGTGGAGGGGGGAAGAGGGAGGGGGAGGCCAAGGATGAGATGGAGGGATGGGGTGGAGAGGTATATGAGAGAGGGGGGTGTGAGTTGGGAGCAGGGCCGTCAGATGGCGGGGGACAGGGCGACTTGGAGGCGATTTGTTTGTGGCCACCCCAAACGGGATTGAGGCGTCTGGCAATAGACAGATAGATATTAGAAATCACTTTGCTTTCTCATATTTTCACTTTGCTTTCTCATATTTTTCATATTATCAAGATACAGGTGCACACATCAAAACTGTAGGACGTATCCAAGTGAGCAAGAATCTATTTCTGACTTTTTTTTGGGGGGGAAGGGGGGTTCTTTTTTTTAGGGGGAGGGGAGCTCTTTTTTTTTTTTAAGGGGGGGTGAATGATTGGTACCACTGGAAAGCAGTTTTCACGCTGCTTTAAAAGGGCACACCATGCTGTGACCAGCCTAATAATGGTGGAGGGGGGAGGGGGACAGGTGTTCTCTTCTTACCAAGAAATATTTTTGGCACTTTTCAGCTCTACTGAGCTCGTCTGGGGGAAAAAAAAAAAAAAAAAAAACTAGTACCACTGGAAAGCAAGTTTCAAGACAATTTCAAAATAACAATACAGTAAATGCCACGACTAGTTCAACAGCTGAGAAGAGAAAGTTTGCTTCTTCTCAAATAGGGAAATTTTGCTTGCCAAAAGGCAAAAAGTTTATATAACAATGTTGGCTAAAATACGTAACAGTACAGTGTTCTTGCTTCCTTCACTTACTCATGCACTTTTTCGCTCTAATTCATATGAGTATATGGTAGCTTTACTGAGATTGCATAAAACCATAAACAGTACTAGAGGTGATAGCAGCAGTACCAGTCAAGTAGTAGTAGCAGTAGCAGTAACAACAGTGATAGTTCATCTCAAAGTGAATCCAGTGGACTGCAGGACTAAGGTACCGCTACTACTCTTCTTCTGTGGACCACCATCCTCCTTTTGAGGAACAACGAGGCTGAGGGACATCTGTAAAACTAGGAAGCTTCATCACCCAGCTATACCAGTGCCACTACATGAATGTGTCCCTCTCCAGCACCACAGCATAAACAAATAATCTTTAATGCCTCTTAAGGTCTACAAATTTAAGAATGCAGTCCCAGTCCAAAATGAATACTGATGGATCAATCTGCAGTTCATTTTCTTTTTTTTCTCCTCCTTTCAATATATATGAATGAAAAAATACATTCGTTGGGTCTGGTTAGTACTTGGATGGGTGACCGCCTGGGAACACCAGATGCTGTTGGCATCCCTACGTCAAGTGGGGTTGGTGGAGGATTAGTGCCCCTCCCTGTAAAACAATTAACTCTAAGCCCTTGGCCACCCTGTCTGGGATACATGGCGTCTGGCAATGGATGGATGGATGGATGGAAAAAATACATATTTCTACTTCTCTCATCCACACCACATCTCCCTTCAACAACCTAAATGGAACCATGTTTTATGTCTTAGCTGTGTGTGTGTGTGTGTGTGTGTGTGTGTGCACATGCCTGAATGCAGATGCACATTTATTCCGGGTGGCTTGTATGCACTGTAGCACCTCTTACTCTACTGATTTATTCTGTATATTACACGTCAAATTACACTTCAACATTCACTTGCATGTTATTTAATTTAATATCAACAAAGTCCACATCAGTAATGCACAGGATACTATGATGCTATGTACAGAATAAACTGCTTCAGAAAAGGTGCTATAAATTTCCAAAACCAAGTAGCCATCATGGAAGGTTTAAGTGAATTTGGCTGCAGTATGGTAAACAATACTTTCTGTGACCAAAAAACCCATTGCACACTCACAGTACAGGGGGAGGTGGAATAACAGATGACATCTACCTAACATAGAATATGCCCACGCAATGTTCGTTTTGTTTCATTTTTAAAGGCTCCAACATGCTTGCATGCATTGGCCTTGATCACCTAATGGCGGCTCTCCATGCTGTTCGATCTCTGGTAGCTTCCCTATTCAGTCCCTTATCCCTAATATGGTCACACTCAGTGACCTTGTCCCAGGTCTTTTTCGGTCTACCTCTCACAACCCTACCCCCAATGTTAACACTTCTCACTCTCTGCACCCATTTATCGTCCCTCATCCTCTCCATATGCCCAAACCATCTCAATCTACCTCTCCTCATCACAACACCACCACTCCCAGGCCTTGCACTCAGGGATGCACTGCACATCCCCCTAATCACTGTCATTTCTGTACATCTGAGCCTGCAAGCATCCTCTTCCTTTACTGCCTAGGTCTCACTGCCATACAGCATTACTCTTCTAACATATGCCATATACAAAGATCCTTTAGCATGGAGAAGAAGCCCTCTCAATGTCAGGAGAAGTAACAGCTCCCTGAACTTCTTCCAACCACTCCTTACTCTAGCCACAGACCTAGCTCCAGCCCCACCTCCGACACATAACATGTCTCCCAAATAACAAAATTCTTCCACTCACTCAAAAGATTCACCAGCAAGTTCAATCCTTTGAAGACTGACAATCTCCATATGCTCCCCCCTTCACACCACACACATGAAATCTAATACCACTGCATCTCTTATGCACCCACCTATCACAAACACTGCACAAGATGGAATTACGTCCCATGCCCTTGTGGCTAATCACACACGGCCACTCTCCCTCTTCTTTGACAGTACTGCCACCAACCCTAGATACCATCACTTTTGTTTTATCTGCATTTACTCTTAAGTCTTTGTGTCCCATACCATCTCTCCACTTCCTAAATCATTCCTCCACCTCCCTTTCATTCTCTGCAATCAACACCAAATCATCAGAATACAACATCCCTCATGGCATTCCACTTCTGAAGTCACGTGACAGGGCTTCACGTATCATGATAAACAACAAGGGGCCCCTGATGCATACCAACATTCATGGAAAACTCAACAATCAAATCTCCATTCATCCTTACCTGGGTGCAAGCACCCATGTACATAGCCATAACCACCCTAACCAGCCACTCCTCGACCCCAAGCTTTCTCACTGCCCAATTCACCACCTCTCTAGGGACTGTCAATGGCTTTCTCCAAATCAACAAAAACAAAGTACAGATTCCCTTTCTTTTCTATATATTTTTCCTGACACTGTTGAGCAATGAATATGGCATCAGTGGTCTCTTTGGCAGGCATAAACCCAAACTGCATATAAATATTCACTCCTCTAATCATACCTTCAAGAACTTTCTCCTTCATTATTTGGTCCAAAAGCTTTATGTCTCTATAATTTCCTCTTTCCAGGGCATCCCCCTTCCCCATGTACACATTTACAATTACACTCTTCAGCCAATCACCTGGAACAAAACACTCATAGGCTATATACAATAATTGTATTAATCGAGTCAGTAACTAACCCCACTCCTGCTGGTAAATCTCTTGAGGCTTTCAACATTTCAGCAGTCAACCCAGACACACCCACTGCCTTCCCCACCTGCATCCTGCCTATTGTCCTGCACACACTAGCAGTGTCAGGGGCCAAAGGCCAAACAATGGATCTGCTGGCTCCAAAACCTTCCATGTCCCAGTCAAACTCCTCATTCAACAACCGGTTGTAATGCCTTCTCTAGGCATCTTTAATATCCCCACTACCTTTCCTTCATCACTCTTCACACACTGCTCACCTAGGATAACCTTGTTTTCTGTCATCTACTCTGTCACCTTCAGTATCATATTCTTCCTTTCCACAGTGTTTAGGTTATCAAATAAAAGTCTCTGAGACTCAAACTTTGTCCTGTAAAGATCTTTTCTAGCCCCTACTCTTTGCAGCCAGGTATTCCTCTTTGTTACCGGTACCATCCTTTTTCCAAACCGGTACCCAGAAAAGCCCTTTTTTCTCCTTAACAGCAGCTTACACACCCTCATCCCACCACCAAGTTACTGTACTTATACTTTATGTCTTGGTGGGCTCCTTGTCCATCCAGAAACTGAATCATAAACTCTCAAGAGGTTGCTCTTGACAGCTCTGTACTGTTCATTAACTCTACTGTCAACAGCTCCCTTTTAAGCCACCACTCTACTTATCTCCCTACAGAAGGCATCCCAAACTGCTTTGTTTTTCAGCTTCCATATTTTCCTCCATTTTCATTACCCACTCCTTAAGCACCATGTCACATATCAATAACTTGTGTTGCTGGACACACTCCTCACTCCCTGTAACACTAACATCCCTCACTAACCTCCTATCAGCCCTCCTAACCAGGAAATAGTCTATCTGGCTACAACCTCACCCAGACTCATATGTAATCAACCCACTATTCTTTTCCTAAAATATGTGTTACGCACAGTCATGTCCATTGCCTCCCAAAACTAAAGTATCCTTTCCCCTTCCTCATTTCTTGTATCATATGCCATCCCCCACATAGTCCTTCATATCCTTGAGCTGCTTCACCTACATGACCATTTAAGTCCCATCCGAAACGTACAATCTCATCATCCCCCTTACCCCTTACTACACGTATTAAGTCATCCCAGAATCTGTCCTTCTCTATCTCATCCAAGCCTGCCTGTGGAGCATACACCGATATGAATGAAAACATTATCCCACCAAACAAAATTTCCATTATTATCCTATCCCTTACTCTTATTACAGTCAAGACATACCAGTATTCCACCCACTTCTTAATCAACACACCCACACCACCATACCCTTTTGCCCTACCCTGCCAAAATAACCTGTAACGACAATCCCACCCAACAATCATTCTGGCCGATCCTCCCCTATATCTGACTTCTAGCACACATCCAACATCCACCCACCTCCTACTGAACATCTCAAACACTTCCCCCACTCTACCCCTCAAACTTCCAAAATTCATAACACATAATGGAGCATTGCACAGCACATGCTACACTAACACACAGCCACATCAATGATGTAAGGAATCTTTCAGACAACCCCATAGGGGCACGTGCTTACCTGCATTCAATGGGTCTGCTTGATCAGGGGGATTGGGATGGAACAACAACTAAATTCTGTCCACTTTAACTAGATGTAAAACTGCCATTTCCCCATCATTAATGCTGAGCTGTAACATGAGATTAAAATATGGTGCTAGGCACAAAAAAGTGCCACAGAAAGAATATGGAGAGGGGACATGGTACTGTTTTGTTCTGCCATCGAGTAGGCTACTGAGGCAAGGGAAACTGGCTGCAAATGGACTAAAATCTCAGCCAAGTTATAACAAATTAGCTACGGTATAGTACTGAACAATTAATAGTCAGATCAGAGAGAAATTACCCAATATTCTAAAACAAAAAAATGCAGTACCGGTACTGTATTATGAAATTTCATCAATCATCCAATCTTTCTTTGCCCCTTTAGAAGCATGGGGCTCAGGGCTAAGGTATTCAGTCTTGACTAATTTTAGGCAAAATTACCCAGCCTCAATCACTCTTCTTGGCATGTGAGCAATAAATACAAACCCTCTCTCAGATCGAAACCTTTATGGGCCCCATCTTGTACTGCCTTAACCCACTAGATAACCTGGTGTCCTTTGGGTATTATCCAATGCAATTAATGATTTCCTATAACAAATGGTTTTTTCCTGCACTACACTGACAGAATGTATTGTGTGTGCCCCCACCAACCACTTAGCCTAATGCAATTTCATTCAAATACATAGGCTACTGGGTCAAGAACCACATGCAACTAATACATACATACAGTTTATATACTGAATATGTATATACCCTACCAGTACTGTATACACAGTATAGGCTATATAAGGTATATACTGTATATATTTTTTTTAATGGTTCTACCTGACTAACCTTTGTGCAGGGATGCATTCCTCGTGAGTGTTAGTGTGGTAACTTCAATAAATACCAGTATTATTATTAAGGTACTTATCATAATAGTTAATTTAAGTGATTACAGTATTTCAATGGCACAATTCTCTGACATACATTTAAGCCAACTCACAAAGCTCTGTGATATCAGATTTTATTCTCATCATCATCTGATGATTTTAATCAGCTTAGGAATGACTTGTCAAACTGCACAGGAAGGATATGGCCTTAATAATTTCTTCAATACAAGGTACTTTTCCTAAGTAACATTATCCAATAACAGCAACAACAGCTAAATAGGATGTCACCCAAATTCTGTCTACTGCCAGATTCCTTTATTCCACAAGGTGTGGCCACAAACAAATCACCTTCATGTCACTGTCCTCTGCCATTTGGCTGTCCTAGCTCCAACTCGCATCCCTATCTCCCATATATCTCTCTCCATTCCATCCCCCCATGTCATCCTCTGTCTCCCCCTTCACCTCCCTCATATACCAGTACACTCATCTCATCAATCTCTCATGACACAAACTCAAGGGGTAAAATAATTGGTTCTCTGGGAAATGAGACAAAAACTTGTGACATATTACTTTTGCAAAACTGACATTTCAAAATTTTTTTATAAATACAGTATTGACAAACCAGAGACTGACATCAGATTCAGACTCAGCTTCTAACAAAACCTACGGTACCAACAATGATGGTACCTGAGCTACAAAACTGAAACCCAATTAATGTACTTCTAGTAGAAAACTGTCAAATTCCATTTTACCTGCTGCTGACCTTATGGATCCAAGGCTAGGCTACTCATAGCCCAGAACACTGTATTTAGGGCAAGAGACCAACATACACCCCTGGTAGTGTTAACAGTATAGAAAAACCTCTTGCCACCTCTTGGACTTGAACTGTGGCATGTAGGCAATGATATGCTCCGACCTGAGTGCTTTACCAATGGCGCCATCGATCATCAGATAAAACCCACAGCAAAATAATAGTAAAGCTGCAAAATGAAGAGGTTTAATGTTACACAAAATTACCTGAAAATAAATACACAAGCAGGATACAGTCTTTCAAACAATAACACAAAAAAATAACAGCTACTGACATTCTGTTGTACTAATATAACTTAAGGCTTTTCTGTCACTATCAACCATCTCAAGGTCACCATTCAGGCACTGTTCGAGCAATTTCCAATACATGATAATTATTCTGAACAACAATGCCTCTACTGGTTAGACTGCATCAGATTTGGAAGTAACACATCAATCCCGCCCTAAACCAATCCATCACCAAGTCCTTCCAGTTTGGTTAGGTTGAGCTACATTATGTTACTGCAAAATGGGTTAGACTGTAAGTGAAGCTAAGGTCCCGTATCACTTCATTGTATGGGAAAAAGCAGTAAAGGAACTAACCTAATCCAACAATGAAGTCAGCAAACCAAACTTAGCCCACCTTGTCCGACCTAACCCGCACAGACAATGCTGCTCGTAACAACAGTAAATCTGCAGTTTCAAAACACAGTTACTCTGCGGCTTTTTCTAGCCTACCCTGGAGTGCCTACCCTAACCCAGCAGACCAAACCAACATACTCTAACTACCCTAACTAACTTAACCAAGAAGAATAACTGTCCAAAGCTGCAAAAACACCAAAATAATCACCAACCAAGCCTAACTATGGAAATGCCTCCTTCTAAATTCTACCCTATTTGCAGGAAAAATCTCCTATAATGCTCAAATCATGGATAATCTGGCCATCAATAAATTAAATAACTACCTAGTTTTGTATTTTTCCAATATTTACCACGTTAACTAACAGATAAATGATGAAACCAGTGAAGAATTTGCCTGGAATCTGCCATCACTTCAAACTTATCTGGCCAGTGTATACCGCGTTAACTTTGAAATTCCTCTTAATTCTTCTCCTGGAAAACCAAAGCACCGGAATAAGTCAGAGGGTCATAATGGAGAACGGCGGGAAGGGTTTATAGGGTGATTTAATGGAGGAAAAGTGAAAATTAGGGTGGAGAGAGAGGGTGGAAGGCCGCGCAGACCCTCTCCCACACGGCCACCCGCCAGATATAATCTTCATTTCCATCTTAATCCACCAACCTATCCACCACCACAGCCACTCCCCACGTCCTTTAGTAGTCGTAGCAGCGGCACACACATAAAACGGGCAAAAATAAAGCCATATTCTCACCTAAATAAACAAAAACATTGAGCTGTCTTGGTGGGATGCCGGGTAGACGCGCGTGGGGCACACAAACATTGATGCAGGCTTACCAACTTCTCGTAATAATTATCTTTATCTTTATTTCGCTTATTTCCACCCTCTAAAATGTCCCTTTACCCACTTTATAATATTTCTCTACTGTCGAGGAGTTATAAGCCCGTAATGGGGAAGGTTAGACAAATTTTGTCTATTGATTTTGACGTGGCACCACTGGCCTCAAAGAGAATTGAACATTTTCCATTTTCTATCATTTTAGTTCAATTATAAGGGAGACTTCATAATTTTTTATAGAATTTTATTCATTATCACCTCCGTACATGAAGATCTTAAATTACAAGTGGGCAAAGCGAATGTAAGCATGAGCCTATTATAAACTTCAAAATTTAGCTATTATTGAGCAGTCTCTAGGATATTATAAACTTCAGAGGTTTGGACACCCACTCAATACCTTTTTTCTACTTGGTGGTCTGTGAATTCGTTAACACTGAATAAATTCCATGTACAGAGAATAAGAAAGTGGAGACTGACTGGAAGGCAGAATGTGGGTGAGATGGAGGGGGTAGAGACTGAGGATTAGGTGGAAGAATGGGGTGGAGAAATTATGAATGTGGGTGGTGTGAGCTGAAGGAAGGGTAGCCTGATAACGGAAGACAAGTCGATTTCATTGTGACCACTCCCTTCGAGATTAAGACTTCTTGCTATAGACAGACAAACTATAAATGTGCTGAGCTATCGCCAGTGTGTGAGGTTACATTGATATACCCAATCTTGAGTGCCCCGAGGTGCTTAGCCGCGATACACATCTACAGAAATTACACCTTTGAGCCTGAAGCAAGTTATTCGGCCAATTTCCTAGGATACAAGGCCACTTCAACATCCAAGTTACATTCCCAGGATGTTACCCTACATAACTTAGGCCTTTGAACGTGTGGCGGCTCATTCATCCACCATCCTGGGATACAAGGCCATTGCATCACGCAGGTTACCACAGTTATTTCCCTTAAGTGTTTACCCTAGGTACTCATTTTAGCTACCAACCCACAAAGGGTGGATGCACACATGAGTTAAGTGGCACCAGCTGCCCCCACCAGGATTCAAACACAGGTGCTACCAGGTCATCAGCTTCGTAGCCACCATCAAAACTAAAACTTATAAAATTTCAGGCAACCATAACATAATATTACTTTAGCTGTGGGAGTGACCTATTTCAATCAGAAGAAAGCAAACCAACCATAGGAGTTGTGAGCATACCTGTAACATGAAGAGGATGTCCAAGGGTTGAAGGTGTTGCTATCAGTCCTCAGACTATTTTATTCGACTCATCCAAGATCTCATTCTGATGGCACCAGAAGTAGGCTCTGTTAACCCGTTTGGTATGATGCTGCCTCTGTCCCCCCAAGTGTCACTCTTACCTGTTCCATCCAGTCCTAGCAAATCTCTGAATTTCATCTTACCATCTTGTTAACTGTCTGCTTTTTCCTCACTCTATCCTTGTCACCATTCATTTGCCCTGATTGTCCACCTGTTATCTCCTTTATTTTTTATGTGGCTGCCTACATTCATGTTTTACTTTTTTTTTTTTTCCTTTTTGTCCCTTACCTCCCTTTATTTCAACAGTTGACATCTACCAACCATTTCCACTCCTTTCTGTGCGTCTGAGTTTAAGTTCCAAGGATTTCATTAGACTTGCATATTTCTGATCCACAAGTTGTAGGAATATTTTGGTGTAACAGCAACTGTTTATCCTTCATGTAGTTACTTTTGTTTACCAAAAGTCCTCCATCCCTTTCCCGGTCATCAAATGATTTCTATCTGTCTATCTATCTATTGCCAGATGCCTTAATCCAGCAAAGGGTGGCCACAAACATATCGCCTCCATGTCACCTGGTCCCCCGCCATTTCACTGCCCCACTCTCAGCTCACGCCCCACTCTCTCACCTGATTTCATATTATTTCATTGTCATTCATCAGAACTGTCTGAACTTCCCACCCGAAGTAGGTAACCAGTACTGTATGTATATAAGTTATTCAACACGTTCTGGCTTTTCAGATTCTATTTTTACTGGAAGAGATGAACATGTCAAATAATGTAATTTTTTTCACATTCATTTATAAGACTACCTTCAGACTTTCCCTATTCAGATCAACTATCCTTCCTTGTACTTAGACTTCCAATTTGCTGAAAAGTTATGTCATCAGCATATCGATCACTTACATTTATGTAAATTCTTTAACCTTCCCAATCTTAATTTCCTAATCCTCTAGGCATGCGGTGAAACACTATGTAAATTCTTTAACCTTCCCAATCTTAAATTCCTAATCCTCTGGGCATGCAGTGAAACAATTAAGTGAAATACGGTCTCCTTGCCTTGCACCTTTCCTTATTGGTACTCTCTTGTCATCCTCATGGTAGTTTATAATAGCAGTGCAATATGCATAAACATCTAGCACTTGTACTTTATTATAAGTTTCTTCAACACCTTGCCCTTAAATTGTTCTCATCACAACGGACATTTCAGCAGAATCAAATGTTCTCAGCTAAACAATAAATAACATGCACAAACTTTTTCGTATCTATTTTAAGCCAAAGCAATACTTTGTCAACTCCTTTCTTCTATGTGACTGTTTTCCTCCCCCCCCCCCATGTGACATCTGTACCAGAAGTTATTGTCATTGCTTCCTTAAGTTTCTTATTTCTTTTGATATACTGTACTGGTTACACATGAAGCAGCCATGTTTTCGAAGTCTGTGTTACTTGAGCAAGCATTATCGACATTAACATTTTTTAAACCCCTTGACCATTTTAACACATGTAAGCATTGAGAAACCTGATGGTTCCTCAGTCATTTGCATCATCATCATTGTCATCCGGAACTCCTTTCCCACACTAAGGCAGGGTGAGGAGTAGTAATGTCCAGACAGCCCAAATTTGCCCAATCCAATGGGCCATGCATCCATTAACTCATCATTCAAGCCCCTGGAATCCTGGCTCTATCAGATACACTAAAAACATTCACCACGAACAGTAGCTTCATATAAATGTATCCAACTGAGCCAATCCAGACGGTGCCACGTTAAAAGGGGTGCCAAATCCCTGATCATGCACTTCACCTCACAACATTCAGCCAGCCAGCTCAATCTCTTGTCATTTCCACATCTGGTTAATTTCTTTTCCCTGAGGCCTTTATACATATCCTAAACCCATGCCTCAGGTCTATCTCTTACCACTCCACCACTAACATTAATATCCATAATCCACTTCATCCAAATAACCTCTTATTTTCTCTCCTCATGTTCGTATCGTCTTAGTCATTCATTTTGCATTATGTCACTAATACACTATACAATAAACAGTTAATCTCTTCCATTTTCTTCATTTGTCTGTATCATATAAACTGGCTCATTTGTATCATGTCACTATTACACATTATACAACTCCAGTTCCACAATGCTGCAATATCCAACCTGTGTCTCAAGGGGATATTTCTCATCCATCTCATTATCTTCATTTCAGTTCACACCAATCTCTTATACCTGTAGTGCATTTACTCTAACCAGACAAAGATTCAAAATCCTTTTCAACTCAGTTGCTGGTCAGGTGTAGTCAAACTGAAGGGTTGTTTTGACTAGCAATCAAGCTGATTCATTCCTACCTTATAAGCAAAGTTCATCAAATCGTATGCAACCTCAGCACAGTATTGAAGCTGTGGGAGTGGCTTAGTTCAGTCAGATGGTGACAAACTGACTACAGCCTCATCATCATTTACTGGTCACATTGCACCATCATACAACATAACACTCCTCACAGTGGCATCAAACACTTTCCCCTGTGTGAAACAAAGAGTTATTATCAGAAGATGCTAAAACTCACTCAATTTCTTCTTGCAATCTATGATTCTGAATGACAAACAAAACCATCATATTGAAAGAATTATGAATTTTATGACATAGGACTACTGTCATCAACACCATAGTTTCATTTCATTTCCTTTTTAAAGGCTCCAACATGTGTGCATGTGTCGGCCTAGGTCACCTAATGACAGCTCTCCATGTTGCTTGATCTTTGGCAGCTTCCCTATTCAGTCCCTTATCCCTGAGGGTCACACTCAATGACCTCGTCTAAGGTATTTTATAGTCTACCTCTCACAACCCTACCCCTAGCGCTAACACTTCTCACTCTCTGCGCTCAATTATCATCCTCCATCCTCTCCATATGCCCAAACCATCTCAATCTACCTCTCCTTATCACAACACCAATGCACTCCAGTCCCATCCTACCTCTCAACTCTTCCATCGTAAACCTAGCCCCCTCAGGCCTTGCACTCGGGGACACACTGTGCATCCACCTAATCATTGACATTTCTGTACGTTTGAGCCTCCGAATATCTTCCTTCTTTACTGCCCGGGTCTCACTTCCATACAGCATTACACTCCTTACACATGCTGCATACAGAGATCCCTTAGCATGGAGGGGGAGCCCTCTCAATGTCAGGAGAGACAACAGCTCCCTGAACTTCTTCCAACCACTCCTCACTCTGGCAACAGAGCTAGCTCCAGCCCCACATCCAACACACAACATGTCTCCTAAATAACAAAACTTCCACACACTCAAGAGACTCGCCAGCAAGATCAATCCTTTCATGCCAGATAATCTCTACATGCTCTCCCTGACACAATGCCTACACAAAATCAGTATTATCTCACAATTTACCTCTAATATCACTACATCTCTTATGCACCCACTTATCACAAACACTGCACAAGATGGAATTACTGTACTTCCCACGCCCTTCTGGCAAATTGCACATGGCCACTCTCCCTCTTCTTTGACAGAATTGCCACCAACAATAGATATCATCACTTTTATCTGCATTTACTCTTAAGCCTCTGTGCCCCTCTTCACTTCCTAAACCTTTCCTCCACCTCCCTTTCATTCTCTGCAATCAACAATAAATCATTGGCACACAACATCTCCCATGGGAGTCCTTTTCTGAAGAGGCTTAAAAAAAAAAAAAAAAAAAAAAAAAAAAAAAAAACATGATCATTATCATGTGCCCCGTCCATGCTACTAAAAATACTGAAACTTCCATGAGGTAATGTAAAAACAATGTATTTGCAAACTCATAAATTACATTTTCTACTTATTTCATACACAAAAAATAAATAACTTTCACTTCAGTACATGTGATTCCTATACATATTATAGGAATGACCTAGTGCAGTACGTCACAGGTTTGTATGCCATAGAGTGAGGCAGTTCCAGACATGGTGTTGTGGCTCCAGGTTCATCTGAAATGTGAACCCAGTGGACTGCAGCCTGAAGCTGCCCTTCTCCTACAGCCAACCCTTCCTTTAGGGGAAGAGGGAGGGAGCTGAGGTACATTTGTATAACCAAGCAGTTCTGACACCTGGTTATACTGGGGCCACCATATGAAGGCATATCTCTCCAGCACCAATTCCAGACATGTGAGGTGATGGTGAACAGTTTGTGTGAAAATAAAAAATAAGTTAATGATACACTGGCATTTGCTTTACCCTCTTGCCTCTGTATAACATCCTTTTCAACTTATTCTTAGTGCATCAGCCAACTTTGTTCAACTTAGGGATTTGTTAATACTATCTCTAATCCCTTCAGCTTGAAAAGTCTATTCTAGGGTCAATAGCATCGTCAGCAGATGGCAGGAATACAGTAAAATGAAGAGTTCCATGGAGTAACTCCAAATGTTCCAAACTCAATAAACTGAGAACACTGAGGTCAGACAACAAACTTTTCCACCCATGGCACATTTAGCCTTCCTCCATGGAACAACATCATAAAAGCATGAAGCACTCCATGGAGGAACTCAAAATGCACCATGTGTCAAAAATTCTGTATTCTAGCTTCAGTTTTCTCTATTTTCACTCCTGTGCATCTGGGATTACTTTGTGGATGTACGCTGAAAACATCATCGTGGGATTACTCTGTGGTTTTAAACTGAAAACAACATTTCTGAGTTCAGTGGATTAATGAACATCCTAGGCATAGTATGTGGCTAACATAACATTTCCTTACTGAATGTGCTGATGAAGTGAAGTAAATCACAAACAATGAAGAAAAAGAATATCATTTGTAACTTGCCCATGTCTGGAATTATCTGACTCTATGGTAATTCAAATTGCCATAACACTGACCTCTTGTTGTTAGGAAGTTCAATTTTCATTTTCCTCACTACTACCATAACAGAACAATTTTAATTCCGTGTAACTTTATAACAAAAGCTGTGAGCTAACGACAACACACAAAGTTGTCTTAAATGCATAAAGATTTAACTCCTTTGGTTCAGGGATGTCCTTTAATTTTATTCTTGCTAATAATGTTATATGAAACAATAGTGAAGGAGTAAATGAAAGCTACATCTAACACCTCCTATTCAGCCCAAGCTATATAAAATGGCCATGAGTAGCAAAAATAAAAACATCAACAGGGTGAAGAGGTTAATTCCTTCAAGACAATGATGTATATTCAGTTTTACTCCTGCTACCTCAAGACAGTTTTGTTATGCTTTGGACTGATCATGTGTGGTGATGGAGGATTGATACAATCTCCATTAACTCCTTCACAACCTGATGTCTCTCTCTAACCTGAAAAAAAAAAAAAAAGACATCCTCAGACCAAAGGCATCATTGCAGAAAAATTACTAAATGCTAAACAGTTGCTTTCAATAACAGAAACACTAATTACAGTACCAAAATATGGGCAACGTGTCAATTCACCCTTCAAAAATAACTGTTAGTCTTTGGTTAGACTAAGTGGCATATTCTACGTGGCTCTGGAGATTTTTCAACACCTTTCCCTTAGCAAATTACTCTGAACATTACATCTCAATATCCTCTGCTAGGTTATTTATGCACACTATGTCAATATTACAATGAGATAAATAACACACAAGAGAATGTTAAGGGATAGTATGCTAAATAAATCACTTAGCAAGAGGTGCTACAAAGCCTCCTATGCCACCCAAAATACAAGCCTAAACCTCCCAAGTCATCGGATAACTTGGAAGATCAGGCCCAGATTCACAAACAACTTACGACCCATTCCCTCTCGTAACTTAGATTTTGATCTACAGGAACAATGGGGAAGCTTCTGCCTCACCTTACCCTTCCTGCAGTTATATATAAACACCTCAGGGTAATTTTCTTCTAGCATCAAAAAATCATTTCTGTGGAAAGAACAAAAGGTGTGGGGATATTTAAAACTCTCCATAGTCCTTATATCATAAAACACAAAAAATAGCTCACAATTAACCTTTCTTTCATTCCAGTGATTTGTTTTTGCAGAAAGCATTTAAAAACAGTAATATGGTAATACCCAATTCCATTTTTTCACCTTTGTAGTGTAGAGACCCAAGGTTAAACTACCATAGTCCAGTACATTTCAGGGTAGCTGACCAGCTTAGTACATGATCAAAATACCTACACACCACATGGGAATAATCCTATGCAAGGCCATCACTCTGACTGAGGCATGCTAAACGCCTGGCCATTAGGTACCTAAGTACAGTACAGTATATAAGACGGAATAATTTAACTCTCTGTCAATCCTGCATGAATAAAAATATCTGCTGATAAATTTCCCTAAGTGAAATATCTTATTCCATACAACAAAAATAAAAACCCTGAAGGAACATTTAACACTCCTCTTGTCTATCCTATAAAAACATCTGACACTCCTTGTCTGTCTTGTAAGCAGATCTGACACTTTCCTTGTCTATCCTGTAAGAAGATTTGACACTTCCTTGTCTATCCTGTAGGAAGATTTGACACTTTCCTTGTCTACCTTGTTAGAAGATTTTGACACTTTCCTTGTCCATCCTGTAAGAATCTTTGATACTTTCCTTGTCTATCCTGTAAAAAGATTTGACACACTCCTTGTCTATCCTGTAATAAGATTTGTCACTTTCCTTGTCTATCCTGTAAGAAGACACTTTTCTTGTCTATCAGCAAGAAAAATAAATCACCGTTACAACAGGTAGTCAATTGTAAGCTTTTCTTTTTTTCCCCCTGTGAATCTGGGCCATGGAACATATACATACTATTTACAGCACAATGTTTTGACAAATCAACACATAAAACTGACATCACAACCAAACAGAACTAAACAAAATATCACTAGGGAAGTAGGAAGAAATCTAGTGACTACCTGAAGACTGGTGGGCAGTACATGCTATTGTCCCTGTTGCTGTTGTTGTGGCTCTAAGAAGATCACACTAACACAATATTTTCCAGTGAGTCAGGCTCATATTACACGTATCTCTGTTTATAAATGCTGTCTTGATTTCGGAGGTAACTAAAAAAAATGAGTACAGTACTAAATAAATGATGTCATACTTCTAAACAACCATGTCCTTTATTACACCATCTGTCTATAACCATTGGCACAGTTTTGGTAATATCAAAATAATAATAAAAATAATAATAATAATAATAATATAATAATAATAATAATAATAATAATAAATATAATAATAATAAATAATAATAATAATAATTAAAATAATAAATCAATTGATGCCATACTTCTTCTAAAGGAATTCCTATACTGAGGTATGGAGCTCATGTTTTCTATGGAATGGGGGCAAAACCAAGTGCCAAAACCAGCTAAGTACTTACAAATGGTTGTTGAACACTGCTGGGTATTGTGGTACAACTACTGGTATTAGGGTACAGTATTTGTTATTGTGGTATTGTGTTCTGTGCTACTGTGTACTGCGGTATTGGGTAATATGGTACTGTGTCAACATGTACTGGCCACCATCAACAGTGGACAAATCTGCTTTATCTGTACAAAATGCATTTATGTATACAGAATTCCAGAACAGACTTACACTCAGCCACAACTCACCCTTCCACACCTGCTTCTACTCCTCACTCTACCATAACTCACTCTTCCACACCTGCTCCTACTCCTCACTCTAACTCCATCACCCGTAACTTTAGTTCTAATTTGGAATGGACTATAGTTATAAGTGATGGTGTTAGAATGAGTAAGTGACCAAACTCCTTCACTTCAACATCATTTCCTGTAACTATAATTCTCCTTTAAAGTACTACAGTTACATATGAAGGAGTGAGTGAGTATGGGCAGGCTTGCGTTCGGGCCAAATGTAAGCCAAATTAGGAATGCTCTACACAAACAGCTTAACATTTACAAAAATCTGCTCACAGTAAAAAATATTACCACCATTAACAAAAATAGACAAAATTAAAAAAAAAAAAAAAAAAAAAAAAAAAAAAAAAAAAAACTATAATGAGAATGACTTACAGCTATTTCATGATGGAAAGATGACGGCTCATTCAGAGGGGTAAAATGCAGTAACAGCCGATCCCGTATTATTGTCCCCCTTCGTGGAGTAGAGGCCTGAGGCTAGGTTACCCTAATCCACATGACTTAACCCCTCCAATCTGATGATATTTTCATTTTAACTACCACCAGACAAATTTAATGACAGACTCTATCCAACTATGGTGATGACGGAATGAAATAAAAGTCATATCTAGCTCTTCTGGAAAAAAAATAATAAATTAATTAATAATAATAATAATAATGAGACATTGCCTCATACTGATTAAAATTCTTCTGCAGATGGCAAGGATGTGATGAAAAATACATCACTGGACTGAAGGGGTTAAGGGTGGGAGACTGGCCTATGCCTCTGTTGGCCTTATGTAACTGACAAACCTCCAGCTGCCTCATGGGGTGGTGTTCTCATTGGCTTTCCTGGTTTAACTCCTTGAATTCAATGGCATATTTTGTATCTTAATCTTGCTACCAATAGACCATTTCAGTCAGTTTAGGATTTTTTAAACTGGAGGGGTTAGATACAGCCTTCAAAATACTGGGATTATGGGACTGTGTTCTCCAGACAGAGATCCGTAACCTGTTTTCAGCTTAGCTGATGGCTAGTGGTGTAAGACTGGAGGATAAGTCTGACTAGTAACCAAGGAGATACAGCCTTCAAAACTGTGGGTTTGTGTTCACCAGACAGAGACCTGTAACCTGTTTTCAGCTTAGTTGATGTCCAGGTGTTGCAAAAGTGGAGGATAGGTTTGAGTAGTATCCATGTTAAGTCATACATAAGACTGATAGCTAAGACTCATCAAAAATCAGGCAACCCAGACTTAGTGCTATATTCAGGCTGAGAGAGTGGCCCAGTTCCACAAATGAAAACAAAGTGCCTATAACCCCCTAACTAAAAGAAATGTTCCCTTGGTAGTATTAAGTCATCCAGTGGTAGCAAGAATAAAATTATAAATGCAACGACGGACTGAAGGGGTTAATAGCACCTTTTTCTTAACAATTTACCTTGAATATTACACCTCAGTATTATCTTCTATGTCATTTATATCTTTTTAATGTCAATGTAGAGAGCATAAATAACATACAAGTGACTGTTAATGAGTAGTAGTAGTTGTAGCCTCAGGTTCATCTGAAATGTGAACTCAGTGGACTGCAGGCTGAAGTTGCCCTCCTCCTGCAGTCTATCATTCTCATTCCAGGGGACAGGGAGGAGTTGACAGATATTTCTATAACCTGGCAATAGAGCACAGTTATATCAGTGCCACCACATGAAGGCATCCCTCTCCAGTACCCGTAAATAATGTGTCATTTAAAGAAATAAACTGGTAAGCAAGAGGTGCTAGGGAGCTTCCCCAACAAACAAGAATATAGCTCAAAGGTATCCATACCTTTATATAACAGGTGGTGACCACCCCAACTGACAGCCTGAGATCACCAGACCACCAGGTGTTAAGAGGGACTGAACATAATGCCTGGCACTGGGATATAATGGAGCCATTAGATAGCTTGCTTGCTTTCACTGGCAGTGAATGTGTATCACAAAGGTGGCACCACTGTATTTGAAAAGTCCAGTACAAACTACAATCACACTCAGCACCAACTTACACCCTTCCACATCTCCCTTTATTCCCTCACTCTATCTACACCATCTGTGACTATAATACATGCCACCATCATCATCATCATTGTGACTGCTTTGCCACCCAAGAATGGTGTGAGGCAGGGTCCAGATAGCATGAAAAGAGAAAAACACAACAGAGGGGGAACTAACCAGCATTCCCAGTGAAATGAACCACACACTCATTTACTTATTGCCCTGGAATCCTGACTCCACCTCATAGGCATTACCATCCACTCATGTGTACTTGATATTCCCAATCAGAATTATAGTATACAGTAATTATATGTGATGGAGTTAGAGTAAGGGCATATGGAAAGGTGTGGGTCAGGACCGAGTGTAATTTTAATCTGAAATGGACTGCTGTAGCATCAACAAAGCCACCATAATAATGCTTCCAACTGCATATGATCTACTATGCACACATAATAAGCCATCCCATCTTTGAACCTCAGGGCCGCATGCATAAAACTTAGGTCACAAAATGGAAGGCACAGCCCCAATATCTGACAGACAATTATGGAGTACTGTACCTATGCACCATCTTCTGCTTCCCATAACCCTTTTCATGCTTTATAATGTCTGCTTTTGTTACATCCAATGGCTGCATGGTTGAGAATAGCCCCTTCACTTTAATTTGGCAGAGAATTTTATCCTTTTGCAGCCTATTTCCTGTGGCTCAATGGCAGAATAAAGCAATACAGTACTATGGACAGCTCTACATTCTTTCCACAGCATTTATTTGTGACAAGTGTTATATTCTTGTGTCAATTTCTTGTTATAGCTTACCATTCAATATGGAAAGGTGTCAATTTTAGGCCAAGTTAAAGTGAAATGAGTACAGTTGTAACAAGTCTGTATCCCACATTACAGAGCACAGTTGGCAATGTTGCAGAGAGGTCAAACACTTCTGTCTTCTTCACAAGTTTCATAAACATCCTTATTATCCCTGATGCCGTACTCCCCCCTTGGAAACACCAGTACAGGGGATGGCCATCATAGAACCACCTTCAGGCTACTTTATTCTTACATGACTTTCTCACTCGTTCAGACACTCCTACTATTGTCCTCCATATCGAATAAGGTCTTGCTCAGCCAACACTACCCTTGATCTCAGTTTCACAAACTTTCTTTGGCACTCTATGTATGTGCATTCCTTGTGCCTGTCCATACCATCTCAGTGTGCTTTGTTTAGTCCACTCAGAAATTCTACACCCGATTCCTGTTGCCTTTTTTTTCCATTTCGTAATACTCACATACTTGGGGCCTTTCTTCCCCTTTGCAGTTAAGTTTTTGGGTCGTACTTTAAGTGGCACCATAGGCTTCACAGCACCTCTTCGTTAGTGATTTATTTTTCATTTTACACCAAAACATTCTCTTATATGCTACTCATATGGTTTTAACACCGACACAGATTGCATCAATGAGATGATTCTGAGCTGTAATGTGCAGAAGAATTATTATGAAAGAGGTGTTGTGAAATCTCCAGATACTCCGAATACAAGCCTTCATCACTAGCTTCAGAAACTATTGTCAAATGCTGTGGGCCTTCCTTCCTCTCTGTAATATAAGTTTCAGTGTCTGATATCAAACGGTGACGTTTGTGCTCAAAAAACATCTCTGAGAATCACAGGGCCTTTGAGGACTATGCACCAGCAGCTAGAATTTTGATTTTTGCCTCTTTTAACCTCTTCAATCTCATGACATAAGTTCACTTTATCCACTTCTGCCAGACAATCTTATGCAACTTGTGCAAAACCCCTCACAGAGGGAAAGTTATGAAAGCTACAACCATCCCCTCCAGTTCAGAAATTTTCTCCACGCTGAATACAAACATCTGATGCTGACAAGATGGAAATAAAACATGTCACCAGACTGAAGGTGTGGACCACTTCATTCCAAAGACATTTCATTATTTCCTGGATGTCACCTCCAGATTTTAGCTATTGCAGAGAGGCATTCTGAAGCAGTGAGGGTAAGATACAGCCTTGATTACCTCCTTGACCATAAAAGGTCCTTCCTAAGTTGCAATGAATTATATGGTGGTTGCAATAATAAAATAAGTATATCATTGGACTGAAGGGGTTAGTACATTTTTCCGCAATTATATCGACTGCTACACAGTTCTCCTAACGTGTCATGCCTAAGCTAGCAAAGCTGCTACAGGACTTTGTGTAGAAAACCTCTTCCCTGAGCACAAGTAACCCAATGAGGCTGGGGACGTAGTTTTTAGTTTACCGTCGCTGCCATCAGATAATTTTACTCAGCTTTGTATTAACTATTTCAAAGAGGAGCAATCTAGCAATGCATATCCATCCATTCATACATCATCCAACCCTGCATTACCCCATCAGGAGAGCAGAGGCCCAGGGCTAGGCTAATCAGTGCAGACATTTAAGGTGAGAGTGAGCAGTTGGATGTGAAACACTGATACGGGATTGCTTTGTACTGACGTTTCACCTCACAGCTTCAGAATTCTTAAGACGCTGTGAGCTGAAATGTCAATATACAGCAGTCTCATATTGGTGTTTCATTTCTCCAGTCAGTCTGCAGATGGTATGTGGCCAGTTGCCTGCCCCTTGATGGAATTATGTGAGCAATTAACCCTAAACCACCCCTCAGAATCAAACACTTACAGGCCAGAACCCTAGTACGCCCCTTCAATATGAGAGGCTTTTCCTAGGCTGAGTGAGCAGTGTGGCAGGTGCAGGAATAAACTAAAAACATCACTCAGAATCAAAGGGTTAGCAATTAATTTCCAGCACTTGCAGCACTAAAAGCAAACTAGATCCAATTCATAAATGCATGACAGGTGGAGGAACCTATGGTGAAATAAACTCATCTATTCTTAGACCTGTATTACAAGTGGCAAAGGAGGCTCTGTAGCACCTATTCCTTAGTGATTTATTTTACATATCACACCTTAGCATTCTCTGGTTTGTTACTTACACCAAGTTCATATCAACACAGTTTGCATCAATAATAAACAAGAGGATACCGAGTGTAATGGCCAGAATAAATCACTATTGAAGAAGTGTTGTGTCCAAAGCATACCAGTATCACACCTCAACATTCTCTTGTATGCTACTTATACTGCTTTAAATTGACAGCTTGCATCAATAACCTATAAGAGGATGCTAAGATGTAACACACAAAATAAATCACTATAGAAGAGGTATTAAGAAACCTCTCAGGCTACTTCCAATACAACTCTTAGACTGAGCCCATCTTTGGTTGCATATCAGCACTTGCACAGAATTTATAGCACATTTTCACACTATTACCGCATCACAAAAGTGTAAAGGAAGTAAAAGACCAAATATTTAACCCACTACACCCAACAATGTCCTTCTTGCTGTAGCCTTGCTGCCTCCATATGATTTTATTCTGCTGAGAATACAGCCTCAGAATTGGAGGGGTTAGTAGTAGTACAAATAGTAGTGGTAGTATAAGTACTACTGTACCAGTAGTATCAATAGTAGTAGCAGTGGGATGTAGTATAGTAACAGTAGTACAGTAGTAAATACTGTAGCAGTTGTAGCTCCAATTTCATTGGAAATGTGAACTAACAGACTGCAAGCTGAAACTACCCTCTTCCTACAGTCTACCATCCTACATTTCAGGGGAAAGGAGGGAAACTGAAGGATGGTTGTATAACCAGGCAGATGATGCACACAGTTATAACAGTGCCACCACATGAAAGCATCCCCTTCCAGCACCAAAGAGTTAGATGCAGTCTTAATAGACCTTCATAGACTCCTTCCATACTAAAGGCCTTTCCCAAGCTGGATAAATCATCTGGCAGCAGCAAGAATGAACCAAGCAGGCCAACACCAGGTTTCGCATGGTTCACGACTGACATTAATTACGGTACACAAAAGTGAAGCACTGAAAGTTTACAATTTTATTCAACTTTGGCAAATTTCTCTTCAAATATAAAAAATACAGTAATAAACTGAAAACATATCTACATGAAGATATTTCCCATCATATCTGACAACCATAGATTCAGCTCACAGTATCTTACGCAATATTTCCATATTCCAAAAACTCCTGTTTAATTAAGTCTTTGGCAAACATCAAACTTTCAGTGCTACACTGTTAGCATTATCCAAACTTTACCAATATTGAAATAACTTATTGATACCTGAAAAAAACAATACAGTACATTCAGCACACACAAATAAGTTTTAACAAATTTTTTGGTTGACACTGGCTTAAGTACAAATTAATTAGATCTGAGTATTGTCCTACTGCAGGGGTAGTTTAAAGGCAATATCCTCTAGGTGGCATACGAGGCTTCATGGCACCTCTTCCTTAGCTTTTTATTTTGTATATTACACTGTCATATGATACTGCTGTTGCTGTTGTTATTGTGGACCCAGACTTAACATGGAACTGGCAAACTGCTGCTAAAGATGCCCTCCTCCTGCAGTCCACCATCTGCCTCTGGGGTTACTGTGGGAGCTGAGGGATATTTGTATAGCCAGACAGTGGAAGTCTAGTTATAATGGTACCACTACATGAAGGCATCCCTCTCCAGCACCAGCACTCTCATGTATGCTATTTATATCATTTTCATAATGATATACAGTACTGTACTTTGCATTTCTAGCCTACAAGAGGACACAGGTGCAATATACAGAATAAATTGCCACAGCAAAGGTGTTAATTATCTCCGCAGCCATTCAGAACATGCTATTAAATCCTGCAATAGAGTAAACCAGCAAATTTGATGGATGAAAACTGCACACAGTGTAAACCGACACATTTCGCAAAAACGATGGGGGTCTATGTCAACAAATTTGGTTCTGTATTCTTATTGACTGTACATTTGCTCCTCCACTTACAAACTTAATTGATTCTGAAAGTTGCTTCATCAATCAAAAAAGTCAAAATTTGCTATGTTGTGTTTGCTGTAACCTAACAAAGTTTCATGACCCCTTTCAGCTCAGCTGATGGCCAACTGTAATCAGACTGGAGTGATGATTTCACTAGTAACCAAAGAGACTATTCCCATCTCATAACTAAAGCTCACCATATTTCACACAACCACAACTCAGTATTCAAGTTGTGGGAGAAGTGTCAGTACTTATGTAGTGGAAGTGGCCCAGTTCCATCAGGTAAAAATAAATCCATTATATTACCTGAGGCTAAATACGATATCCCTAGGCTTTTTTTCAGTTGTTAAGTTGTAATCTATATCAACAACACTTACAGTAAGTACTGTTAACTTACTAAAAACAGTTTTGTCAGGGAGATAAAATATGGTGATACAGTATGCACAGTATTAATAACAACAACAATAATAATAATAATAATAGTTTGGTCCTTCAATCCTCAAAAGCACTGATTCGTCCAAACAAATTTAGTAGCTCTTTACATGCATCTGAACCTGTATGCTGAAGAGAACATTGTTAATTTTACTGGAAAATAAATCAACCAAAACTTCTCAAAACCAGTTTGCATCTTCATAAGTTTGTAAGTAGGTGAGCAAGTGTAGTGTGTTGACAGGCAGTGGTTGTGCTGGTAGGCTGCAGCAAGTACTGTACAGAGGAGAGAGAAAACGTGTAAACATGACTAGGCAGACAGACTTATACAATACTAACAACCTTATCCGGGGCACCGCTTATCTTATTCACAATATAGAATTTGTGCTTGTTACCCACCAAACCTCTAATGACCGCTATATTCTCCACCAGAAAGTTAAACGGCATGGTTATCAGCGCCCCGGCCATGCACATTGCCATCCGCAGCCAGCCCAAACGGTCCACACGAAACGACTTTATGACGCCAAATATGTACATATAAACATTGACCCCGCCCACGAACGCCGCAATCACGTTCAAGAGGGCAGGGACGGGAACTGGATATATGGTGCTGAGGATGACCGACGCGAGGGCCAGGGGCATAGTGATCCACGAGTACAGCGACACAGCCAGCAGCCACTTGGTACTGACCTGAAACACACAAACAAACCCGTTACCATAAGGGTCGCAGCCAGGAATTTGCACTGGGGTGGTCAAGCCTATTATGAGGGAGCCCACAGTGATATCTTTAATCCTGTGGCTGCTGAGCTTTATATAACAAGCATTCCAAAATTTGGCCATATAGCCATTAAAAACCAATATGAGCTTTTAAAATGCTTTACATCATCATCACCTAATGCTTTACTGTACAGTATAATAAAACCATGGAAAATTAATTTCTGACATTCATTATCCATAGAACCACATTAAAAAAAAAGAAATCTATATCTTATTTATAAAAATGGCCAATTTTAAAATATATTAAAATAAAAAAAATAATGGTGTTCAACGGGAGGTAAATACAATATAATACAGAAGTCACATATGTTGAAAAAACTGAATACTGTACTAAGAACTTCATGAGAGAGAGAGAGAGAGAGAGAATCAGTAAAAAACAAAATGCAGTCATCTCTAACTGACCATGGCATCCCCCCCCCCTCCACCAGAGTTGCTAATGGCTACCAAAGATGTCAATGTTGTGGGCATATTCAGCCATACATTTGGGGTGGGCAGACATGAGGGTATTCCACCAGAGTTTTGGGTGGGCAAGTATATTTCCGAGAGGCACCTCTCTGGCTGCACCACTGCTTAACATCATCATCAAGGTGCTGGTGACTGAAACCTTCACCTCTGCTGCCTACTTTTACAAGTATTCCTCAACTCCCTCTCTGCCTTCTGAAAGGAGAATGGTGGACTACAGGACAAAGACAACTTCAGTTTGCAGTCCATTATGTTTGCATTCAGATGAGCCTGAACCAACAACAACAGCAACAATGACACATTCACCATGATAATTTATCCTTATCAGTCATTCACAGATATTATCACCAATTCTAATTCCCACTTAAAAGATGGGGTGAGGTAAATATTTCAGTGACATTAATCTATTCACTATGAGCTGAAAAAACATTAAGGAAAATATAATTTTAAAAAATTAACAGTGACTCCCTTATTACTCCCCTCCAGGTGTTGGGACCTGAGGCTAGGCATCCATAGTCCAGTATATCTAAAGGTAGATGACCAGCCTATTTCCCAGTTCTACCCAGTCCCACATTTGCGACTTAATACTAGCTGGTATGGATTTATTCATACAAAGTCAACAGTTCACTAAAAGATTAAACTCTCCAAAATGGTTTGATAGCAACTGTGCCAGAGCAACAGCCAAAAAGTCATTAGCATATAACTCTTACTTAAAATCAAAAACATCGAATCACTCTCTCAATTTAAAATTGTTAGAAATCATGCAAAAGCTGTATTAAATCTAGCTAAATCAAGCTTTCTTCAAAAGCAAGCATCAAAACTAATTAACAACCCTTATGACAACAGAATATTCTGGTCAACTCTTAATTCTTTCAATAATAACTTTAACAAGTCATCTTCCATTCCCCCAATAAAATCTTCAGATGGCAACATTACAAATGACCCCGCGTGGGAAAGCAAATATCTTTGCCAGTACATTTGCCAGAAACTCTACCATAGAATAGAACTTGACTCTCCCGAAATTGCCCCACTTAAAATACAGACAAGATACGTAAAATCCATCCTAGACAATTTACCTACCAACAAAGCTCCAGGCCCAGATGGAATTCCGCCAATTGTTTTAAAAAAGTGTTCCCCTGAACTTGCCTCTGTTCTAGCTAAATTATTCAGACTATGCATACGTACTTCTTTATTACCAAATTCATGGAAAGAAGCCAATATCCACCCAATTTCGAAGAAAGGAAGTTCCTCTGACCCGTCTGATTACAGACCAATAGCTGTCACATCTTCTCATGGTAAGGTATTTGAAACTTTAATTAATAAGCATATTGTTTAACATCTTGAATCCAACAACTTAATATGTGATAGACAATATGGTTTCTGCCACGAAAGATCCATCATTGACATACTCAATCTCCTAACTCATACCATCCATCAATTAACTGATCTACATGGAGAAACTCATGCAATAGCTCTTGATATTTCTAAAGCTTTCGACAGTGTATGGCACCGTTCCCTGCTGTCCAAACTCCCTTGCTATGGACTAATGTCTTTTGTTCCTTTGATTTCTTCATATCTTAGTGACAGGAAAATAAGAGTAAAAGTAGATGATGTATATTCCAATTTCCACTCAATTATCGCCGGCGTGCCGCAGGGGTCAGCTCTGGTGTCAACCCTATTCCTGGTTCATATTAATGATCTCTTATCTGTCACCTACAATCCCATCCATTCATACAGAGATGACTCAACACTACATAGTTCATTCACACTCAGACACCCATTTACAAAGTCTAATATCTCTACCTTGCAACTCACTACAGCCATTTCCATAAATCAAGACCTACCTACGATCAGTGAATGGGGACAAAACAACCTTGTCTCTTTTAATGCTAGTAAAACTAAATACAAGTAATCCCTTAATTCACGCGAACTTTTTTCACGCAATTTCGGTTATCCATGAATTTTTCGTACAATAATTAAAACATAAAATTATAGTATTCAAATAAATAATTTTAATATACAAGAGACATAAATAAAATATAAAAATGCCTACCTGCTGCCCGTGTGCATATGTGTGTATGTGTGTGTGTGTGTGAGGTCGATCTACCACGCACCACACAGTCAGTTTGAATCCGACGGTCGAACCATGCATGACTCGCGAATCGTTATTTGTTGCTTATTTTTCTGCCTTCCAGTGATTGCTTGCCTTGTCTGCCAACATGGGGCCTAAGCATAGTGCTAGTGATGTATGTGGTAACACACCAAAACGGACTCGTAAAGTTATGTTGCTGACAGAGAAAGTTAAAGTGTTGGACAAACTTAAGGGAGGAAAGTCGGCGACAATTCTCTGTCAGGATGATTCCCTGTCTTTTATTTACATACCAGTTTATTTAGCAAGTACAGTACACTAGTTTTTTACTTATATGAGTTATAAAATCCCCCTGAAAATTAGTTATTAAAGTATTAATTAATCAATAATAAGTATATTTATAGAATGACAGGGAATCGTCCATGTTTTGAAGGTGAATTGACTTCATGGTGAATTGTCTCAGTACCATGTGTTTGGAGCGAGTCAACTGTTCTTAAAATAAAGAAGGAGAACGTAGCATAAGGCAGAATGTAGCATACGGGAGGCAGTGAGGGCTAGTGCACCAGACTGTGCTGAAGTGTCTCCACCTACGCCTGTGAACTGGCTTGGAACCGTGTGTTTGGGGTGAATGAGTCAACTGTTTGGACAATAAAGAAGGCAGAATGTAGCATATGGGAGGCAGTGAGGGCTTGTGCACCAGACTGCAGAAGTGTCTCCACCTACGCCTATGCTTGTCAGGTTTCAGTGTTAAATTTCTTACGTTTTTGTTGTTTTTCATACTTTATGTTAGTTTATAAGGTGCACTGTATGTAGTGCATAAACAGTATTATTCAGATGTAATATACTTAGTAGACATGCGTAATTATGTGCACACAAGGGCAGAACGTATACACGAATTTACCACATACGCGAAGGGTCTGGGAACGTAACCCTTGCATGAATTAAGGGCTTACCTGTTTATACAATTTACTAATAGCCAGATATTGCTAGAGTCATACATTACCTTCAGTGCTACTAATATTCCCATCTCCAAAAGTATTGAAATTCTTGGCATCTCACTTAACAATGCCCTCAGCTGGACCTCTCATGTTGGATCACTTGCTAAAACCGCCTCAAAGAAACTAGGATTATTGTACACAGTCCATAACTTCTTCGAAGATGAGTAGTTAGCTATAACTTATAAGAGTCATGTGCACTCTCAGCTTGAATATTGCTCACCCTTGTGGAATGGATGTGGAGAGGTTGCATTAAAACAACTAGACAAAATTCAGAACAAAGCTGTTAGAATTATTAACAACCCTGCCATTACAAATAAACTATCTCCTCTGCAAGTAAGAAGGAATGTTGCCTCCCTTGCATTATTTTACAGATATTTTTTTGGCAAATGCTCAGACGAAGTTGCATCCATGTTGCCACCTCTCCATGCCTTCCCTCGTGCTACACGGGCATCTGTTAGCGCTCATGACTGGAATGTCACTCAGCCATATTGCAGAACTTCTACCTATCAGAATTCTTTCATTCGCCGAACTGCATCTCTCTGGAACTCGCTTCCCCAGAGTTGTTTCCCTCCAAATTTTAACCCACAGCTATTCAAGTATAACTGTTACAGATATTTTATGAACAGAGGACACCGGTAATCTGGTGTATGGATTTTTTTTTTTTTTTCATTTGTTTTTCCTTCCTCCATTGTTATTGGGGGAAAAAAAAAAAAAAAATGGAATTGGCTGCTTACCACTGCAGGCAGCCCTGAATATCTGCCATGGATGTCTTCTGAAATATCACTGATTTTTATATACAGTACAACCATCACAGTGAACTGCATAAAACTGGATAATAAGATTTACAGATAACAATGGAACTTAAGAAAGCACACTTATTTAATCTGGGTTTTATTAAAAATCAAGCAATAAAAAAGGCCATTTATGAAGAAGACATATTTTTATGAGCAAAAGTTCTCAAACAATTTCCTGCCAGCACTGACTTTTTCCTTCCATATTTTTCATTCCTCCCTAAACACCAGAGAATCCTTCTTTTTCATATGCATTTGTTGTTTGCCCATTGCTATCAATCCATCTATACATCACCCAATCCTTGTCTGCCCAATTAGGAGTGTAGGGTCCTAAAGCTGGCCTACTTAGTTCCAACATTTAACATAAAGGAGACCAACTTCATTTGCCCCTGAATGGCATTATGTGAACAATAAATCCCAATGACCCCTTGGATGTAAACTCTTGCGGGCCTCATACAACTGAAGCACCTTAATCCACTAGACCACCATGCATCATACTGCTACCATATACAAGTGGCAATATTTCATGTGACACCTTCCATCATCACTGCTGGCACAGAAGTGTGGGCAAACTTTTGATCCTCATATTAAAATTGCAACGGCCTCTTATGAAGTATATGGGCCTGAGGTTAGATTAGCTTAGTCCATTCAGTCCCTTAAATTCAATGACACATTTTCTCATTTCCTTCCTGCTACCTGTTCCCCAATGACAGAATGGTGAATGGGTTACAGAATGTTATATCTAAAGGTAGTGTCACACTGGGCCAAAAGTGACTAACATGCAAACAGCTTTTGTGAGGTGAAACAGCTAGCAAAGTCAAGTTTCCATCACATGCGAGTGCTTTTGCGAGCTGAAACGGCTAGCACTGTCGTCCGCCTTGACGCCTCGTGGTCATTTGTAAACAAATCACAATGGCGTACCCACACCCTTATCCTCAGTTTCTGCAACCACCTCACATACTCCAGCAAACCCAGAGCCACACGGCAGTCTAGTAGAGTTTTCCTTGCCACAGGATCCATATCAAATACTGGTCACAATCTGCTTTCCTCGTGCTGTTTGGAAACAAAGCAGCCTCCGTGGCTGGTCACCAGTGTCCGAAAATTGATTTCTTGTCACAAGGAAAGAATTGAAATAAATGAAAACCACAAGAATTATTTTTTATATACTTAACAGTTTTTGTTAAAGTTTCTTTCCGTGATAACAGGATATATTCACACTAATTACAAAATTAATATAGGCTCATTTGGGTTCTAATCCCACCAACAAGCTGTGAGCAAAAATTGTTATCCATTTCACCTCGCAGGTGAAATCTCGCTCACCGTGGGTCAGTTTGGCTAGCGGCTCACAAAACTGGCTTGATTGTTAGCCACTTTTGGCCCAGTGTGACGCCGCCTTAACTCCTCTAGTTTTAATGATCTTTCTTAACCCCTTGAAGCTGGTGATGTGTTTTTAGCTTCTGCTCTTATCTCCAAAAAAACTTCATTCAACTTAAGGTTCTTGCATTCAATGGGTAAATGAAGGTTATATCTAGCTCCAGTTTTTGAAGTCTCCTCTGAGCTGTGTATGACTGTCGGGAGAGCAAAACTTTATAATACAAATTGCATCACTGGACTGAATGGGTCAAGCTGAATAATATCATCCAGTGGAAGAAAATATAACTTTAAAATACATCACTGGATGGAAGGGGTTTTGAGCAGATGATCAGCCTGCTTACCCTGGTGGCATCATGTAATCAAAGAACCTCCATCAGCTCCTGAGGATCATATACAGTATTTGCAAGGTCTTAACTCCAAATAGGGTATTCTAACCACTAGACAACCAGTCCAGACTGAGGAAATAATTATGTGCCTCCAGCACGCACAAACCATGAGCCAGAGACATATAGGCCAGAGCTGTCTATCACTTTCCACTGACTTCATCAAGTCACTGTGAACTCACTAGAAATCTCACCTCCCATATACCTGTCTGTTTCATTTTAGGCTGAGTGGAACTGTTCACTAACCCATGATATAGTCTGCTGGGGGATGACACTTACTGCTTTCATTTGTATGTATTACTAGTATTTCCTAACCCACACTCATCTCGACATGAACCCGGTGGACCACAGAGAAACTGTCAATTCAACCAAGCACTCCTAGAGATCTTTTGTCGAGCTTATGTTAAAGGACTGTCTATGCTGTGACTGTGTAGTGCATGAGGTAAGTGTGCTGTGGTGTGGGATGGTACAATCCTGTGTGGGCATAGTATGGTACAGTATATTGTTTGTGAGTTGTGTCATAGTATATTGTTTGTGAGTTTTATTTTGTGGGCATAGTGGATTGTTTGGGAGTTATAATTTGTGGGCACAGTGGATTGTCTGTGAGTTGCATTTTGTGGGCATAATGGATTGTTTGTGAGTTGTATTTTATGGACATAGTGGGTTGTTTGTGAGTTGTATTTTGTATTTGTACTGTAGCAGGCACAGGTGAAACAGTGAAAATATATATAAAATAAAACTTACTGGGATCTGTGGACTATGCACCACCAAGATGATGCCCTGTAGCCATCTTTTTCGCTGCTGCAGGAAGTCATAAATGGTAAATGGTGACTTCTCCCACATCTCACCCTCAATGAAGTCAAACGAGTATCCTTCCCTCAGTGCCACCATGCCAAAGAAGTTGTCCTCTGCTACACTGCCGTCAGGACCGTGATCAAATGTCACTCGTCGCTCTGCCCCAGTCTGATAGGCAGGTAAAAATATCTAAAATGGTAACAGCTGACAGGTGGTATGAAGCATGTAAGTGTGTGTGTGTGTTTATGCTTGTATGGTGGAGACATGATTTGGGTGGCTTGAATAATGGATGAATGAAAATATGGCCCACTGAAATGGGCTGTCTTTCCTCTGATGGTTTTCAATCACATTTTTTCTTGTTCTCTGAACTCCTGCTTCACCCCATCACCCCATCCATTTGGTGGTGGTGGTGTCAGTGGCAGCAGTGTAACTGCCAATCCTGTGATATCTTTTCTGGAGCCTTAGGGCACGGCACAGAAGGCACAGAGTTCAGATAACTGTTGCTTATCTTGACATCTCAAGTGTTTTCACTCTCCACAAATGGGAAAATGTTTGGTGCCTGTATTACCAGTGTAATGTTGTATGGATGTGAAACACAGGGTGTAAAACAGGATATTGTGAAGGTGAAATGAAATGATATGAAAATGATCTGATGGGTGTGTGGAGTAAAGCCAGACGATGAGCTATCATTAAAGGAACTGTGAAGATGGCTGGGAGTGGAGAGCATCAGGAAAGAAGCTGAAAGGAGGAGACTGAAATGGTTTGGTTATGTTGAGAGGATGGACCAGGGGAGTTGGGTGAGGAGGTGAAGAAGTATGGAGGTGCTGGGCTGTTGATGGAGAGGTAGACTAAGATGACATGGGATGATGTGGTACATCCTGTCCTTAGATCTAGAGGTATTACAATACAAATAGCTGGTGCTGAACAGTGCAAAATGAAGGAGTGCTATCAGGTTAACTCATCTGACCCCCATTACACAGAAAACAGATGTAAAATCCAAATACACGATGATAAAATGATTACGAGAGGAGAGACATCATCATACCTACACGGATACAGCAAGAACCTCACCTGAGTCACAACATACGAGCCTTTCCACCCAAACAGCGGTTTGTGGAACATCTTGAATTGGAACCGCAGTTTGCCCATGTCATCTGAGACCCTGAAGCTGTCTGCCAGGGTGGTGAACCAATTCTGAATGTTCTCATTGGCGTATGTGATCAACCCCTGCAAAAACAAAAGATATCTGTATCTATCGACATGCAGCCAGATGCCTGAATCTCGGAAAGGGAGGCCACAACCTCTACGTCACCCTGTCCTCCACCATCAGGCTTCTGTCTTTCCAACTCATATTCCCCTCTCTCATATACTGTACCTCTCCACTCCATCCTTCCATCTAATCCTCAATCTTCCCCTCCCCCCTCCACCTAACTCATACATTCTCTCCAAAATAACAAAACCATCACAAGGTACTGTACTTTGAATGCTTTCTAACACACCCACAGCAGCACCATAATGCTCCTTCACTTCCTCATTCTCTGTCTATATCTTATTTGACTTTTTTTTGTGTGTGCATGTAGTCTGGGCACAGACTTTGTAACCTATTCCCTAAGGCACAGTATTCCTCTTAAATGCCACACACCTTCACATGTAACCACTTGGGCACTAATAACCATCTTCTACACTGAATACTCTATGTGCTAAGGCTGTCTCATTCAGAGCTGGTGTAATGGTATTAGTGGGGATGTTTTTATGACATATCAGCAGGTCCTGTGGATAATCAGTAAAGTCTGTTATAATAAAATTTACATAATCACACTGTTTCTTGCCAAGGCCTGGCACTGAACTCGCATTCTTTCAGACAGCAGATCACTTCCCTAACAATCTGACCACCATCTCTCCTACTTCTGTTTGCAGATGTCCATTCCATTCTACATCTATGCACTTCTTTCCACAATAGTTTTTTATTTTCAGAGCACAGAGGTTTATGCTATCTTCTTCTACAAAATCATTACTTATGATTTTCTTCTTCCTTTTCACCAACCTTCACATATCTTACTCTCAGTAAACTCTCTCTTTCTTTAAATTCCCTTCTTACATCCACCCAACCCACTTCTTCCTCTTTACTTCCACTGCTCTTTTCCTACCCACTTCTTCCTCTTTACTTCCACTACAATCATGACATCCCAACAAGCTCTCTACAACCACTACTCCTTCAACCTCGATATCTTACCAAGCTCTTTACAACCACTACTCCTTCAACATAGATATCCCACCAAGCTCTACTTTTCTTGCTGCACTCTTCACTCAAACCTGGTCCAACAATGCCATTTGTCCATCTCAAATCCTGAGCTGTAGCAAAAGATTAACACTACAATATAAAAAGTCTCAAAGAGTGCTGAGGAAAGGATGTCCAGCTGTAGTATTGTCTTTTTCTGTCACTAGAAGTATTTAAATGAAGCTACAGAAGACAAAAATCTAGGCCAAGTTACAGTGAAGGAACTATAATTGCCACCCTTGCAACACTACCTGTACACGCAGTTTTAGTATTCCTAACCATACACTCCCTGCTGGCACTCCAGAAATTTTCCAAATTCAGTTGCTCTCAGTTCACTGAGTTATTTGTCACTGTTTGTCTCTATTTTTAATCATCACACTGAGTACTCCTCAAATTAGTTATCCTCTAAGCTCCCACCAATTTCAATTTGTATACCATAATCTACACTACATAAACCTTTGCATCATCTTCTCACCACCCCAGTATTGAAAAAAATTCCAAGTATATTTCTGTCCACAGGCACAAAATACATGAGGCTCCTTTCATTCTCTCAACTGAGTGTGCGTGTGTGTGTGTGTGTGTTGTCTTTTGTGTGTGTGTCATTAAACACTGCATTTTAGCTAATAAAGTCCAGTTAAATCAAGATTCGGGTTTTTGGCATTAACTGACCACAATGATGCGTCTCTTCATGCTGCCGCACAAATCACTTAGCATCCTGTCAGCCAGCAAATGGCTCTCTCTCTCCCTCTCCCTCTCCTTCTCTCTCTCTCTCTCTTTCTCTCACCTGGCCAAACTGATGCCTTCCTTCAATGACAAAGTTAAGTATGCCCCTTATGGCCGCTTCAGTCACCAGCGTTTCTTCATCCAGGTGCACAATCCAGTCCGTGTCGGCCAGCAAATTGATGTCCTCCTCTAGACAGTACTGCAGTGCACGTGCCTTGAACAGTGCACCACTCTTTGGACGGTAGCTTGATGGCACTACCACCTGCAGGTACAAAATTGTTCATCATCATCATCATCATCATCATCCAAACCTTTGTTGGGTCTAAGAGAATGAGGTGTTTTATACATTTATAACCAAATGCCCTAATCCCAGATGGGGTGACTACACATGAATTACCCCCATATCACCCTGTAGGCTGCCATCAGGCTGCCATCTCTCCACCTCACACCACCTCTCTAACGCAGTAATCCCTCAAATATCTGATGTAATAGAGCCAATGGCATGTTTGGACAGTGGATCTGTCTGGATAATGGATTTCTCCCCTGGCCCCCATTTGTACATACCATAACTCTGAACGCCACTGTAAAAGGCCACTATAGTACATCATTCAACACTTATTCCTGGTGTTTTTTACAATTCTCTATCTGGTCAAGCAGACCTATAAACCACAGTCATGCAATTACTATCATCAAGCAGACCCATCAACCACAGACAACCAATCACCACTGCTGGGCCATACCCTGCAGTGACATGAAAAAAACATGAAAAAAAATGGCCCTGCCAGGGGAATATGTCCTCTTGGCCATAATTTCCACCCAAACGCAAGCATTTTGTCCGGATAAAGTGGAAAAATGTATGAATAATGGTTTGAGGGATTAATGCATACCCCTCTATCCCATCCCTTCAGCTGATTTGAAATATTATTTATCATTTTTTTTTTTTTACTTATTTTTTATCAATATCTTTTACTGTTCATTCCTCAGTACGATATAGAGTACTGTCACATGATGCTTCAACTGATAAAAAAATCATGATATACTGTAGTCAGTTTGCTTTCATCTGATAGAACCTGGGTCACTACCAGGGTCACAGTTGCAAGAAAATCAATAAGCCTTAGCTCTGAGTCTCCTTGGTTGTTAGTCAAATCAACACTCCAGTCTAAATACACTTAGCCATCAACTGGGCTGAAAGGGATTAGGAATCTCTGTTGGGTTAAGAGTATATTATGTGCTACAGATATTTTGGAACACATCTCTGATGCATTTAATGAACCATATGGTAATATTTCAACACATTTCCCCCAAATATTAGAATATTTTGGTTATAATATGTGGTTCCTAACTCAAAAACTTCATGTTAAAATTAATTGTAGCCGGTTTGCTTTCATCAGATAGAACTGGGCCACCTGCACAACTTGAATACTAAGTTGTGTTTGTATGATACATGGTGACCCTCAGTTCTATCTGTCTATCTATCTATTGCCAGACGCTTTAATCCCGTAAGGGGTGGCCACAAACAAACCGCCTCTATGTCGCCCTGTCCCCCACCATTTCAATGCCCTGCTCCCAGCTCACACTCCCCTCTCTCATATGCCTCTCCACTCCATCCCTACATCTCATCCTTGGCCTCCCCCTCCCACTTCCCCCTTCCACCTCACTCACGTACACTCTCCTTGTTAGTCTCTCACTCTCCATCCTCTCCACATGGCCAAACCACTTCAGTGTGTTTCTCCTAACGCTTCCTATCACATCCACATCATAACATTCCTTTACTTCCTCATTTGTCAGTCTGTCTCTCCATGTGACTCCACAGGCTCCTCTCAAATAACTCATTTCCACTGCTCTCACTCTTGGCTTCTGTCCCTCCAACAAGGTCCAAGCTTCACTTCCATACGTTAGAGGTGGTATCACAATACTGTCATGTACCTTAGTAACTTTTTCATGCTCACTTCCCTGTTTCCTATCACTGCTTTCAAGGAACCAGCAACCTCTCTTCCCTGCTGCACCCTTTTAAGCATTTCACCCTCTAAACTTCCATTCTTACTCATCACACTACCCAAGTACTTAAACGCACTCACATTTTCCGTTTCCTCCTCATCCAACCTCACTGTACATTCATTGACTTCACTTCTCTCGAAGACCATAACTTAACTCTTCCCTACATACACCTTTAGATTCCATTTCTTACACACTCTCCCAAACTCATCCACCAAGCCTTGCAGCTCCCCTTTGTCTTCACTTATCAACAGAGTATCATCTGCAAACAACAGAACAGGGAGTTTCCAAACACTTCCCTTTCTCATTAGGGCCGCTCCAACATCCACTGCCCTACCTTGTATCTCTTTTATTACCCCATCCATATACAGATTGAATAACCATGGAGACATGACATATCCCTGTTTCAATCCTTAGTTATGAGGCAGAAGTGAGTTTCCATAGGTACAAGGCAAATCATTCCTCCAATCTGACCACACCTTGCCATCAACTAAGCTAACAGAGGTTGCAGATCTTAGTCACATGAAAACATGTCAACACAGCTACACACTGGGACATCAGTTTTACAGTACCAATAGCATCAAGTAAATCTAACCATTAATACTTGTACCATTTAATATTCAATATCAAGCAAGTGTACGGTATTTTGCAGATTTCATTAACAAAACAGCTCAATAAATACTTTTCAGAAAAAAAAGTTATCTGGTAATATATATACACAGTATATATATATATATATATGTCAGAAAGTTGGTAACTAGAAAGTTCGGATGTAGGAGAGCCACTGCACAACCATCTCTACTAAATGAAGTCTTGCTCTAACTCTTTCACCATGCATAGTCACTCCTCATTTCGCATGGGTATCAGGGAACAGACACACAGACAAATAAAAAAAATCTGTGAATAATGAAAGCCCATCTACAAGGACCCCAACAGCCATTATTTAATGATGCAATTCATTTTCGTTTTTAAAGACTCCAACATGCATGCATGCATTGGCCTTGGTCACCTAATGACAGCTCTCCATGCTGCTCAATCTCTAGCAGCCTCCTAATTCAGTCCCTTATCCCTGAGGTCACTCTCATTGACCTCATCCCAGGTATTTCTCGGTCTACCTCTTGCAACCCTACCCTTAACATTAACATTTCTCACTTTCTTCATCCAATTATCATCCCTCATCCTCTCCACATGCCCAAACCACCTCAATCTACCCCTCCTCATCACAATACCAATACACTCCAGTCCCATCATACCTCTCAACTCTTCCATTGTAAACCTAGCCCCACCAGGCCTTGCACTTAGGGATGCAGTGCACATCCACCAAATCACTGTCATTTCTGTACGTTTCAGCCTGCTAATATCCTCTTCCTCTACAGTCAAGGTCTCACTACCATACAGTATTACACTCCTAACACATGTCGAATACAAAGAGTCTTTAGCACAGAGGGAGAGTTCTCTCAATGTCAGCAGAGGCAACAGGTTCCTGAACTTTTTCCAACCACTCCTCACTCTAGCCACACAGCTAGCTCCTGCCCCACCTCCAGCACACAACATGTCTCCCAAATAACAAAACTCTTCCACACACTTGAGAGACTCACCAGCAAGATCAATCCTTTGGTGCCTAACAATCTCCACATGTTCTCCCTAACACACTGCACACATGAAATCAGAATTATTTCACAGTCTAACTCTAATACCACTACATCTCTTATGAACCCACTTATCACAAACACTGCACAAGATGGAATTACTTCCCATGCCCTTGTGGCAAACTGCACTTGGCCACTCTCCCTCTTCTTTGACAGTTCTGCCACCAGCCCTAGATACCATCACTTTTGTTTTATCTGCATTTACTCTCAAGCCCTTGTGTCCCATACCATCTCTACATTTCCTAAAACTTTCCTCCGCCTCCCTTTCATTCTCTGCAATCAACATCAAATCATTGGCATACACACGATTGTTTAAAAAATTACTGCAGTGACCCAAATCACCACCAAACATTGGTATCTACTTATTTAAAATGTACCTTCACACAATTAAACAACAAATTTATTTCAATCATCCCAACATACACCTTACACTACTGCATTTTGATGTTTTATTCATTTCCATTTAACCCAAGCCTGCAGAGTTAAAACACAAAACATGAGATGACTGTACAACCCATTCCCACAGGTCATCACCCACCTGTCTAATCCTCTGGTTTTCTGGCAAAGCAATCTTCTTATCAGTGACAACTTCAATCATGAACTTCTCAAGGCCAACCCGCAAGCAGGTGCCCAAGTTTCTGTTGACATTGTTTCGCACCAGATCAGGGTAGTCGCCCCGTGTCACCACTCGCAGACAGAGGAAGGGAGCCAAGAGTGGTGAACCCTTCAGCTTGGCACGCTCAGGAAATGCATTGAAGCATATCAGACCCAGCATGTTAAATACTGCCTGTGGGAGTATTAATACCAAAATTAGCAAAGTATAATTATCACCACCACCACCATCAGCAGCAGCCAATGTTTTTTTCTTGTCCTAACAGGAGTGTAAGAGCCTGGGGTTAGGCTGCTCAGTCCTGACAATAAAGGTGAGGGTGATCGGCCTCACTAACTCATGAGCAACATTATGTAAGTAATGAACTCCAACCACCCCTCAGCTACAGGATCTGTCTGGTTAGAGTGCCTTAACCCACTAAACCACCCGGCATCATTTGTTATATGAGCTACCATGCAATGTAATAAAACAGACTAATCCCACTTTCATCCTAATAAACAGTGCAGGAAAAAGACCTCTTCACACAGTGGTACTAATATAGCCTAGCACAGGTAGCTGAGCTTCACGGTTATTTAAATGACCCTCAACTACTTCCCTATCCCCCAAAAGGAGAATGGCAGACTGCAAGAAAAAAGCAACAATATAACCTGGCAGTTAAGCTGCCGGATTATAGAGGGACCACCACACGTAGGCATCCCTCTCCAGCTTGATCTGTGGGAACACAAGGAGGCGTAAGATCTGGAGGAGTAGCGGGACAATCAGTGGGTATGATGGTGTTGACACTGACCTTCCTTAAGTCTAAATCATTACCACCACCACCACCACCACCACCACTGCCTCCACCATCCTCCTCCTCCTCCTAATCATGATCATGATCATCATCACCATCCCAACCTGTTTCCCTACCTACAGATAGGGCAAGGCAAGCTGCACAGAGCAATAAAAACTAAAAACTCCAAAGGCTCTTTGTATCTTAACCAGTAAATAAAAACAGAGGGTGGGGGGGACCACTAATCTCTGCCAGCCCACTTTCATCTATATCTTACCCAGGGGTTTACCCAGGGGTCTGTATTTCATCTGTAATAAGCACAAAGACAGGAAGAAGGCAATAGATCTGGAAGAGCAGCAGGTGTCAGAGTGATGCACTGAGATTTCATGGCACCTCTTCCTTATTAATTTGTTGTGCATATTAAACCTAATTTTCTCTTTTATGCCACTGATATAATTCTAATATCATGACAGTTTGCATCAGCATCATATGAGAGGACTGGGTGCCGAAGAAAGACACCTCCATGCACTGGCACCAACACAGCCAAGCAGGTATGCTGCTTGATTATAAACTGTCCCTGAACTGCTTCCCTATCCCCTGTAAGATGGATGGTAGATTACCGAAGAGCTACCTCAATCTGCAGTCCACCAGATGCACACTTCAACTGAACCTGGGGGTATTACTACTATACTCTTTTGATTTTATCCTGGCCTAAACTCTTAGTTGTAATAATAGATTTACACTAGAGCATTATGGTCATCACAAAAAAGTGCTGTGGGAAGGATATGGAGCTGCAGTATTGTCTTTGTCCACCAATGAATTGTGTGAAATATGAAACAAAAAGGTGAAAATCTAGGCCTAGTTAAAGTGAAAGAGCTACAGTATACTAACACTATAGGAGGATTATGATGTGTAATGTGTAGAATAAATCAATAAGGAAGAAGTGTTATGAAACCTCAAAAATCACTCAGAATATGATAATCAGGGCTGTACTATACACTTGAACCATAAATTACAAAACAGAATGCAAACTCACAATTTCCGACAATAATTTCAGAAGCATGTGACAAAAATGATGTGTCTGTTCTTCCAATATCAATGGTGACTATGCTCCACTCTGTGCCCACTTTAGCTACCTGTACAACTGCCATCGCTCCATCATGAATACTGAGCCATAACACTACAGTAGATTAACACTAGAATGTGGCTCTAATCATGACAAAGTGCTGTGGAAAAGATGTTGAGCCATAGTATTTTCTTATTCTGCCACTGAGGTTTGGGAAATAAGGAACAAAAGGACAAAAATACCTGCTGAGTTAAAATAAATGAACTACAGTGTGTGATGCATGTTGACCATACCAAATAATCACAGGCATTCCATAAATTAAGGGATTGCATTCCACTCCATAGTTAAAGGTATAAACATCTGCCTATTATTCATTCCTGTTTTGCCCCATCAAGAGCAAAGGGGTATGATGCAAGGTTAGTCAACCTCCATATTTATGGCAAGGGTGACCAGCCTCATTTACCCCTGAATGATATTATGTGAGCAATAAACCTCAACTACTTGAATGCAAACCCTTCCAGACTCCATCCTCTTTGAGTACCTTACCCTACTAGACCACCAGGACCCAGATGTCATAAGGTTATAACGTTACCTCCTAACATACTGGTAACAATTGGCTTATGGATTACATGAAATGTTCTGGTATGTCACTCTATGTTGAGTCACCTACAGATTGCACTACACTGAATGAGTGGAAGGCAAACACCCCTACCTACCATTAAGGTTTAAACATACAACTCTTAACCCACCTGCGGCAGTGCAAGAAGAGGGAGGAGACGTAAGATCTGGAAGAGTAATATGACAAGCGGTGGGTATGAAGGTGATGCCGGCGTGTCCCCCCACAGGTCGCCGGCACCCACCTCAAACAGCAGCACAATGGTGAGGAAGAGGCAGACATGGGCCACGTGTTTGGTGGTGTGCAGTGTCTCAGAAAACGCCAGACTCAACCGGCTCACCACCATCGTGCCTGAGGAGAGAGCATGTGCCTTTATTCGCTTAAGGTCTCCCTCACTTTCATTTGTACTCTCTCTCTCTCTCCCTCACTCTCTCTCTGCACATCATCATGGATTGCATATACACTGAAATTAAATTACAATGTGTCTGTTTACCACATCAAGCCTACAAATAAAAACAGTGCTTTAGTGCCTTTATTTGCTCAATTTCTCTCTCACTCTCACTTGTACTCTCTTTCTGTACATCATCATGCAAAACAGTAAAGCAAAATTATAATATATCTGCTCACCAGCATCCATCCTACAGATAAATACAGTACTGTACTAAAATCTTCCTATACAAATTTTTTTTTTTCTCTCTCTCTCTCTGAAAGATGCAGACATGAGCTGCATGTTTAGTGATGTGTGGTGCCTCAGAAAATCCCACGCTCACCCAGCTCACTACCACTGTGAATAAGTGGAAATTGTACAACAACTACCACAATTATAATAATTATTATTATTATTGGGGAGTGAAAGACAAAAATGGTAGATTACTAGTGGAGAAAGGAGAAAAAGTGAGCAGATGGAGAGAACACTTTAATGAACTGCTGAACATTGAGAATGGAAGTAATGAGAGTATAAGTGGCTGGGGAATGGCTGGGAGAAGGAGGGAGGTGAGAAGACAGGAAGAAATCAGTAGGATGGAAGTTGTGGAAGCAATGAAGAAAGTTAAAATGGGGAAAGCCCAGGAGTTGGTGGAGTGTGTGATGAAATGCTGAAACATGGGGGAGAGATAGTAGTAGAATGGATGTGGAAGATGTGCAGATTGGCCTGGGAGGAAGGTAGAGTCCGGAAGGGTTGGAAATCAGGTATAATTATTCCCATGTACAAAGGAAAAGGGGAAAAAGAAGTGTGTAGTAATCATAGGGGTATTTGCCTTCTTAGTGTAATAGGAAAAGTGTATGGTAGGATACTTATTGACAGAGTCAGGGAAAAAACAGGAATTAGTTGGAGAAAAACAGGGAGACTTTAGGAAGGGTAGGGGTTGTGTAGTTCAGATATTCATTCTTAGATCTTTAGTGGAAAAGTTTTTAGTGAAGGGAAAGAAGTTGTATGCAGCCTTCATGGATTTGGAGAAAGCATATGACAGGGTGGATAGGCATGGATTGTGGAAAGTATTAAGAATATACGGAGTAGATGGGAAGTTGTTGAAGACCGTGAAGAGTATGTATGAGGGAGCTAAGGCTGCAGTGCGTGTGGATAGTGAACTAACGTGAATTTTTCTATCTGAAGGTTGGATTGAAACAAGGATGTGTCATGTCTCCATGGCTGTTCAATCTATATACAGATGGGGTTATAAAAGAGATACAAGGTAGGGGAGTGACAGACGGCAGTGTTTGGAAACTCCCTGTACTGTTGTTTGTAGATGATACCGTGTTGTTAAGTGAAGACGACGGGGAGCTACAAGGCTTGGTGGATGAGTTTGGGAAAGTGTGTAAGAAACAGAATCTAAAGGTGAATGTAGGGAAGAGTAAAGTTATGGTCTTCGAGAGAAGTGAAGTCAGTGAATGTACAGTGAGACTGGATGGGGAGGAAATGGAGAATGTGAGTGCATTTAAGTACCAGGGTAGTGTGATGAGTAAGGATGGAAGTTTAGAGGGTGAAGTGCTTGAAAGGGTGCAGCAGGGAAGAAAGGTTGATGGTTCTTTGAAAACAGTGATAAGAAACAGGGAAGTGAGCATGGAAGTGAAAAAGCTACTACATGACAGTATTGTGATACCAACTCTAATGTATGGAAGTGAAGCTTGGACCTTGTTGGAGGGGCAAAAGTCAAGAGTGAGAGCAGTGGAAATAGGTTATTTGACAGAAGTATGTGGAGTCACATGGAGGGACAGCCTGACAAATGAGGAAGTGAAGGAGTGTTTTGGTGTGGATGTGGATGTGATAGGAAGCATTAGGAGAAACACTTTAAGGTGGTTTGGCCATGTAGAGAGGATGGAGAGTGAGAGACTGATGAGAAGAGTGTATGTGAGGGAGGTGGAGGGGGAGAGAGGGAAGGGAAGGCCAAGGAGGAGATGGATGTATGGAGCGGAGAGGTATATGAGAGAGGGGGGTGTAAGCTGGGAGCAGGGCAGTGAAATCGCGGGGTGCAGAACGACATGCAGGCGATTTGTTTGTGGCCACCCCTTACAGGATTAAAGCGTCTGGCAACATATAGATTATGAATACTGTTATTATTATTATTATACCATAATATCCAAGGGGTGGTTGGGGCTGATTGCTCATGTAATGGCACTCAGGGATGGGTGAGGCTGGTCACTCTCATCTTAAATGTCGGGACCAACTGCCTAGCCCCAGGCTCCTATGCTCCTCATGGGGCAGTGTAGGATTGGATGATGGATGGATGGATTATTATTATTATTATTATTATTATTATTATTATTATCTAAAGGTGAATGTAGGGAAGAGTAAAGTGATGGTCTTTGAGAGAGGTGAAGTCAGCGAATGTACAGTGAGGTTGGATGGTGAAGAATTGGAAAATGTGAGTACGTTTAAGTACTTGGGTAGTGTGATGAGTAAGGATGGAGGTTTGGAGGGTGAAGTGCTTGAAAGGGTACAGCAGGGAAGAAAGGTTGCTGGTTCTTTGAAAGCAGTGATAAGAAATAGGGAAGTGAGCATGGAAGTGAAAAAGTTACTACATGACAGTATTGTGATACCAACTCTAACGTATGGAAGTGAAGCTTGGACGTTGTTGGAAGGACACAAGTCAAGAGTGAGAGTGTTGGAAATGAGTTATTTAAGAGGAGCCTGTGGAGTCACATGGAGAGACAGGCTGACCAATGAGGATATAAAGAAGCGTTGTGGTGTGGATGTGGATGTGATAGGAAGCGTTATGAGGAACACACTGAGGTGGTTTGGCCATGTGGAGAGGATGGAGGGTGAAAGACTGACGAAGAGAGTGTATGTGAATGAGGTGGAGGGGGGAAGAGGGAGGGGGAGGCCGAGGATGAGATGGAGGGATGGGGTGGAGAGGTATATGAGAGAGGGGGGTGTGAGTTGGGAGCAGGGCAGTGAAATGGCGGGGGACAGGGCGACGTGGAGGCGATTTGTTTGTGGCCATCCCAAACGGGATTGAGGCGTCTGGCAATAGATAGATAGATAGATTATTATTATTATAATTTTTATTATTATTATTATTATTATTATTATATTATTATTATTATTATTATTATTATTATTATCATCATCATTATTATAATGCTGAGTCCACTACTGTTCATTCTAACATCTGAAGCACTGTCAAGAGAGTTCAGAAGTGGATTGCCATTGGAGCTTTTATATACTAATGGTTTACTTTTGAATGCTAAAGCAAGCAGGAGGCCAGAAAGAAATTCGGGAGGAGGAGCAATGAGATGGAAGCAAAGAGAATAAGAGTTGATACTGAAAAAAAACAATGGTCATGGTTGGCATCAGTTTGTTTACATCTGGCAAAGCTGGACTGCTCTCACAACCTGAATACTGTATCAGGGTTGTATGGAATTTCATGAACCTTACTTATGAGGTATAAGTAAGTGTCCCTAGCTTGCAGTTAAGTCAGACCTCCAATCTTGACTACACCTGCCATCAACTGAGCCAAACAGGGTTTGAGCCAAAAGGGGTTATGGAACTTTGTGAGGCAAAATGAATCGACTATAGTAGGTGTGAGGGAAGTTATGTCTTGGAACAACATGTATGGCTCTGTGCTTTGTGTCAAAAGGAAGTTGGGAGCAATTATGTTCTGTGTACAACTTGTAACTCATGGGTACACAGGAGATGATGTGGTATTTAAAGTAGACCCCAAGATGTGATGACTTTTATGAATGAGATAAGTATACTGTAGGTGTTTGAGATGATGACGACAGAATGGAAAGTGTTGCTTGGGGTGACAGCCAATTGGAATGCATGTGGCAGTTGTGTTGCCTGAATGGCATTCTGCGTGCAGCAAGAGGAGCAGCAGCAAGTTCCACTTTCAGAATGAGAAGTGGATGGAAGAAGTTTAAGCCTCTCCTGACTATAAAGGGTAGTCCCTACAAATCACATATGTGATGTGTTATGTTGTATGGCACTTAGACATGGCCAGTGAGTGAAGAGGATATATGCAAATTGGAATGTACAGATGAGAATGCGGGGATGGGTGAAAAGGTCATCAGCAGACGACAGAAATAAGAACTGTGAGAGATTTGGCATAAGGAATAAATACTGTATATTATTAAATAAATGATCTGAACCAGTGAGTAAGATGATTTATTGGCACACTGAGAGGGAGGAGGAGGATGGCTGGTTTAGGAGAGCCACAGGTTTGAATGTGGAAGAAAGAATGTTTAGAGGCAGATTGAGGAAGATGTGGGATACGGTGTGGCATGCAAATCTAGGGGACAAAGGACTGAGAAGGGAAACGGCTCAAAATCACAGCACACGAACAGCTGCCATCAAGTGAAAAGACGTGCATGGTTAATGCTCTGTATCCACTGTGCAATATTTACTTACACAAAGATGTTAAGGGTATAGCCAATTTGTTTTCATCCAACGGAACTGGGCCATTACCACAATTTGAATACCAAGTTGTGGCTGCATGAAATTCAATGAGTTCTAGTTCAAAGGCAGGAATGCCTCCTCTATTAATAGTTAAACTGACCCTCTAAGCTGGCTATGCTTGGTCATCAAATGAGTTGAGCTGGGATAGGAATCCTTGTCAGGTTAAACATACTATAAAGTTGGATGAGCACAAGCACTTTAAATTATTGTTAGGTAACCACTGACTTATCTATACTGTACCTGGAAATCAGTAACAACATGAATCAAACATCACACTCTTATCACAGCCACAACACTCTTATCTCTGCCACTATAAGGAGGTTTCCCTCAAGCTGAATATGTATGTGTTATAGTGGCCGGCTTGCACATGCCTGATGTGGATGGCCAACTCTAATATAGTTCATTCTCTTCCAACAGGCGGAGATTTTCATTAACTTATAGTGTACTAGCAGGGGTACCTGGAACTGCCTGCCTTATGATTGTCCATATCAGCATTGTCTGGGACCCTGGATGGCCACTCCCCCTGTGGGAGGAGACCCCTATACACCCACTGAGTGTGGCACAACAGTTGGCTGTATTTGTAGTTCACTGAACTACTGTGTGATACTACTCTGTTAGTTGCCACCTTGATTACACAACATTAACAATGTATGAAATACCTAAATCTGCTTTCTGACATGCGTTGATGAGAGGATACTCAGAGAGCTAAAGGAGTACCAACACTATAAAAAAAAAAAAAAAAAAAAAAAAAAAAAAAAAAAAAGTTAAATACCACTGACTTAGAGTGACTTTGAACCGTGGGGATAAGATGATGTCTTTCTTAATCCTCAACCATTACATGACTTTCTTAAAGCAAATAAAATCATCTGATTGTAGCAAAGAATAAATTATAAAGATATGGCATTGTAGTGAAGGTGATAAGAAAACTTCAGCAGGGTGAACATGCAATATCATACAGAAGGACATACTGCAGTATCCTCATAATGTCTGGCCTCAGATGGGTGAATCTACATCAAGGGAACTGGCTGATGCACAGCTATCCACTCAACCACTGAGGCTACATGCAAAATAAAACATGTGCTGGCATATGTCAGTGATAAACACAACCACTCATTAGATGTAAAGGTTTATGGGCCACAGCCAGTTAGTCCATCTCAATCCAGTGGGCCACCTGACATTATCTTCCATGGTTTTTATTTGATGTAGTAAACAGGTTTCCTGGGCTACAAGAAACCACAAAGGTTGTTACTTTGCACAGTAACCTGAAGGCAGCACTACAGAAAAGGAGTGGATTGTGGGTACCTCCACAGCTGAATAATATATCTAACTAAACCATGAATCCTCGACTGCTGAGGGGTTAGCCAATAATAAATCACCTCCATGTCACCTGGTCCTGTGCCGTCAGGTTGCCCGCATTCCAACTCACGCTACCGTCACTCAATTACCAATTCATCTCATTCTTGGTCTCCTACTCCACCTCACTTACATTCATTCTCCTAGCAGAGCCGGGCACCACAATCTAAAGTTCAACTCCACAATCGTAATTCCACAGCCTCTGACCCTTACCTTCCGCTACTGCAATTCCGCAATAAACTTGGAATGTGCAGTTTCGCTACCTCAGTACCACAACCACAATCCAGTTTTGCAATATTCAATACAAAGTGAACAAACAGGATGTAAACTGGTTGGTAATGTAGTGAATTACAGTATTGCAATTATAATCTATTTATGAGATTAATTTCCCACAGTAACACCCAGTCACACTGACCCTCACTACTCACTAGTGACTCCATTCATAACTTCACTCAGACCACTTCTCAGCATCCTCACTGACTCAGAAGTTTAAGTTCAGAAGTTCACACTTGTGACACTTGACACTTCTTCACACCCACACGTCACAACTGTGCATGGTTAGCTATGCGTGCCACAAAATTTACTGCCATGCTGGCTTATAGTATATCGTATCATATCATATCAAATAATTTCTCCTGGTATTGCCCATCCCTACTGCTAACTGACGCAGCAACGTCTCACCCACCACCGCTGCCGGCCGGGAATCCTGTTCAAGCTTGATATTCACATGTCATGCAGTAGCTTGTACTAACTGCCATGACCGCCACGTGGGAGATTGCGGACAGGATTGCGACTGCAAAAGTACTTCTGCAACGCAAAACTGCAAGTTTCGGATGAGTTTGCCGCAATCACAATTCCACAACTGAAATCATGTGGTCTGCTACCGCAGAAATTGCACACTGCAGAAGTGATTGTGAAGGTGCCCAGCTCTGTCTCTTAGTCAGTCTCTCTTTCTCCATTTTCTCCACATGGCCAAACCATTTCCAAACACCCTCCAGCACATCCATATCAACACCACAACACTCCTTTACTTCCTCCTTTGTCTGTCTCTCTCTCCATGTAATTCTATATGCTCCTCCCATATAACTTATTTTCACTCCTCTCACTCTTGAACTCTTGACTTATGTCCCTCCAAAAGAGTCCAAGCTTCACTTCTACATGTCAGAGAGAAGGCACCAACCATCCACTCAGTTACTGTGCAGCTACCCTTGAATTATTCTAGAGCGAGTGACAAGCCAAACAGTTTTTTGTAAATCAGGAAGCTATTTACACTACTGGATGGTATACCCAACCCCACATGTTGGGAAGCAATAAAAAGTAATGAAAAGGGCTTGTGAATAGTTGTGACTTGCTCAATAAAAACCTAACTAAAAACCAACTGCCAAATTACTAACATACTGATGACCATATGGGTTACTTATGATGGTGACCATTTTCACTCATATCATCATCAATAACTGTAGTTCTGTAATGGATCACAACTGAACCCATTTCCTACTAATAATTGGTCCTAAAATAACTGGCCGAAGACCACCAAATTCTCACTGGGCACACTGTATATCACGACTGGCACTGAACAGGGTTAGGCTTCCCCACTATCAGATACCGGTGCATGCATGTTATCTACATCTGCTCCACATATCATGTTATCAGTGATGAGTTCCAATAATGGATAACACAAGGACACTAGCCTCTCAGCACCATCCCACTATACCACGACAGTCAATGCTTTACTGAGATGCATACAACACCACCCCTTATAGACCTTACCCTCTACATTATTGAAAGCATCTTATCATTAAAAAATTACCAGAATAACGTGATCCCCCCCCCCCTCTTTCTCTCTCTCCTTGTATCACAACATACTATATCACACTTTTATCTGATGACAGGTACAGGCACAAATAAATTCACAAAAGGGATGACAAAATTCACTTAATATGCACTGCACCTCATGCTGGTCTCCATATGCATTGTCAAGCACATAGGCCGGCTATGTCATCTCTGGGACAAACAGTACAGTCATGGTCAAATGTTCACTGATCTTTCCTTGCTGGCTGTGGCAAGGGAAGGTGTTTCATGAACTATTTCTACATGACAGCAATATGCAGTGCACAACAAAAGTGTATGACAAGGAAGGAAACTCTGTCACCATGGAATGAGACCTATGGAAAGCAGGTCACATGCTTGCAGCAGATTGTTGGCAAACTTTTGCTGATGGTTGTATACTATAAGCCTTGGTTTGTTTATCAATAGTTAGAAGACGGTCAAAGATCAACAACAAAACTTCTTGGCCAAACAAAAGTCCTGGAGAGGGAATATTTCACCTGATGGCACTGATACAATCTGCCTGGTTGTGTCACTCAACTCCCTCCCTCTCTATCCTCCTTTAAGAAACATGGTGGACTATAGGAGAAGGGCAACTTCCACCTGCAGTGCACTGGGTCCACCTCCTGATGAGCCTTTGCTTCAATGACAACAAAAGAAGAGTCCCAGATTTATGGGCCATCAAACAGAGAGGTACTGTTTACTAAATGGCTTTACTGATTCGTAACATCTCTTCTTAGCAATTTATTCAGCACATTGCACCTCACAATCCTCTTGTATATTGCTGATGCAAATTATATCAATACTAAATTGATCAAAATAACATACAGGCTGTGGTGGACAGGTAACTGGAGTAACTTACCATCGTCAGACAAGACTGGGCCGACAGCAGTGGCAGTGGACTCATCACCCTAGTACACCAGGCCATCAACTTTTCAGATACTAGTGCACACATAAAAATACTTCTCCTCCCACACGACACCACGAAAGAAATCTATCTATCTATCTACAGCTACAACAAATTGACTTAGGACCTCCCCCCACAAGGTATTAAAAAATACAGAAATCATAGTACTGTATATCACAATGTTTGTTCATGAAATGCCATTCATTAATATGAAATCATGTTTCCCTTGTTTTTCAGGACCAGTCGGATGCATTTTGGCATGGAATCACTTAGGTCTCCAAAGTAATCTAAGGACATTTTTTTTCACCAAACATTTGTCAGTTCAGTCTTAAGGTTGTCCAGATTGGGTGTCTTCTTCTCTGCCATGATTTTCTTTGTCTCTGCCCAGCAGTTTTCTATTGGATTTAGATCTGGACTGTTGCCAAGCCAGTCGAGGTCCTTAATCCAATCATCCTGAAGCCATTTTGTCACCTTTCTTGACTTGTGACATGGAGCTGAATTGTGCATGAAAAAGTGGCACCCATGAATAGCAAAAAATTTAAACAAATGATCTTTCAGAACTTGAATGTACCGGCCACCATCCATTATCAAGTTCTTAGGAAGAAAGTAGAGGCCTCCCCTTCCCATTTCACCTGAGAAACACCCAAATACCATTACTGACTGTGGATGCTTAACAGTCGGCACCATGTAAGCAGGGTCATATCGACTACGGGAGGCAAGGCGACGAACCTTGGCAGAACGCACCTGGAACACTTGAAATGTGCTTTCATCGGAAAACATAACTATTCTCCATTCATCCGATGTCCAGTGTGTATACCGTACTTCTTGGCAAACTGAATGCGCTGCTTCTTCATGTGATCAGTGAGAAGTGGTTTCTTGGCTGCGGTGCGGCTTGGCAAACCCAGCTCCTTCTGCAAGTGGTGTTGGATAGTTCGAATTGAGACGTCTTGTAAGAGCTAGGGATGCATTCTCTTCAATTCTGCTGCTGTCAGTCGAGGATTCCTGATTACTTCCTTCTTCAGAAGCGTATCTGTACCTCTGGAAGTTGTCATCTTCTTTCCACCTCCATGCTTGTGCTCTGGTATGATATCAGGTAGCAGGACACGCACTGCAGCAAGAATCTTCATGACGGTTGACTTTGCACGTCCAGTACTTTCACAAATCGTGTTGACTGGGACATTATCTTGCCTCCAAGCAATGATATGGACCCTCTCATCCACTGAGCAGTACTTTCCAGGCATGACAACTCGACTCTAGGAAAATAACTGGGCAAACAGTAATGCATACAAAAAAGAGGGAGGTGCAAGGTCGGAGCAATGGGAACATATGCTCCCACTCTTGCTTCTGGGCATGCACTGACGTGCAGAGTGTTTCACCATCTCACTTGCGGTGGGTGTATCTATAGCCCGATGCCTTAAGCCTGGAAAAGGGTGGCCACAGATAAAACGTCTCCAAGTCACTCTGTCATCCACCATTCGACTGCCTTCCCCCCAACTCACTCCCCCTTCCCTCATATACCTCGCAACCCTATCCCTCCACTTCATCCTCAGTCTCCCTCTCCCTCCCTCTACTTCACCTACATACACTCTTTAAGTCAGTCTTTCATTCTCCATCCTCTCCACTTGTCCACACCACCTCAGTGTATTTCTCCTAATTATCTCAATCACATCCACATCCACCCCACAACGTTCTTTCACTACTTCATTCGTCAACCCATCCCCCCACGTCACTCCACATGCTCCTCTCAGGTAACTCATATTTGCTGCTCTCACTCTTGACTTCTTCCCCTCTAGCAAGGTCCATGCCTGGCTTCCATTCGTCAGGGTATGGATCACAATACAATCATGCAGTGACTTCTTAACTTCCATATGCACCTTCCTATTTCTCATCACCGCTTTCAGTGAACCAGTAACCTTCCTTCCCTGCTGTACTCTTTCAAGCACCTCATCCCCCAAGGTTCCATCCTTACTCATCACACTACCCAAGTACTTGAATGCACTCACATTCTCCATATCCTCACCATCCAACCTCACTGTACATTCTGTGACTTCATTCCTCTCAAACACCATAGCTTTACTCTTGTTTACATTCACTTTCAGATTCCTCTTCCTACACACTGTCCCAAATTCATTCACCAAATCTTGCAACTCCCATTCATCTTCACTCAACAATACTGTATCATCAGCAAACAGCAACACCAGAATCTTCCACACCTAACCCTCATTCATTATAGCCACCCCCACATCCACTACCCTACCCTGCATCTCCTTTACAACCCCATCCATGAATATATTAAACAGCCATGAAGACACCACACATCCCTGTTTCAGTCCCACATTGAGATCAAAGAACTCGCTCAGCTCACCATCTACTTGCACCGTAGCCCTAGCTTCCTCATACATACTCTTCACAGCACTCAACAATTTCCTATCCATTCCATAATTATATTCTTAATACCTTTCACACACCTTGCCTGTCTACTCTGTCATATGCTTTCTCCAAGTCCATGAAGGCAGAATACACTTTCTCTCCCTTCCCTAGATACTTCTCCACTAAACATCTTAGAACAAATATCTGATCTACGCACCCTTTTCCCTTCCTAAATCCCCCTTGTTCTTCTCCAACTAGCTCCTCTGTTATATGCCTAACCCTATCAATGCGTATTCTACCATATATTTTTCCAATCACACTAAGAAGGCAAATACCCCTATGGTTACCTCATACTTCTCTCTCCCCTTTTGCTTTGTATAAAGGAACAATTATATCTGATTTCCAGTCCTCTGGAACCCTTCCCTCTTCCCAAGCCAATCTACACAACTTCCAAATCCACTCGACAACAATCCCACCCCCATACTTCAGAAATACAGAAATATAATCAATTAAAATAAGCACTGGCAACAAATCACACATAACAATCGCCAATACATTCATTCCCCTCCCAATCATCTCCCACAGTACCACACAATTATTCTCAAATACACCACACCACTAACATACCCAATATCATCCTGGGTGGTGATTTCAACGCCAAGATGTCAGCCTGGCATGTCAACAACCCTGACACAAACAGGGGGCTGGTACTACAATCCAAAACAGATAATCTTTTCATCCTCAACAATCTCCATCAACATACCCATATCCCACACCAAACCCTCTTCCTCCCCTCATCCCCAGATATCAAACTTTTGCTCCCCAAAACCTGCCCCCACAACATCCTGGAGAGGGATCAAAACTCTTGGTTCTGACCACGACCCAATCATCAGCACTACCAAAACCAAAATCACCCCAGCTGGCCACAGACACACATACCGTACACTAAGTATAAGAAAGCCAACTGGGAGGCCTTCACAATTGAAACAGACCCACCCTTTGAAATTTTAAACAGTACATCCATCACAAACACCAACACTGCTGTGTACACTTTCACTACAATTATTCAAAATGCAGACAGAAAACACATCCCTAGAGGCAACAGGAAGAGACATAACCGTAATTTCACACCAGAAATTCAAGACCTCATCAGTGAAAGTGACACACTGCAACACTCCCAAACACCCCATACACAAGACACCATACAACAAATACAAGCACTCAATGCACAAATAACCAATAAGATATCAGAGCAGCAAGAACTAAATTAGAATAATTATCTCCAAATACTTGATCACAAAACAAACACCAGCAAACTCTACAACACTTGATCACAAAACAAACACCAGCAAACTTTACAAAACACTAAATAATATCACACTCTCCAACAGCAACACTACACAATCACATGCTGCCATCACAACAACAGACACCAAGCCCTCAAATAAACAACAAGCAAAAACTCTTATCAATCACTTTTCACACGTCAGTTAACTAAACCCCCATCGCGACGACCAATGTGTCATCCAACACAAGGGACAGCTCCCCACAGGCCCAGACTTCGCACTCTTCACTTAAATACAGATGAAGCACATCATCAGCAACCTTAGGCACTCATCTGCCTGTGGCCCTGACACCATAATCAACATACACCTTAAATATCTTGGACCACAGGACATACAAGCAGTCACCAATATATCAAACTACAGCTACTCACACACCATAATACCCAACATCTAGAAACATGGTACTATCATCACTATCCCCAAACCCAACAAAGACCCCATGCTGCCTTCCTCACACCACCCCATCACACTCCTCTGTACTCCTTCCAGTCACTGAACAACTATTATTACAATTAGTAACACCTCACATCCCCCTTGCCCCATCATAACTACTGTTTTAGGTCATTACACTCCACAAACACCCTTCTCACAGACTTACACAAAGAGTTTTTGATGGCATCAATTAAGCTAGGCCACCGACAGAACACTCCTAGTCACACTAGACATCAGCAAAGCTTTTGATGCCATCCCCTGCCAAATAAAATATTCAACACAAACAAAATATTCAAAACAAACAAAATATTCAATACAAACATGCACAATAACACAAAAAGATAGCTGGCAAACTACTTAGCAGGCAGATGTGCACGTACATTTGCTGGTCAGTCATCAAACATCGGAACTTCACAAACGGCGTCCCTCAACGATCTGTTTTGTCCCCTGCGCTCTTTAGCCTATACATGTACAACATACCCACACCGCACACCATAGGCGACATGGCACTTACACGTACTCACCAAAGCACAAACACAGCTGCATACATCCTCAAACCTTACCTCAACACACTACACGAATGGTTCACAACAAACAGACTCAATATAGCACCAGCCAAATCAAGTGACTCTTCTCACAAACTGAACAGCAGAACATAGTCACATTCCACACCTCACCATAAACAACATCCCCCTACCACACACACACACACACACACAATGAAAGTCAAGTTGTCTGCAGAAAGTGTAGTAGATGATATACTTAAAGTGACCTGGAAATTAAGCAAAGAGGCAGGGATGGAAAATATTATAATAAGGAAAGATTTGAATGAAGAAGAAAAAGAAGTTGTAAAATCATTGAAGGAAGAAGTAAAGGAAAAAAATGATGAGAGGACAGAGGAAGAATGTAATACTTTTTTTTGGAGAGTAATGGATATGAAAGTAAGGAAGTGGTATTTAAGGAATAGAAGTGAAGGAAACTAAGGGGGATGGCTGTGACAGATCAGAAGTTGAGGAAGTGGTACTGACAGACAGTAGGAGAGAAGAGGGTATAAAAAACATCAAAAATAATTTGAAGGTGATATATACTAATGTTGATGGTTTAATATCGGCAAGGCTTGAAATTAACGATTTCTTGAGAGAACCATGAACCTGATGTCATGTGCTTTGTAGAGACCAAATTAAGAGAAGATATTGATGTTCATTTGAGAGATGGTAAATACAAACTGTGGAAAAAAGACAGAAAAGAAAAAATGGGAGGAGGAGTGATGATAGCAGTGAAGAACAACAAATATATAGATACCGTGGAAATGGGAGAAGGCAGGGCTGAAGTGATATATATGAAATTAGAAACTGGAGAGAATGTTGAGAGAGATGTGGCGGTAGAATATGTCCCCCCTAAGACGAGAGCATGGAAGGATGACGAATACCAGGAGATGTTGTCAGATATGGATAGCTATTTACAAAAAATAATTGAGAAAAGCAATAATATAATTTTGGTGGGTGACTTTAACTGTAAAGAGGTGAACTGGGAGAAATGGTACTCGGGAGGTGGCGAGGATTCGTGGGGCACTATGTTATTAAATATAATAATGAATAATGTGATGACGCAATGGGTCAAAGAAGAGACACGGTTTCGAGGTGAAGACACACCAGCAAGGTTAGATTTACTGTTTACCAAAGAACCCGATGTAATAGAATCACTGGAATATCTCTGTCCTTTAGGAAAATGTGATCATGTGGTCATTGAGTTCCAGATGATAATAGGGAACGTCGAGCCAAGAGATGAGCTTCATAGACAGGGAAGATACAACTCTGGGAAAGCAAATTTTACAGGATTGAGAAACTTTTTTGAAAATGCGGATTGGAGAAAATTCAGAGAAACAAGAGAGATACAGAGGAAGTGGGATATCTTTCTAGACCTCTATAATTTGGGAGTGGAAAAATTTGTACCAAGAGTAAGAGGGAAAGAAAACAGGAAAAAGGAGTGGTTTTATAGAAGGTGTATGATAGCAAAAAAAGAGAGAGATAAGGCGTGGAACAATTGGAGAAAGAGAGGTAACAACAGAACAAAGGAAGAATATAAAAGAATTAGAAATGAATACACAAGAATACGTAGAGAAGAAAAAAAGAAATTTTGAAAAAGGTATAATAAACAAATGCAAGGATGAACCCAAACTGTTTTATAGATTTGTTAATGGGAAACTGAAACAAAAGGAAGGAATCACCAAACTGAAAGTAAAAGGAGAGGTCTATAAAGATGCAGCAATGCAAGCTGAAATAATGAACAAATGTTTCCAATCGGTTTTCACTAATGAAAACGAGTTTGTGGAAGGGGAGGGAGTGATTAGAAATGTACCGGTGATAAAAGATATAAAAGTGGAGGTACAGGAAGTCTATAAATTACTGGAAACTCAAGATAAAAGGAAAGCCCCAGGATCAGATGGAATTTCTAACTGGGTACAGAAGGAATGCAGAGAACAACTGGCGGATAAAATTCACAGTTTAATCGTGTGTTCTCTGGAAGAGGGGAAAGTGCCACAAGAATGGAAGAGGGCAAATGTGGTACCAATTTATAAGGGAGGAAACAGGGAAGAACCCCTGAATTATAGACCAGTGTCTCTAACCAGCATGGTCGCAAAATTGTGTGAGAGAATCCTGAAAGACAGATGGATAAAATATCTAGAAGAGACGAACATTTTGGCTGAATGTCAGTTTGGATTCAGAAGTGGATGGTCATGTGTTTCTAACTTGTTGAGCTTTTACTCAAGAGCGATTGACATGGTACAGGAGAGAGATGGTTGTGTGGATTGTGTGTACTTAGACTTAGAGAAGGCCTTTGACAAGGTACCTCACAAGAGACTAATGTGGAAACTAGAATATATAGGAGGACTGAAGGGGAAACTTCTGGAATGGATGAGAGACTTTTTGAGAGAGAGAGACAAATGAGGACAGTAATAAAGGATAGGATATCTGGATGGAGGGAAGTAACAAGTGGAGTCCCTCAAGGCTCGGTGCTGGCGCCAGTAATGTTCCTGATTTACGTAAATGATATGGTAGATGGAGTGAACAGTTAAGCAAGTCTGTTTGCTGATGATGTAAAGATCTTGAGGATGGCAGAGGTTGAGGAGGATTGCAAAATGCTGCAGGAGGACTTGGATAGGATACACGATTGGAGCCGGATGTGGGAAATGAAATTTAATGTAAAGAAATGTAAAATATTGGAAATGGGTAAAAGTACCAGGAGGCCATCACTGAATTATTTGTTGGATAATGAATTAAACACAAAAATGAGAGAAGAGAAAGATTTGGGAGTGCTGGTCCATGATAGTTTGTCACCAGAAAAGAACATTAACAAGATAGTTGGAGAGACTTATAAACTCTTGACTAACATAAGAGTAGCAATTCATTATATGGATGAGGAGATGATGAAAAAATTGATAGTGGCCATGATCCGCCCCAGGTTAGAATATGCAGCGGTAGTGTGGTCCCCCACACAAAAAGAAAGATATAAACAAGATTGAGAGAACACAAAGAACAGCAACCAAAATGGTCCCCAGTCTGGCAGACCTGTCATACAGAGAGAGGCTAAAGCTGGATTTGCCTTCCTAAGTGGAAAGAAGAAAGAGGGGAGACATGATTGCAGTGTTCAGGACCATGGTGGGAGTATATAAAATTGACAAAGAAGATCTGTTTGTATGGGATAAGAGAGCAACAAGAGGACACGGAATGAAATTGAAAAAGTCAAGCTGCTTGAAGGATATCAAGAAATATAGCTTTCCTTACAGAAGTATAGACTTATGGAATAGCCTGGACGAAGAGATCGTCCAGTCTAAAAACTTAAACGAGTTTAAAGCTAAATTTGACTTATTGAGAAACAGCGACGGAAACCCACGAGCATAGCACATTCCGTGTATATCACAATTAGGTATATTAGGTAAATACATAAATACAGTATTTGGAACGACTTAGACGAAGAGGTGGTGCATGAGAAAAACATTCATGTGTATAAAGGTAGACTTGATAAATGTGGACTTGGAGACAGGACAACACGAGCATTGCTCAATTCCTGTATACTACAAATAGGTAAATACAAATAGGTAAATACACACACACACACACACACACACACACACACACACACACACACACACACACACACAAAATCCTTGGTGTAACATACATATACTACAAATAGGTAAATACCCACACACACACACACACACAAAATCCTTGGTGTAACATACATCACTGTCATTTAAACAATGCATCACAAACATTAAAAATAAATTAACACCAAGACTCAATGCCCTAAGGTCGTTTGCCTATACAACATTTGGACACAACAAAGAAACCACCACAACAGTATGCAAACAATAAGCAGGTACAGACATACCTCAACTTATGAGCATTCAAGATTCGAGCATTTGAAAGATGCGAACACGAAAAAAGTAACGAACATTTCACAGGTAAGAACGTAACCACGAAAACTAATTTAGCTTGTAGCGGCCCGTTGCGACTGCTTTTGAATGTGGTGGGTGACAGTACAGTATTTGCGAGGCGGGTCGCTAGGAGGATAACCTGGCATCTGTTGTTTTTGTTTTGTTCACCTGGAGAAGAGAGGATTGCTGCTCATTGTGCTTTTAGTACCATCACTCCATTTAATATGACTGCTAAATGCAAGCATGTTGATAGTGGAGTTTCTGGCCCATCTCAGAAGTAACGTGTCATCTCTATGGAATAAAAACTCGAAATAATAAAGTGTGTTCAGCCCACTTCTCCTAAAAATCCCAACTCGCCCACTGCTCTCTCCTTACCCACATTTTCCAACTAACTCCACTCCTCCACCTGCCTCCTCTCACTTCCTGAAAGTTCTGCTATGTCTGTCCTCAGGTGAGCTACAGTAATGTTTATAAAATAAGATAACTCTGTGATCGCTTTTGTCCGATGTATATTTACAACAAATGAAACAAAATGAAATGCCTGCCACATCCACATCTTCGCAGGTGGTCAACGTTCCATCATCTTTCATCAGTTGTAAATAAGCATCGGACAATAGCAGGAACAGATTTGTGTCTTATACTGTATGTTTTTCTTGTGTATTTCTTGTGTTAATTTATGCATTTATATTTCATAATACAATATAAACTGCTTAAGAACATTTAAAACCCTACCGACAGATCAGTGAACAGTACAGTGTTGTTTTATGTTGTACGTGTAGTACTGTAAGGGATTTTTGTTTTGCAAACAAAATCAACTTGTGAACGGCCTCTTGGAACCAATTATGTTCGTAAATTGAGGTATGCCTGTATACCCCGTGATATGATACCCCTTGATGCAGCCCAGCTTAGCGATGGAGGTAGAAATACCACCATACCCCGCCTGATGATGGCCAAACCCTGGTTTAACGATGGGTTTTTATTTATTTATTTATTTTTTCTTACCAATTTTGATGATATTTTAGACTTAAATTTTGAGTTTAGGTTGACTGATAACTGTTTGTAAACTTAGATTAATATGTTTTAGTCACAGGTGGGGAGAAAATTGTCATTTTGGGGTACAGTTTAGTTAGTCTGATTTTTCCAGACCTATATTTGACAATCTTCAGATTTTATTTTTGGATTTAGGTGAATTATAAACCGCATTTAAGCTCAATTAATCTTGTTTTAAAGCTACTTGGGGGTTTAGGTTAGCTGGAAACTTATTTTTGGACTCATTTGAGTGTGTTTAGGACTTGGTTGGAGGGGAAACCAAAGACTCAAAAACACAATCCTATACTTTACATGTTAAATCTACCCCGAGATAGGATACTCCACCTGGTGATGGGTTTTTACTTAACAAATTGCATCATTAAACAGGGGAATACCTGTATACATTCGGTGATGAATTATGCATGCCTTTCCTGGGCTTCTAACATCACTAAAACACACTCCAACACCCTATAGACCATACAGAACAAGGCCCTAAAAACATTCACAGGCTGCAGAGCTACTACACTTACAGACCACCTACATCAAGAAACCAAAGTCCTCAAAGTCAATGATCATCTAGACATGAAAAACACCCAAATTCTTGCTGCAGCCTCCAAAAACCCACATCATCCACTACACTAAATGGCAGCACATCCACACACACCAAGGAACATCAAAACAACATCCAACACACAATATCATACGCAAATACTGTCATCCCTCCCCATTCCCCCACCTCAAACCAGCTTCCAGAAGCATATCCATACTTAAATTGTTTGCCGTCCCATTCGGTCACTCAAAGACAACACATAGCTGCATGCATGGCCTCCTGATATCCACCCTTCTGAATCCTATCTCCCTCGTGAGGACAGGGTCCACCTGGCCAGGCTGATATGTGGGCATCATCGTGCACTCTTGCATTATCAGAAGAGGATGGATGACTCAGTTGCTGATGCCAGTCCAGGATACAATATAGCACCCTATACTATTAAGCACATTATGGAGGACTGCAATGCATTGCACACAATCACTTGCATCAATAACACAACATACACTCCTTGAGAGCTCTGTGGGAAGCCCAGTCTTGGCCATGGCCTTCCATATGGACTCGGGGCTTTTCTGCCTAGGGAACAACTACTACTACTACTAGTATTGGGCAAAGTCTGGTGGGTTGGTGCTCCAGAGGGCTGGCATGCAGTGGTGTGTACTTGCCCATATTTTTCCATTTGCTGTAGAATAACTTGTGACAGCCTTTGAATGTTCCCAGGCATTCTATTTTGCATATTAACATTTCGTTTAGTTTAGTTTCATTTTTGAAGGCTCTAACATGCTTGCATGCATCAGCCTTGGTCACCTAATGGGGACTCTCCATGCTGATCGATATCTGGCAGCCTCCCTGTTCAGTCCCATAACCCTTAGGTTACAATTAATGACCTCGTCCCAGGTCTTTTTTGGTCTACCCCTCGCAACCCCACCCCTAATATTAACGTCTCGCACTTTTTGCACCAAACTATCATCCCCCATCCTCTCCACATGCCAAAACCACCTCAATCTACCTCTCCTCATCACAACACAAATACTCTCCAGCCCCATCCTACCTCTCAACTCTTCCATCGTAAACCTAGCCCTCCAAGGCCTCGCACTCAGGGATTCATTGCACATCTGCCTAATCATTGTCATTTCTGTACATTTGAGTCTGCAAATATCCTCTTTCTTTATTGCCCAGGTCTCACTACCATACAGTATTATACTCCTAACACATGCTGCATATAACGATCCCCTAGCACACAGGGAGAGCTCTCTCAATGTCCAGAGAAGCAACAGCTCCCTGAACTTCTTTCAACCACTCCTCACTCTAGCCACAGAGATAGCTCCAGCCCTACCTCCAGCACATAGCATGTCTCCCAAATAACAAAACTCTTCCACACACTCAAGAGACTCACCAGCAAATTCAATCCTTTCATGCCTGACAATTTCCACATGTTCTCCCTAACACACCACACACATAAAATCAGCATTATCTCACAGTCAACCTCTGACACCACTACATCTCTTATGCACCCACTTATCACAAACACTGCACACGTTGGAATTACTTCCCATGCCCTTGTGGAAAATTGCACATGGCCACTCTCCCTCTCCTTTGACAGTACTACCACCAACCTTAGATATCATCATTTATGTTTTATATGCATTTACTCTTAAGCCCCTGTGCCCCACACCATCTCTCCACTTCCTGAATCTTTCCTCCGCCTCTCTTTCATTCTCTGCAATCAACACCAAATCATCAACATAAAACAATTACCATGGGAGTCCATTTCTGAAGTCACGTGAGAGGGCTTCAAGTACCATGATACACAGCAAGGGACTTAAAACCTGACCCCTGATGCACACCAACATTCACAGAAAACTATCTATCTATCTATCTATTGCCAGACGCCTCAATCCCATTTGGGGTGGCCACAAACAAATCGCCTCCACGTCGCTCTGTCCCACGCCATTTCATTGCCCTGCTCCCAACTCACACCCCCCTCTCTCATATACCTCTCCACCCCATCCCTCCATCTCATCCTCGGCCTCCCCCTCCCTCTTCCCATCTCCACCTCACTCACATACACTCTCTTCGTCAGTCTTTCACCCTCCGTCCTCTCCACATAGCCAAACCACCTCAGTGTGTTCCTCATAACACTTCCTATCACATCCACATCCACACCACAACGTTCCTTTATATCCTCATTCGTCAGCCTGTCTCTCCATGTGACTCCACAGGCTCCTCTTAAATAACTCATTTCCACTGCTCTCACTCTTGACTTGTGTCCTTCCAACAACGTCCAAGCTTCACTTCCGTAGGTTAGAGTTGGTATCACAATACTGTCATGTAGTAACTTTTTCACTTCCATGCTCACTTCCTTATTTCTTATCACTGCTTTCAAAGAACCAGCAACCTTTCTTCCCTGCTGTACCCCTTCAAGCACTTCACCCTCCAAACCTCCATCCTTACTCATCACACTACCCAAGTACTTAAACGTACTCACATTTTCCAATTCCTCACCATCCAACCTCGCTGTACATTCACTGACTTCACCTCTCTCAAAGACCATCACTTTACTCTTCCCTACATTCACCTTTAGATTCCGTTTCTTACACACACTCCCAAACTCATCCACCAAGCCTTGCAGCTCCCCTTTGTCTTTACTCAACAACACAGTATCATCTGCAAACAACAGTACAGGGAGTTTCCAAACATTATCCTCTCTCAGCAGGGCCACTCCACATCCACTACCCTACCATGTTCCTCTTTTATTACCCCATCCATGAACAGATTGAAGAACCATGGAGACATAACACATCCCTGTTTCAACCCAATCTCCAAAGAGAAAAATTCACTTAGTTCACCATCCACACGCACTGCAGCCTTTGCACCATCATACATACTCTTCAAAGCATTCAACAACTTTCCATCTACTCCATATATTCTTAATACTTTCCACAATCCTTGTCTATCCACCCTGTCATATGCTTTCTCCAAATCCATGAAAGCCGCATACAACTTCTTTCCCTTCTCTAGAAACTTTTCCACTAAAGATCTAAGAATGAATATCTGATCTACACAACCTCTTCCCTTCCTAAATCCTCCCTGTTCTTCTCCAACTAATTCCTCTGTTCTTTCTCTAACTCTGTCAATAAGTATCCTACCATACACTTTTCCTATTATACTAAGAAGACAAATGCCCCTATGATTACCACACACTTCTTTTTTCCCCTTTTCCTTTGTACAAGGGAATACTGTGTTGTTGAGTGAAGATGAAGGGGAGCTGCAAGGCTTGGTGGATGAGTGTGGGAGTGTGTGTAAGAAACGGAATCTAATGGTGAATGTTGGGAAGCGTAACGTTATGGTCTTTGAGAGAAGTTGAGTCAGTGAATGTACAGTGAGGTTGGATGATGATGAAATGGATAATGTGAGTGCATTTAAGTACTTGGGTAGTGTGATGAGTAGGGATGGAAGTTTAGGGGGTGAAGTGCTTGAAAGGGTAAAACAAGGAAGAAAGGTTGGTAGTTCCTTGAAAGCAGTGATAAACATGGAAGTGAGCAAGGAAGTGAAAAAGTTACTACATGGCAGTATTGTGATACCATCTCTAACGTATGGAAGTGAAGCTTTCACTCTTACCTGAGTGCGAGCACCCACATACATGGCCATAACCACCCAAACTAGCCACTCCTTGATCCCAAGCTTTCTCATTGCCCACTTCACCACCTCTCAAGGAACTCTGTCAAAGGCCTTCTCCAAATCAACAAAAACAAAGTACAGCTCCCTTTTCTTTCCTATATATTTTTCCTGAAGCTGTCGAACAATGAATATGGCATCAGTGGTCCCCTTGCCTGGCATAAACCCAAAATGCATCTCATCAATATTCACTCTTTCTCTAATCATACCTTCTAGAACTCTCTCCATTACCTTCATTATCTGATCTAAAAGCTTTATGCCTCTATACAATAATTTCCTCTTTCCAGGGCATGACCCTTCCCCTTGTACATATTTATAATTACACTCTTCAGCCAATCATATGGGACAATACTATCTATTTATCTATCGACTGCCAGATGCCTTAATCCTTTAAGGAGTGGTCACAAACAAATCGCCTCATGTCGCCCCATCCAACGCCAATTCACTGCCCTGCTCCCAGCTCACACCCCCCTCTCTCATATACCTCTACACTCCATCCCTCCATCTCATCCTTGGCCTCCCCCTCCCTCTCCCTCCCTCCACCTCACTCACATACCTCTCCTTGTCAGTCTCTCACTCTCCATCCTCTCCACGTGGCCAAATCACCTCAACGTGTTTCTCCTAATGGTTCCCATCACATCCACATACACACCACAAAACTCCTTCACTTCCTGAATTGTCAGTCTGTCTCTCCATTTGACTCCAAAGGATCCTCTCAAATAACTCATTTCCACTGCTCTCACTCCTGAATTCTGCCCCTCCAGCAAGGTCCAAGCTTCACTTCCATACGTTAGAGATGGTATCACAATACTGCCATGTAGTAACTTTTTCACTTCCTTGCTCACTTCCATGTTTATCACTGCTTTCAAGGAACTACCAACCTTTCTTCCTAGTTGTACCCTTTCAAGCACTTCACCCCCTAAACTTCCATCCTTACTCATCACACTACCCAAGTACTTAAATGCACTCACATTTTCCATTTCATCATCATCCAACCTCACTGTACATTCACTGACTCAACTTCTCTCGAAGACCATAACTTTACTCTTCCCAACATTCACCATTAGATTCCGTTTCTTACACACTCTCCCACACTCATCCACCAAGCCTTGCAGCTCCCCTTCGTCTTCACTCAACAACACAGTATCATCTGCAAACAACAGTACAGGGAGTCTCCAAACACTGCCCTCTCACTAGGGCCACTCCAACATCCACTGCCCTATCTTGTATCTCTTTCAGAACCCCATCCATATACAGACTGAACAACCATGGAGACATGACACATCCTTGTTTCAATCCAACCTTCAAAGAGAAAAATTCACTCAGTTCACTATCCACACGCACTGCAGCCTTAGCTCCCTCATACATACTCTTCATGGCATTCAGCAACTTCCCATCTACTCCATATAATTCTTAACACTTTACACAATCCATGCCTATCCACCCTGTCATATGCTTTCTCCAAATACACTCATATATAATCATATTTATTAGGTCTGTGACTAAAAGAGCAATTTTTGTTGCTTTGTGACTGAAGTAAATACAAATTTTCTCCTTGACTGCAAAACTCAACTGCAGACCACAGCACCAGAAAGGGTAAGTAAATCTGGGTAGAATGAGTAGAGACACAGTGAGTGGAGGTGTATCAGTATGATGATACTGAAAAGGATGAAAGACGAACAAATCACAATTGGCCAGAGACACTGGAGTGCTGAAATACAGTATATCAAATTAATTACAGGATCCATAATTCAGCCCAGATACAAAGCTTGATCATTTATAACACAGGTAGGCCACAGACAACAAAGTGTTGAAAGTAGGCAAATTAATTTTCGGATGCAGAAATGAATCCAGATAAAAGAAAAACGTTTGGTGGGTTAGGCTGAAATGACAACTCCAAACAAACAGAAAAAAAAAATAATAGCTAAACAAAAAAAAATCAGGCTCTAAAGTCACAGTACAGTAAGATAGGTATGTATTCCTCTAGGTCTCCATGTCTCTCCCTCACAGCATTCTTTCCTCTTGTCCTGTGCCCCTTCTCCCCTCCCCGACTTCTGCCTCCTCTCCTCCCTCCTAGCCCCCACAACATTTCCCATTATTTCACCCCCTCCTCCTTCCTGCCTCTCTCTTTTCTACCCCTTCCCTTACCTCACTGCTACCCTCCACCACAGCTCCATCCCCCACTCCTTTCCCTTCACCTTATATCCCCCTTACCACTTCGCTCACTACCTCCTCTTTCATTTCACCTCATCCCATTGTTACTCACACGCTGCACCGGTCTCAGTCCCTTCTGTCACTCCTCCATCTCATTTCCCCCACCATCCCCTATTTTTACCACCTCATCTACTACGTCACTCCTTTGCTCTTCTTCCTTCACAGTCCTTTCCTCTTCTCACCACATTCATCCTCTCAGTCCCTCACCCCCTTCCTCACCTGCTCCTCCTTATCTCTTCTCTTTTTTCCTCCCCTTGTCCTCACACCCTGTTACTATTTTCATCTATTCCTTTTATCATTTCCTCTTTTTCTCCTCATCCCTTCCCTGTTGACCACCTCATCCTCACCCTTCTTTTCTCTCTCACCTCCTCCTTCCCTCCCCTACACTAGCTATCTCACTGCCTCTTCTCCCCTCAGTTTCTCCCCACTTCTTGCCAATCCACAGCCAACATCATCAGCCTTCCCACCCATCCTCCCCCCTCCTATTTCTCCCACTAGCTTCTCTCCCTCCCTCCCCACTAACACTCCATACTACTTTACTTTCTGCTCCACCTTCACTCCTTCTCCCCCCCCTTCTCACTTTCCTCCCTCCCTCCCACATTACACACTTTATCCACTTAAGCTCCCCACATCACTCCACTCCCACTTACCCCCTCCCTCACCACTCTATATTCACCTCGTCTTTGCTCGTTCCCACCCACTCTGTCTTCACTGATTCTACTCCCACTCATTTAACTCTTCCCTCTCTCCCACACACTTCCCATTCACTTATTCAATAGCTCACCTCATCTCACTCACCACTCCTACTCTCTTCCCACTCACTTATTCACTCTCCTTACTCACTCACTCACTCATTTTCTAATTATTAACTCCCCACTCACTTATTCAGCCACTCAGTCATTCACTTCCCAGTCACTCCATCATTAACCCATTCTCCATTTACTCACCTCCCACTCATTCACTCTCACTCTTTTACTTGTTCATTTAATCACTCTCTCCCCACTCACTCTCATTCACACACTCACTCCCCACTCACTCTCATCCACTCACTCACTCACACATGTATGATTGACCAAATAAGTGATGACTCGCTTTCTTTAAGTTTAGGACAAAACTCCCTGAATCTGGCAACGTTTCTTTAATGTTTTCGATAACTTGCCTGCCCTCCAAACATAATTTATCGTGTTGAAATAAAAGACATTTCACTTCCCACTCACTCGCATTCACACACACATGTACTCATACACTCTCCATTCACTCACTCACTCACACATACACTCTCACTTCCCATTCACTCACAGTCTTGCACCATTTAAACAGTACATCAACTTGGCTGACAACTGCCCAGGTGGAAGTAATGACCCGTTGATTACTGCATACAGGAAAACATTTTAGGTGTAATACGCAAAATAAATCACTCACAAAAAGATGTTACAAAGCCTCCCACGGAACTCAGAATACGACCTACAGTGTTAGTATGTCTTTTATGTTCGTATCTTCAAGGTGTGATAAGACTATAAATATCTCGGGGAAAATGAAGCAGATCAGTGAAAGTACTGTAATGACAATTCTGATGGCAAAACAATTCTAACATATTATGGTATTGTGATGTTGTGTGTGTGTGTGTGTGTGTGTGTGTGTGTGTGTGTGTGTGTGTGTGTGTGTGTGTGTGTGTGTGTTACCTATCAAAAAGTACTGACTGACTACACCTGACCCTGTTCACTAATACTATGCAAAACATGGTCTATCCTCCCCGATATCAGTTATAAGAGATAGGCTGATTTCAGACAACATTCAGTCGCTTCACTCCAATGATTCGGTGGTGGGGAGGGACACCTTCATGTGGTGGCACCGATATACCTGGGTGATGGAGCGGCTCCTTGTTTCTTGTTTGAGGGGGACAGGGCGACTTGGAGGAGATTTGTTTGTGGCCACCCCAAACAGGACTGAGGCGTCTGGCAATAGATAGATAGATAGATGGAGTGGCCTGATTATACAAGTCCCTTAACTACTTCCCAGCCCCTTAAAGGAGGAGGATGGCTGCAGGAGGAGGGCACCTGCGGCCTACAGTCAACTGGGTCATATTTCTGATGAACGTACAGCAACAACAACAACAACTAAAGCCCCCCCCCCCACTGGAGGAATCACACTAGCCGCGACCCGATACTTATCTAGCGCGTCTCGAAATATGACCTTGACCTTGACCTGTTTTCACCAAATTCGAACTACTACTGCTACTACTTAACACCATCATCACTACTACTACTTACCACCATCACCACTACTACTACCAGTACTACTGCTACCACCACCACTACTACTACCACCTCCATTACTACTACTACAACTACTACTACCACTATTACTACCACCACCACCACCACCACTACTACTAATACCACCACCACCACTACTACTACTAATACCACCACCAGCACCACAACTACTACTACCACCACCACTACTACTACTACTACTACTACTACTATTCTTGCTGTTACAAGATGGAGTCCCTCACTCAGGAGGGTCCCCTAGCACAGGAGTTCCTCTGATTACATCTAACCTTTCCAGTTGCAAAATTGGATCCAATGTTGAAAAAAACCATTGGAAGGTGACAAGAAAATCCAAAATGAAGTCACGGGAATGAAGAGGGTATGAATGTAGTAGTGGTGGTAGTAGTAGTAGTAGTAGTAGTAGAAGAAGAAGAAGTAGTAGTAGTAGTAACTGCAACCCCAGCCTCATCTGAATGTGAACCCAGTGGACTGCAGGCTAAAACTGCCCTTCTCCTGCAGTCCACCATCATCCCTTTATGGGACAGGGAGGGAAATGAAGGATGTTTGTATAACCAGGCAGCAGAGCCACCTGATCATACGGGTGGCACCACGGGAAGGCGTCCCTCTCCAGCACAAAGCGGGAAGGGATTGGGATAATGACGGTAATATCCAGTCTATATCTCATCCACTTTAAATATACTCTGTTTACTTTATCTTGGCGTAAAACTGCCATCTCTCCACATACAATGCTAAGCCCAAACAAGAATACCAGAATATGTTACTAATCACGAAGAAGTGCTATGGGAAGGATGCACAGCCGAAGTATTGAATTATTCTTCCTTTAAATATGGAATACAGACCGCAAAAGGACGAAAATCTCAGCCAAATTAAACTAAACCAAGAAAAGGTGAAGATATTTGTCCTTTTTTGCAACTTATTTCACATAGTTCAACCGCAGAACACGACAATAATAAGGCTCAACATCATTGCCACAGAACTTCTTCGTGACTAGCACTACATCCTTTTTTTTTTTTTTTTTTTTTTTTCTTTTTTTTTTTTTAAATCAACGCGAAGATGCACCTGGCAGGTTGATGATGACTGGCTGAATGCAACATGTCCGAATAACATAATTGTATTTCAAATAATTACTGGTAATGTGAATCGAAAGGTACTAACTCAAAAAGAACAATGTTATTCGGATATGTTGTGTTCATGCCGCCAATCATCACCAACCTGTCAAGTGCATCTTCGCCACGATGAAGAAAAAAAAAAAAGTGTGTGTTTTTATCTCGTGTAACAGCTCAGCACTCAAGATAGAGAGATGGCAGATTCGTGTCTATTTAAAGCAAAGTGTAGTTCCAAAAGTCTCCCCTAAGTAGAACGAAAGTCTTTGAAAATAACCCGAATTGTATACGAAATACAGGATGGTCCATATATACCGCTTCCCTTCCACTCTGCCGGGTAGTTTCTCGTGTGTTGCGGGGACGGCTTAGTGCTATCAATGTATACACAACATCATTTTGTCATCACAGGATGGTCCATATATACCGCTTCCCTTCCACTCTGCCGGGTAGTTTCTCGTGTGTTGCGGGGACGGCTTAGTGCTATCAATGTATACACAACATCATTTTGTCATCAACTACCCCCACTGCCACACCCACACCCATACCAGCAGACTGTACCATTCTCAGACACCTATCAATCCTCCAAGTGACTTTTTCATCTACAGTACTCCCACTGCCACACCCATACTAGCAAAGCCGTACCCGCAACACACCAGGTGAGTTTGAACTAGAGCACTAAACAAGGAGGGCATGTTTTAATAAGTCTCCCCGGTAACAGACGATTTTCTTCAACTTAAAGAACACCCGATGCGTGAAGGGGTTAGTGAAGGCTGTCTCTAATCCCTCCCGTCCGCAATGCCTCTCCTCAGCTGAATGAAATCGTCTGCTGGGGCAAGATGCGTGTTTCGTGTCGCCTGCAAAATTCTTCTCTCTGGAGTCACATTAATCACGCCTGGCAAGAAAACTGTTCATACTCTTATCGACACATCCATCGTTGTTGCGGGGTGGTGGTGGGGGGGGGGGTGAAGATAAAAAGGACAATGATAGTGATGATGATGTCAGTGACGATGATGATGTGGTGGTGGTGAAGATGAAAACGCCAATGACAATGATGATGACGACGATGATGATTATGATGATGATGACGAGCAGGAGGAGAATGACTAAGCTGTTATCAGGTGTTATATAACTCTGCCGGTATCATTCTTATCAGGCAGGTCACATGAAGCCGACGTAAGCAAGCCATAGAATTCGACTCTGATAATGATGCTCTACTCTCCTAGTTAGTCTCTAGTACTGAGCAGAGTAAGCCTTTTTATTTCATTTATTTTCATTCTCTCTCTCTCTCTCTCTCTCTCTCTCTCTCTCTCTCTCACCTTTCCAAGTCAGTCGTCTTCTGGTAACGCCCTTGGACGTCTCCGCTGTTTCTTTAGACGTAAGTAAATTCTCACTCTCGTCCTGAACCATTCTGACGTTACTAAGACACTGTGCGGTGCTTGTGGTGGTTGTGGTAGGGGTGTGGTGGTAGGTGTGGTGGCAGTGGTAGTTGTGGTGGTTGGTTAACGAGGACGGAAAATTGTGGTGGTCGTGGTGGCAGTAGTTGTGGTCGTTGAGGTAGGTTATTAAGAGAATAAAGTGGTAGCGGTGATGACAGTGGTGGTAGGAGTGGTGGTGGTAGTTGTGGTTGTAGTGGTAGTAGCGCTGGTGGGGTACTCAAGGAAATATATAAGATAGTGGTGGTGGTGGTGGTGGCGGCGGTGGTAGTGGTGGTGGTGGAGGTTGTGGTAGTGAGTTACATTACGGTTGTGTTCAAGTTGGAAAGAGTTATTAAAGAAGTGAGAGTTATAAAGAGTTATTGTGGAAAACTTGTACAGAGATTAGTGTGATGGTGTTAGAGTGAGAGCAGAGTGACGTGTTAGAGTCAGGGTAGTGTGAGCTGGAGAGTTATGTGCAGTTGGAACGTAGACCAGGTGGTGTGATGGTGTTAGAGTGAGAGCAGTGTGATGTGTGTTAGAGTGAGAGCAGTGTGATGTGTGTTAGAGTGAGAGCAGTGTGATGTGTGTTAGAGTGAGGGCAGTGTGAAGTGTGTTACAGTGAGGGCAGAGTGATATGTTAGAGTGAAGACAGTGTGAAATGATGACTTAATATCCCTTACTATGATCTTAAGAATGAGAGTAGTGTGACTAGAGTGAGTGTGTGATGTTTGATGGTAGGCAAGGAGTGAGCAGAGTGATGTGTTAGAGTGAAGATAGTGTAAAATATTGATTTAATATCCCATGCTATGATCTTCAGAGTGAGAGTAGTGTGGTTAGAGTGAGTGTGAAGTGTGATGGCAGGCAGGGAGTGAGCAGGAGTGACAGAAGGGTAGGTGGGTCGGGTGAGAGTCTACGGGGCGTCAAATCCCCCTGTGCCCTATATAACAACTACAGACAGACTAACCCTACACCCTTCAGCAACCCCGTACTCTCTCTCCACCTCTACGACTGATCCGATAACCCTACACCTTATCACCGGCTATCAGGACGCGCCTTATACCTGCTGTACCCCTGATATACCCACCCGTTATGCAATAGGGATATAAAGTATGCCTGATATACCCACCCGTTATACAATAGGGATATAAAGTATTTTTTTTAATGTGAGGAAGAAGGAACCAAAGGCTGAGCCCGCAAAACAGTTCCTTCCGGAAAAAAAAAAAAAAAAAAATACAGAAGAGAGCCAAATTCGATCCGATCATTTCGAGATGCCTGGACACACTGCGTTTGAAAGACTGGAGATCATAGTATGTAGGAAATACAGACAGAGGGAGACCGTTCCAGAGTTGACCTATCGCTGATTTACAAGAGACGTCCATTTTATTACACGTCACTTTCACTCATTCCTACTCCTGCTGCCATGCCCACACCGGCAGACTGAGCCACTCCCACAACACATGATACTGGATGGTGAATTTTTAGCGCAGCATTACTTAAGGATGCCTATGTATTTGGAAACATGTACTGAGATACAAGGAAAGTACGGAAAAAATACAGGAAATAGCTGGAGATAACATATTCTCTCTCTCTCTCTCTCTCTCTCTCTCTCTCCTCTCTCTCTCTCTCTCTCTCAAATCCGAGTTGTGAGATGGTGCGTACAATCAGTGAGTCTTTACTTTGTGATTGTTGTTGTTTACACACACACACACACACACACACACACACACACACACACAGTGACTCATCCGCGTACATACCCTTCCCCGATAACCAACACCCACACACTATCTCCATCTTAATCACACGGCATTACATCTAATCGCTACAATCGCTTCAGAATTAGCGTTACGTTCCAAGACAAGTGCATTCGTCGACCGCGTGAACCTGCTGGCACAACCGTCAGATATAACCGTCACAGGCATAAACGTCAGATATAACCGTCACAGGCATAACCGTCACAGATATAACCGTCACAGATATAACCGTCACAGGCATAACCGTCAGATATAACCGTCACAGATATAACCGTCAGATATAACCGTCACAGGCATAACCGTCAGTTATAACCGTCACAGGCATAACCGTCAGATATAACCGTCACAGATATAACCGTCAGAGGCATAATCGTCACAGGCATAACCGTCAGATATAACCGTCACAGGCATAACCGTCAGATATAACCGTCACAGGCATAACCGTCAGATATAACCGTCACAGGCATAACCGTCAGATATAACCGTCACAGGCATAACCGTCAGATATAACCGTCAGTTATAACCGTCACAGGCATAACCGTCAGATATAACCGTCACAGATATAACCGTCACAGGCATAACCGTCAGATATAACCGTCACAGGCATAACCGTCACAGATATAACCGTCACAGGCATAACCGTCAGATATAACCGTCACAGGCATAACCGTCAGATATAACCGTCAGTTATAACCGTCACAGGCATAACCGTCAGATATAACCGTCACAGATATAACCGTCACAGGCATAACCGTCAGATATAACCGTCACAGATATAACCGTCACAGGCATAACCGTCACAGATATAACCGTCACAGGCATAACCGTCAGATATAACCGTCACAGGCATAACCGTCACAGATATAACCGTCACAGGCATAACCGTCACAGATATAACCGTCACAGGCATAACCGTCAGATATAACCGTCACAGGCATAACCGTCACAGATATAACCGTCACAGGCATAACCGTCACAGGCATAACCGTCACAGATATAACCGTCACAGGCATAACCGTCACAGATATAACCGTCACAGGCATAACCGTCACAGGCATAACCGTCACAGATATAACCGTCACAGGCATAACCGTCACATGAGGAGCAATTAAAGCATCCTATTTTCCTGCATAAAATAATAAGCAAAAAATTAGCATAGCAGTTCATGCCACTCCACACATAATAATAATAATAATAAATAACAATAAAACAACAACAATAATAATAATAATAAATAACGATGATAATAATAATAATAATAAAAACATTACCATTTTCCTCTTTACATTTTGAAAGTGGACGAAGCGTTTGAAAATATTCGTTAATAAATGATCTTATTTTTCTCAGCACGGCATCGAGAGTTTTTGTCCAATCAGAAACACTGCCTTGATAGATGGGGGCGCTAACCATCCACTCACTCGATAGATTATGACGACTGTACACTGAATGTCAATACAACCAAATGACGCCTAGTGGTCTAGTGGGTTTATGTCACTAAAATAGGATGGGACTCATTAAGGTTTATACCCAAGGAGTGGTTAGGGTTTATTGCTCGCAGTGCCACTCAGGGACGAGTGAGGCTGATCACACTCACCTTAAATATCGGGATTCTAGTCTCCCCCTGTGTACCTAGGCTCCTAACGGGGCAAAGAAGGATTGGACCATGGATGGATTTCACACACACACACACACACACACACACACACACACACACACAGTAAACCAACACCACACCACATCACCGCACCATCACAATACATCCCTTTCCACACCACACAAGACTGCCAGTTCACCACACTACACCAAACCTTTCCACAACCCACACTTCCATATAGTACCACATTTAACACCATCTACCCACCACATCACACCATACCACACTAACCCACAGCACCACATTCACACCACACCATTTTACCACACTATACCACACTTCACAACACAACACTTGATTTAACACCACAGTAAGGCCACACTACCACAATACACACCATCAAAATCACCACACTTACCTTTACTACCACAGCACCACATACTCACCACACAACAACATACCACTATACCACATCGTCTAACAGCACTACACTTACCACACTACTATATCCACCTTACAGCACCGCACTTGCTCAGAACACCACACCACCTCCACATTACCACATTAACTTACACCATCACACCACATTTAACACTACATACTCCATACACTACCACACAACACGACACAACACCACACCTCCTCACACTACCACACTTAACATTACATACTCACTACCACACATAACACCACACGTCCTCACAGCACCACACTTACCCACAGCACCACAATAAAGCCACCACACCACCACACTGTTGCACCAAATCAGTTCACCTCCGGAAATGGTGTTTCCCTTAACGCATTTCACTCTCACCGCTGATAACACTCTCTATCACTACACATTTCCGCTCTATCGTGTGGTGACGGAGAGTGACGCCTTGATGCAGCGTCACGGGTACTGCTTGGTGACGGAGAGTGACGCCTTGATGCAGCGTCACGGGTACTGCTTGGTGACGGAGACGGGCGCCTTCATGCAGCGTCACGGATACAGTTTGGTGACGTATGGGAGCGCCTTCATGCAGCATCACATACACGACCGAGCGATGGACCTGCCCGGTTATACAAGCGCTCCTCAACTCCTTCCCTATCCCCCGAAAAGACGACGGTGGACTGCAGGATGAGGGCAACTTCAGTCTGCACGTCCCCAGGTACACGATTCAGATGAACCTGGGCTAAAAGTACAACTAGACAATACTCAGATGGCGCATACCTCTGCCAACGCCAATATAATTTAAGTTTTACAGTTGCTATTCCTCATTCCCACCAGACAAATGCTTTGACGATCTCACATGGCCAATCAAATAATTCTACGGTCTTTGTTTGCCCTTTTACACAATCTCAGAGATCGCATACCACCGTCAAGAAAATTTAAGTTTTATTTCTATATCTGGATCTAGATTAACCTCAAAATGTAATAAACTCTTCCTTGACCCACTGTCCACCTGTACACTAAATATACCTGAAATCCAACAACAATTTTTGGAGATATCTTGCATACAGACAGACAAACAGGCACGAGTGAATACATAACCCCCGTCCAACTGATGCTATTGATATTAAAAAGAAAGAACCAAGATAAAAAATAATGCTGAAGTGGAAATATGCTAAATAAAAATAAATAAATAAATCGCCATGGAAGAGATGCCACGATGCTTTCTATGCCCATCTTTATCCACTTCCAGTTTTTTTTTTTCCTTCCCTCCCTCCCTCCTTCCTTCTCTTTCTCTTCCCCCCCTTCTCTCTCTCTCTCTCTCTCTCTCTCTCTCTCTCTCTCTCTCTCTCTCTCTCTCACCTACAGCCACTTCTTTGCAACTACCACGAACAAAAGCCTCTGTTCCCCATCTGTCCTCAATCTGTTCTCCATCTGTTCACCTGTGCTCCATCTGTTCATCTGTTCTCCATCTGTTGTTCTCCATCTATTCATGTTTTCCATCTGCTGTTCATCTGTTCTCCATCTGTTCATCTGTTCTCCATCTGTTCATCTGTTCTCCATCTGTTCATCTGTTCTCCATCTGTTCACCTGTTCTCCATCTGTTCACCTGTTCTCCATCTGTTCACCTGTTCTCCATCTGTTCATCTGTTCTCCATCTGTTCATCTGTTCTCCATCTGTCCATCTTTTCACCATCTGTTCTCCTCACGTATAACGGGCACACAACAGGATCAGATGCTGTTCAAGCTGACATGCTACAAATCAGTCAGGTCAGGTCTATATTACTATTCTGCTACACATATTCTCCCTTATGGCAGTATTATCAGCGACTCATTCTGACACGAATATCTTATCTGATTATGGCATGCTTAGTCACCACAGAATAGTAGTAGTTGTAGTAGTAGTAGTAGTAGTAGTTGTAGTGGTAGTGGTAGCAGTAGTGGTAGTAGAAATAGTAATAATAATAATCATCATCATCATTATTATCATCAGCATCATCATAATAATAATAATAATAATAATAATAAATTATTATTATTATTATTATTATTATTATTATTATTTAATAATAATAATAATAATAATAATAATAATGTGAATAAGGAAAAGATAAAACTGGAAAAAATATGTCAAACTTTCCAACACCTACCTAGTAACTATTTTGTACCATTAACTATCCTCTGTTCACCTTAACTTGGCGTAAAAATTGCCCTATCTCCATCTTCAACGCTGAGCTGGAACAAGGCATTAACATTACTAAGGCGCTTGTCACGAAGAAGTGCTGTGGAAAGGATGTAGAGCCACTGCATTGTCTTATTCTGCCACTGAGCTACGTGAAGTAAGCTGAAAGGGGACGAAAATTCCAACTGTGTGTGTGTGTGTGTGTGTGTGTGTGTGTGTGTGTGTGTGTGTAATTCACCGGGTCGGTCAGGATCACTTGATGGTCGTGATGGTCAGCTTTTACCCTCCCGGAAGGGAGCTGAGAGCTCATATAGTCCGATCTAAGGGCAAGGCTGTGACCTTCACACACGCACACACCCGTCCCCTTGCTCAAGGGGGACAGTAACCACCCACTCCGTCAGTGAAACTTTTCGCAACCTGAGCGAGGCGCGAACTCCCGTCCACCAGTGTGTGTGTGTGTGTGTGTGTGTGTGTGTGTGTGTGTGTGTGTGTGTGTGTGTGTGTGTGTGTGTGTGTGTGTGTACAGGTAACCAGTAAAAATAAATAAATAAAATAAATGATGCAGGGAAGTTATAGTAGTGGTAGAAGCTGTAGTAGTTGTACTAGTGTAGTAGTAGTTGTAGTTGTAATCCCAGGCTCATCTGAACGTAAACCCAGTGCATGTAGTCTACCATCCTCCTCTTGGTGAACAGATGGAGAACAAATGAACAGATGGAGAACAGATGCAGAACAGATGAACAGATGGAGAACAGATGGAGAACAGTTGAACAGATGCAGAACAGATGGATAACAGAACAGATAAAGAACAGATGAACAGATGGAGAACAGATGCAGAACAGATGAACAGATTGAGGACAGATGAACAGATGAAGAACAGATGAACAGATGCAGAACAGATGGAGAACAGATAAAGAACAGATGAACAGATGGAGAACAGATGAACTGATGAACAGATGCAGAACAGATGAACAGATGAAGAACAGATGCAGAACCTGAAAAACTCCACCGCCAGGTCATATCAGTGCCACCACGCGAAGGCCACCGTCCCCCCACTACACAGGGCCTGGGGGGTGTCAAATCGGTGCCGGGATGTATAGAGGAACCATCCACTCACCTGATGCAGTGTGGCAGAGTGGGGTTAAGCTCCCGTTATCTCATCGTCAGCATACTCCTCTCCTCCGGCCACCATACGTACCTGCCACAAAAACGTACACGGTTAAAATACGCACACACGCATACGCAAATACTAAAGCACACACGCGTACACAAACACTTAAAGGCACACACTTGTACAGACACTAAAATGTACACATGCGTACACACACACTTATATTGCCTGTAGGAAAAACATATGGTTAAATACTCTCTCTCTCTCTCTCTCTCTCTCTCTCTCTCTCTCAGTATTATCAGGTAAGGTACGGCAAAAGGATACATATTACCTATCTATCCATCCATCTATCTGTCTATCTACCTCCAGAAGCTTTAATCTTGGGTGGCCATAAACAAATCACCTCCACGTCACCCTGTCCTCACACCTCCCTCCTTCATAAGTCTCTCTACTCCATCCCTCTTCCTCATCTTCGGCCCCCCCTTTATAATGAAAGTAGTAGAAGTAGTACTCGTAGTAGTAGTAGTAGTAGTGGTGGTGGTGGTGGTGGTAGTAGTAGTAGTAGTAGTAGTTGTTGTTGTAATAGCTGTAGTAGTAGTAGTAGTAGTAGTAGTAGTAGTAGCAGCAGTAGCAGTTGTTGTAATAGCTGTAGTAGTAGTAGTAGTAGTAGTAGCAGCAGCAGTAGCAGTTGTTGTAATAGCTGTAGTAGTAGTAGTAGTAGTAGTAGTAGTAGCAGCAGCAGCAGTAGTAGTTGTTGTAATAGCTGTAGTAGTAGTAGTAACAATATGAAAATAAAAATTAAATAAAAATAATGATAATAATAGAATAATAATAATGATAACAGCAACAACAACAACAACAATAATAATAATAATAATAATTAATAATAATAATAATAATAATAATAATAATAACATGCTAGGGCTACACAGACTAAAGCGACATGTGATGCTAATGAGGATGCTGGCAGTGTAAGATGAGAGGGCAGAGGGACAAAGGTGAGAGTCATTAGCCTCCTTGGGTGAACTGACCTGTGTGGAGGGCAGGGCAGGGCAGGGCAGGGCAGGGCAGGTTAAGTTAGGCTGGGTTAGGGTAGGGTAGGGTAGGGTAGGGCAGGACAAGTCAAAGCCGGACAAAAAAGATGACGACCCGGGAATAACAGACAATAATAATAAAAATAACCACAACAACAACAACAACAACAATAATAATAATAATAATAATAATGAACACACAAGGGTAAAGAGGATGCAGGTAGTAAAGCATCCCATCAGCCTCCTACGGTGAAATGAGTGGGTGGGCTACAAAGGGGGAATGGGTTTATATACAGGGTTGGGAGGCAGACACGAGCTACAGAGAGGAGAAAAAAGGGAAGGGAAGGGAAGGAAAGGGAAGGGAAGGGAAGGGAAGGGAAGGTAGGGAAGGGCAAGGTAATGTATGGTATGACAGAACAGAACATGAAAGATAGTAAAAATATGCAGCAAAAAGAAAAAGATATGTGTGCCAAGTTACGGTCTAGTAGTAAGGGCTATGAATGAAAACACACACACACACACACAATCGATATTGACCTACATCTGGCCATTAGACACAATGCCAAGATGTCGCTTACATGGCACGATTCGCGGTGCCATTGAGACTGCGTGGCAACTCTTTCTTAGCGATTTTTTCTGCATA
>NC_137061.1:7975364-8002864 GCF_032717465.1 Coenobita brevimanus | reverse complement strand
TGGACTGGGTAGGGTATATTCAAGGGCTATGTTCCAGAGGTATACTTTCACTGGTGTTGGTATGCTGGGGTGCTGCTGGGACTGGTGGTACACAGAATACTATTATACACGACTCCGTACTGAAGGCGTGTGGTGGTGGTGGTGGTGGTAGTGGTGGTGGCGGTGATGATGATGATGATCAACGACGACGACGATGATTGACTGATTGATTGATTGATGATGATGATGATGATGATAGGAAAAACGTGACAGTACAGACAAAGGGGTTAAAGACCGTCTCACACCTGCCACGATGCCTCTACTCACACACGCTCGCGATGCTTAAGACGCGACTTTTCACACCGGACGTGACGTCAGTGAGTTACGTTGAGGATGGTGGGATTCGTTGTATCACTGGAGCCATGGAAGACAGTGAGGAGGAGGAGGAGGAACTATTATTGCTCACTCTAGCCCAGAGGTTCTTAACCTGGGGGGCGCGCCCCCTTAGGGGGGCATGAGTAAATTCCAGGGGGGCGTGAGGCCGGGGGAAAAAGTAGGAATTTCTCTAATTATATCGGTAATCCTCTTAACAACAGCGTGGCCAATATCAAGATGATTATGAAAGAAATACAAAACATGTTTGGACGTTTATGAACTACGGTAAGAAGTAGCAATATTTCTAGATCCACAGCAGAAGGCAGATCCCCATGGCAAGTTCCAGTCTGAAGGCTTTCTGCTATCTCTCGCTTACCTGGTGGACATCTTCGAAGCGCTGAATGCAATCAGCCTTAAACTACAAGGGAAAAACATCATCATGCTCCACGACACCATTCGAGCCTTCATGGCTAAACTAGACCTCTGGAAATGTCGAATTCAGGATGGAAATACAGCCAGATTTAGTAAGTTGGAGTCTGCTCTCATTCACAGTTACCTTGATTCTGAGTTAAAAATAAAATAAACAAATAATCACTCATCCGACTGACTTGAAAGTAGAATTCATCAGATACTTCCCAGATAGAGATGAGAAGAGTGAAGCCTGGAAATTCATCAGGAACCCATTTCAATGTGAAGTAGCTGATGTTTCGGATGAAGTGCAGTTGACTTTTCTTGAGTTAAAGTTCAACAATTTTCAACTCCTCAGCTGAGGAAGACTTCAAAGAACAAGATCTTGAGACGTTCTGGGTCACGTACCTTCCTGCTTACCCTCTGATCTCACATCAAGTTCTTCGGATTCTGACAATGTTTGGATCCACGTACCTTTGTGATGCTGCATTTTTCATGCTCGTTGCTGTCAAGACAAAGTACAGAAACCGGCTGAACGTTGAAAGGGATATACGTTAACTTGTACACCCTCTGGCATTCGACCAGGCATTCAAGACCTGGTAGCTAAGACGCAGTGTCAAGTATCTCATTAAATTAGTAAGAAAGTAACCTCATTAGATATCCTGCGTATATTGTCTGCACAAAATTCATGCTCAATAAAAAGACTAAAAACACCCATTTTTCCCCCTTAAAATCTGGGAGGGAATTTTATCAATTTGGTTGAATATGCAAGAGGGGCGTGGAGGGACGGACCACCTACTAGAGGGGGCGTTAAAAGGTTAAGAACCACTGCTCTGGCCACTTCCAAGAACATGAAAAAGAAATTGGTAAACAAGACTAAAGTGAAAGGTACCAATGTTGGGCGAATACCATCACCTTCAAGAGCTTTCTGGAGATGAGGAAAAATTCAGACAATATTTTAGACTGTCTGCCACTCAGTCTAATGAAGTCTTATCAACGAGATATCCAGAAATACGATACAAACTATAGGCAGTCCAAAAGTGCCAAGGACAGGTAAATTAAAACACAAAAGCGTACTTGCAGGAAACGTTTTAGAAGGGAGAAGTTATTGCATATGTCCATTATCGGGGAGTGTGTGTTACTGTGGCACCTGACTCCTCATGCTCTCTGGTGCGCATGCGTGGTGGAAGCTACGTCGAGAAAAATCGCAGAGGCGGTGATCTGGAAAGCTACGGACGCGACATCGTACGCGACCGCTACATAGCATCGCATCCGGTCTGAACAGCCTCACTCAAAACAATACAAGCAGCTGAAAGTCACATCGCTCCCATCCGTGGTGTAGCTAACATGGCATCCCGTGTGGAAAGACTTTAAGGGTGTATAGGCTGGGCGTATTCCTGTGGCAGACTTTCACACGGATCGGGAGTACCATTTCAAGCCAGACGGGTTGGGTCCACCTTTAATTTACCTCATCACTATAACAGGTCTTCCTAAACCTGAGTATAATCGTCTGAAGGCATAAAAAATAAAACTTCAAATTATATAACCGACATGAAGGAGTGGCTGTTGTGTTTAACCCTAGTCTGTCTAGCCTAGCAGACCCATCGACCACAGGTAAGCTTCTGTGGGACCGTCCTATAAGCACAGTATAGTATCTGTAGGGATCTTGTGTCCCCTTGTGGTAGACAGCGCCTCAGCAGGGTCAGACCTACAGGTACAGCACAGTACATACACCGTGTGGGGATCCAGGCGTTGGCTCAGGGTCCTTCCCATGGCGAGGTGCAGGGAAATAATAATAGGCGTGGCTCCTGGGTGGATGCCACAGCTGCTCCGCCCTGGGTGCACAATGCCCGTCACCACGTATAGGCTCTTTGGTGCGCCAGAATGAAAGGTGAAAAAAAGAAAAAAAATGTCTGTAATGGCCAGGTCAAGGGTGGCGGATGTATTGTGGTGTACCTTGACAGTGATCGGTGTGGAGGGCAGTGTGTGGGGTATCAACACAACCCCTTCACCACCACACTAAACCACCACCCCAATACCGTACACTGCTTCCCTACCACACTTACATCACCTTTGCCATGGACACCCAAAGTCATACAACACAAACCCATTCTATTCACTCAATGTCATTTTGGTCAAGTATTCGTTATGGTCTCCACATTTTTTTTTTTTTTTTTTTTCGTGAAGCCCATCGTCATTCCCTTGAGGATGTTAGTAATGTTTAATTCTTGTTAAATTTTCACCTGTTTAGACGCAGATAGGCTTTTGTCAGTGGCAGGTGGTTGAAGTACTTTTTGTCTACCTGATCGACGCACGTTGCTAAATATCGACCCAGCCAAATGTCCAAAAACTACCAGCAAAACCAGTCCAATCATAATATATATATATATATATATATATATATATATATATATATATATATATATATATATATATATATATATATAATTTCGTTTCGTTTCTTTTATAGTAGTTCCAACACAAATACCTAGGATCATAAATACCTAAGAAAAACAATACAAACACAAGGAAAACATAAAGAAGACGTAAAAAACAGAGCAAACAAGGCGAGAATAGCAGCAAATGAAAGTATGAACATAATAAACGGGAAAGAGATGAATGAAAAGAGGATAAAAATAGGATTAAAATTGTGTAACACATGTGTGGCACCAGCGGCACTGTTAGGAGCAGAAGTGTGGAAGAAACTGAAGGAATAGGAGAAAAAGGAACTTAATAGCACACAAACACAGTACCTAAGTTGCTGAAGGTGCCAAGACAACCACCAAAATGTGCACTGTTATAGGAAACAAAAGGAATGGAAATTGAGCACAAGATAAGTCAGAAGAAATTGGAATATTACATAGACTTGAATAACAAAGAAGAAGAAGCAACTGAGGTTAAAATGAAAATTTATTGTGAGGAAAATGAAAGAAAATATATGGAAGAAATACAGGCCATCAGAAATAAATACGATATAACTGAAAACCTGGTAAGAATAGGGAAAAGTGAAGCAAAAGAGTAAAGTACAAAGTGTATAGAAAAAAGGAAGAAGTTAAAGAAGAAATGAGAAAAGGAAGCAAAACCAAAGATACAGCCGATCAGGAAATGGGGAATTATATAGAAGAGCTAAATTTTGAAAATGCTTGAATAATATTTATGTTAAGGACTAGAATGATGGATGTAAAAGAAAAAAAAAAAACGAAAATAACGATATACAACTTATGCCAAAATGAAAATGAAAACCAGATTCATATATTTAACTGTGAAGCATACCAAGATATAACATGAGAAATACAGAAAAAAGAACATATTAATGACATACTTAAAGAGAATAAATTAGAACTAGTAGCAGAAAAAGTAAGACAAATTTTTAAAAGAAGAGATACAATTGTACAAATGAGGAATGAATTAAATAAAAACCAGTACGAGGACCAGACAAAACTAAGGAATAGAGAAAGGGGTGAAAAGGAAAAAAAACACGAAAACAGAAAACAAGAAAGCAGCCATCAGTCAGAAAACGAGCACCTGGATGGGAGAAGGCGCCAACAACAACAACAACATGCTTGTATGCGTCGGCCTTGGTCACCTAACGACGGCTCCCCAAGCTGCTCGATCTCTGGCAGTCCCCCTATTCAGTCCCTTATCCCTGAGGTCACACTCTATGACCTCGTCCCAGGTCTTTTTCGGTCTGCCTCTCGCAACCCCACCATCAACGTTCACATTTCTCACTTTCTTCACCCAACTGTCATCCCACATCGTCTCCACATGCCCAAACCATCTCAAGCTGCCCCTCCTCATCACAACACCAATACACTCCAGTCCCATCCTTCCTCTCAGCTATTCAATTGTACATCTACCTCCTCCAGCCCTTGCATTCAAGGACGCACTGCACATCCACCTAATCACAGTCATTTCTGTACGTCTGAGCCAACAAATATCCTCTTCCTGTACTGCCCAGGTTTCACTGCCACACAGAATGACACTCCTGACACATGCCACATACAAAGATCCCTTAGCACAAACCAAGGGCCCTCCCAATGTCAGGAGAGGCAACAGCTCCCTGAATTTCTTCCATATGTCCATTTAAGTTTCCTGATGTGGGTGGTATGGGTGGAGAGGACTGAGTGAGACTGGCTGGTGTGGTGGGGCAGGACAGGGGAATTATACCGCAGGACGGCAGCTGTGGCAATGAACAGTATCGGCACCACATTTATCACCACCACAGCAGAAATGGCCATGCTGGGCTGGCACGGTGCGGTAGTGTGGCAGCCATACACACCACACAATACCCTCTGTAACTTAACAATACTTACACCTCACTTATACTACGATTCTATTAACCACACACCTTAACCCTCTCATCGTCAGGACAACTCTAGTAGCCTTTTCCAACCAGCACCAGACAAGTGTTGAATATCCCAGTGCTAAAAGTCCCCTGTATGTTATTTAGGTTCACAGTATTGCTATTAAAACACACATTTCATCCAACAGAGACCTCATGTTTCAGTTACAGTAATAGCCCAGTCCCGTCAGATGAAAACAGGCCACTACAATCAACGGTGGATCAATTAACCTGATGATGATGATGATGATGATGATTCTGTGTCCACATCGTCAGGGCTCTGGCATGGGTCATTATTCTCCTCCATGTTGCCTACACCTCCTCCCACACCACCCATCACCGGTATACTGACCCGTAGTGTAAACCTTGTAGCCTATACACACACACACACACACACACACACACACACACACACACACACACTGCAAACATACGTACTTCAACACACAATGCCTAGAGGGGGAACGTTTGACAGCTTCCTTACACACACACACACACCTCTACCCAAACACCCACACACACACATACAAAGGTGCACACTCCGCAAACACCTATACCCTAACACACACACACACATACACACACACACACACACACAATGGCCAACTATCGACTGTTTCACCACATTCAACCAGCGTTTACTCAATAATTCTGCACACCTTGATAATCTCACCTCTTACGTTACACACACATCAATTATATTCTTACCTGTATACTTATTTACCTGTTACTGTGTTTTTTTTTTACTTTAGCAACTTTACTATTATCAAAACTATCTATATTTTACTTACCTTTACTTATATTTCTTTACTTATTGTGCTTACGTCACCCGCCTTTCCCTACGCTGACTTGAACACACTTGTACTTAAGAGAGTTTTAAGATGACAAAGTTAATATCGATCATACACAACGGGACACTAAGATGAGATACGTACACAGAATAAATCGCTAAGGATCCGGTGTTAAGAAATTTCACAGAGCCACATAAAACAAGGCCGAATATAAACAACCTGATCTTTGCCGACAAATTCAAAACAATTTACAGTTCGTGTTTAATTTCTTACGGGTCATCAAAACAACGAAAAGGGAGGGATACAATTGCTTTCCGTATTGTCTTGGTTTTAACTGGTGCTACCATCAAAACAATCTCTCTCTCTCTCTCTCTCCATACTTTAATTAGATGTAAGGGTTCTCTCTCTCTCTCTCTCTCTCTCTCTCTCTCTCTCTCTCTCTCTCTCTCTCTCTCTCTCTCTCTCTCCATACTTTAATTAGATGTAAGGGTTCTCTCTCTCTCTCTCTCTCTCTCTCTCTGGTGACTTACTTTCATTAGACGTAAGGGTTCTCTCTCTCTCTCTCTCTCTCTCTCTCTCTCTCTCTCTCTCTCTCTCTCTCTCTCTCTGGTGACTTACTTTCATTAGACGTAAGGGTTCTCTCTCTCTCTCTCTCTCTCTCTCTCTCTCTCTCTCTCTCTCCCTCCCTCCCTCTCTCTCTCTCTCTCTCTCTCTGGTGACTTACTTTCATTAGACGTAAGGGTTCTCTCTCTCTCTCTCTCTCTCTCTCTCTGGTGACTTACTTTCATTAGACGTAAGGGTTCTCTCTCTCTCTCTCTCTCTCTCTCTCTCTCTCTCTCTCTCTCTCTCTCTCATTTCTCCTTATACTCATCAAAACAATGCATAAACAGGATCAAATTCTTCTTCCCTATAAGCACAAAGGAAGGCTGGATTGCACACAGTGTTGCAAGGCTTCCCAAGGTTTTGTCAACACGCAACAAAGGCCGTCTTGCAAACCTCCCCCCATACAGTGCCTTCAACCTTGGAGAGGGGCGCCTTCACGTGGTGGCACTAATCGAGCAACTCCCCTGCCTGGCTACACACGCGTCCCTCAACTCCCTTCCTATCCCCCCAAAGAGGGTAGTGGACTGCCAGAGAATGGGTACTTCAGCCCGCAGTACACTGGGTTCACGTCACACATGAACCAGGGGCCACAACAACAACTACTACTACCACTATTACTACTACCACTATTGCTACTTTTGCTACTTCTTCTACTACTACTTCTACTACCACTACTACTACTTTTACTACTTCTACTACTACTACTACCACCACTATTACTATTACTACTACTACCATCACTACTTCTACTACTACTACTATTAGCCTACCACCACTACTACTACTATTAACACTACTACTACCACCACCACTATTACTACTACTGCTACTACTTACTACTACTACCACCACCACCACTACCACACTATCACAGTAATATTTAATACCACAATCTTAGCGTAAATGCTGATAAAGATAAAATAATGGCCAAAGTCTTATCGAAAAAAAAAAAAAAAACGAAAAGGAAGAACAGAAATAGGAAATAGTGTCACCATATCAGTTGTGAGAAGAATAAAGTTAATAATAATAATAATAATAATAATAATAATAAAGACGTGAGTAATCTATCTATCTATGTATTGCCAGACGCCTTAATCCCTTATACGGGGTGGCCACAAATAAATCGCCTCCACGTCCCCCTGTCCCCCGCCATCTCACTCCCCTGCGTGGGTAATGATGGGTTATATTCTGTTATACTCAACAACGTATAGCCATGTAAAGGTTTGATGTATTTTACATAGTTCAATTACTGTTGTTTTTACCTGTTACATACCTGTGGAGATGTGGAAAGGTGACAGCACTCCCGTAATTAATGAGTTAGGGGTTAATGCACTACACACACACACACACACACACACACACACACACACACACACACACAGACAAACACACACAGACAAACACACACACACACACACACACACACACACACACACACACACACACACACACACACACACACAGTAATTTCAGGCCTATTATGCTTTCTTCCTGTCTTTTAAAAACTATACAATGATATTTTTAGATATTTCAGAAGTATTCACAACAGTATATGAAAAGAGATGTCAATATTACACAGCAGGATGCCATTAAGATATACATGGAGAGAGAGAGAGAGAGAGAGAAATCCCAGGTTAATTAAGCATCCTAAACTGAATAAAATGGTTGAGAGAGAGATAGAGAGAGAGAGAGAGAGAGAGAGAGAGAGAGAAATCCCAGGTTAATTAAGCATCCTAAACTGAATAAAATGGTTGAGAGAGAGAGAGAGAGAGAGAGAAATCCCAGGTTAATTAAGCATCCTAAACTGAATAAAATGGTTGAGAGAGAGAGAGAGAAAAAAAAATCCCAGGTTAATTAAGCATCCTAAACTGAATAAAATGGTTGAGAGAGAGAGAGAGAGAAATCCCAGGTTAATTAAGCATCCTAAACTGAATAAAATGGTTGAGAGAGAGAGAGAGAGAGAGAAAAAAAAAAAAATCCCAGGTTAATTAAGCATCCTAAACTGAATAAAATGGTTGAGAGAGAGAGAGAGAGAGAGAAATCCCAGGTTAATTAAGCATCCTAAACTGAATAAAATGGTTGAGAGAGAGAGAGAGAGAGAGAGAGAGAGAGAGAGAGAGAGAAATCCCAGGTTAATTAAGCATCCTAAACTGAATAAAATGGTTGAGAGAGAGAGAGAGAGAGAGAGATAGAGAGAGAGAGAGAGAAATCCCAGGTTAATTAAGCATCCTAAACTGAATAAAATGGTTGAGAGAGAGAGAGAGAGAGAGAGAGAGAGAGAGAGAGAAATCCCAGGTTAATTAAGCATCCTAAACTGAATAAAATGGTTGAGAGAGAGAGAGAGAGAGAGAGAGAGAGAGAGAGAGAGAGAGAGAGAAATCCCAGGTTAATTAAGCATCCTAAACTGAATAAAATGGTTGAGAGAGAGAGAGAAATCCCAGGTTAATTAAGCATCCTAAACTGAATAAAATGGTTGAGAGAGAGAGAGAGAGAGAGAGAGAGAGAGAGAGAGAGAGAGAGAGAGAGAGAGAGAGAGAGAGAAATCCCAGGTTAATTAAGCATCCTAAACTGAATAAAATGGTTGAGAGAGAGAGAGAGAGAGAGAGAGAGAGAGAGAGAGAGAAATCCCAGGTTAATTAAGCATCCTAAACTGAATAAAATGGTTGAGAGAGAAAGAGAGAGAGAGAGAGAGAGAAATCCCAGGTTAATTAAGCATCCTAAACTGAATAAAATGGTTGAGAGAGAGAGAGAGAGAGAGAAATCCCAGGTTAATTAAGCATCCTAAACTGAATAAAATGGTTGAGAGAGAGAGAGAGAGAGAGAGAGAGAGAGGTTAATTAAGCATCCTAAACTGAATAAAATGGTTGAGAGAGAGAGAGAGAGAGAGTTTCCCCTTAGTGTTAATTGTAATGCGATATATAAGGAAATAATTACAAGACTAACAAGGAGAGGAAGACAAGGGACGTATTGCACTATAAATAAGGGAATGAGGCAGGAAGGTGTACTCTCTCCTTTACTTTTTAATTCATATACAGATGAGACAGAGAGAGGAGGAGGCCGAGGATGCGATGGTGGGATCGAGTGGAGAGGTATATGAAAGGGGTGTGTGAGCTGGGGGGAGGGCAGCGAAATGGCAGGGGACAGGGTGACATGGAGGCGATGGCCTTGCATTATTAGACCATACTGAAGAGCATATTTTACTTTTTTTATGCAAGGAAGAAGGAACCTAAGGCCAGGTGTCCATAAATAAAGAAAACAGAGCCAAATTCAAGACCCTTCATTTCGAGATGTGACTAAAACATGAATTATTTGAACATCATCATCAATAAATGTAAATAAAAACTGATAATGGAAAACAGAAAGAGGCACAAGGCATGGTTATCTGAATTAGTATGAGGCAGTGGAAAAACAGGTATTTGGGTCACATAACTCAAGATAACTTTACAGATAAGCATAACACTGAGTTTAGGCTTAACTCCTTTTTTGGTAAATTTAACTTAGTAGTATATCGGAGGGGGAGGTGTGTGAGCTACGGGGAGAGCAGTGAAATGGCAGGGGACAAGGGGACGTGGAGGCGACTTGTTTGTGACCACCTTTTACGGGATTAAGGCGTGTGGCAACAGACAGATTGTTACAAAGTTTGAAAATCTTCATTCACAAACAATAATATATTTATTTAAAGCCTACTGTGTGCCTGACAATGGGACTGGGAATATATTAAAGTGTTATTATTATTATTATTATTATTTTCAACACTTCAAAGTGCATATGCCAATGTGGAGAGGATGGACAGCGACAGACTAACGAGGAGAGTGAATGAGAGTGAGGTGGAGGGGGAAGAATGAGGGGGAGGCCGAGGATGAGATGGAAGGATGGAGTGGAGAGGTATATGAAAGAGGGGTGTGAGCTGGGGTCAGGGCAATGAAATGACGGGTGACAGGGCGACATGGAGGAGATTTGTTTGTGACCACCATTACGGGACTGAGGCGTCTGGCAATAGATAGATAGATTTAAAAAGGAAAATATACGCAGACCTGTAAGCACCCAGTGTGTCAAAGGCGGCAGGGCTGCACTGACTAACACACCAGGTGGCTTTTGTTTCGGTTAGTTGTTTATATTCGGTTCCAACGAAAAAGAATGCTGGTTTTACGTTATTTTATCCTTGTATCACCTCGGGCCACCATGATCCACGTTTGTTGACATTATTTAGGGAACCTACAACACAGATATATTACAAACACCATTAGATATTATATATGTAAGGATATACTGGGCTAAAAACCATGAATATATTAGAGGGAGGCAGATTATATAAGCTAAACATACACTAACGTCCGTAGTCTTGAAACTGAGTGCAGGGGTTACCCTTCCCGCACCCCGCTCGAGGTGGAAGCTCACACCTTCAAAGTACGGTAAGTGGTAATCCTGAAAGCGAGAGAGGCCACCCCTTCGTGTGGGTAGGCGCGGCAAAGAGTTCGTAACACTGATTAATTTTCTATATCTATCTATATACCTAGGCTGCTTCCCCCAAGGAAAGGGAGGTAGCCGAGACAGGACGACTCACTCTCCATTTACTCATCCATTCAAACACATTCATTCGCATCTTAGCCCCAAAGGGGAGAACGGACAGATCCTCACCGCACCACACCGCACAAGGGTCAACTGGGCAATGCAATCAGTGACATCCGCAGCAGGGCCCGACAGCAGAACTGGTTTACCCCTGCCACATCATAACAGACCCATCCCCTTACCCGCACCTGACCTGACTAGCTGATCAGACCAAATGCGGGAGAATATCCCCTCAGGGCTGCGTCATCACTTATTCATTCACAATTTCTCTCCATTTATTTCTGTCACGCACAGCCACTCTTCCTTGCTCAACAGACATCCCTCTCGCATCCAGCGCTCTCTTCACACTGTCCATCCATCCTATTCGTGGTCTTCCTCTCAGCCTTACACCTCTCACATCAGATCTAGTTATCTTTTTCACCAATCGCTCATTATCCATTCTCTCCATATGCCCAAACCATTGCAACACCCTCTGCTCAACTCTGCCAGCCATCTCCCGAACAACTCCAGTTCTCCTTCGCACTTCATCATTTCGCACCCGATCCATACGCGTCACTCCACACATACTCCTCAGACATCTCATCTCCATTACATTCAAACTTTTCCTCTCTGCTACACCCATATTCCATGTTTCAGCCCCATATAATGCAATCGGTACCACAACACCCTCATACAGCCTTCTCTTTACATCCATTCTAAGCGAACGACATTTAAACACTTTTTTCATTCCTCCCAGCACCTTTCCTACTTCATTTATTCTAAACTTCACTTCTGCATCTATTCTTCCATCCACAGCAACATGTGACCCTAGATATTTAAAACAATCTACCTCCTCAAGCAACTCACCATTCAAAACTATATTCATCCCCCTACCATCTATCAACCTCGTACACTTCATCACTTTACTCTTATTCTCATTTACTTTCAATTTCCTCCTTTCACACACCCTTCCAAACTCCTCTACCAACTGTCTCAATCTCTCCTCTGAATCAGTCACCAGTGCAGTATCATCTGCAAACAGCAGCTGCTTCAGATTCCACTCTCCTCCATCAACATTTACCAGACTCAGACCACCTAAAACTCTTGCATTCACCTCCCTTACAACACCATCCATGTAAATATTAAACAACCAAGGCGACATCACACATCCCTGTCGCAGCCCCACTCTCACGGGAAACCACTCACTCACAGCATTTCCCACTCTTACACACGCTCTACTATTTACATAAAAACTTTTCACCCCTTTTAGTAACCTACCATCAAGTCCATACAATCTTAAAACAGTCCACAAAGCCTCCCTATCAATTCTATCATACGCTTTCTCCAAATCCATAAAGTCCCAAAACACATCCTTGCCTTTCGCTAAATACTTTTCACACACTTGTCTCACAGCAAACACCTGATCAACGCATCCCCTCCCTCTCCTAAAGCCACACTGCTCATCACTAATCACTCCCTCTGTACCCTCTCTAACTCTCATAATTAACACTCTACCATACACCTTACCTACAACACTCAACAGACTTATACTCCTAAAGCTAGTACATTCATACTTATCACCCTTGCCTTTATACAACGGGACCACACAAGCACTTGCCCAGTCAATTGGCACCATACCTTTCTCAAAACACACATTCAACAATCTTACTAACCAGTCAACAATAGTCACTCCACCACCCTTCAGGCATTCCACAGCACACCCATCCATACCTGCAGCTTTCCCCTGTTTTCATCTCCTTTACTGCCTTCTCTCCACTTCCTCCTTCGTGATCAAAGAATCATTCAACTCTCCCAACACATTTATTCCTTGCACCCTTCCATCCGCCACAATCTCAGCCACCCTTTCCTCCTCTACATTTAACAGTCTTTCAAAATACTCTGCCCATCTCTTCCTTACTGCATCCATCTCAATTAACATCCTTCCATCCTCTGATTTTACTCGTTCTTCCTTCCCAGACTCTCCCTTTCGCACCCTTTTCACCTCCTTCCAAAACATTTTCTTATTCTGCTGAAAATTCTCTGTCAGCTGCCTACCCCACCTCTCATCTGCTGCCACTTTAGCATCACGCACAGCCCTTCTCGCTCTATTCCTCTTCTCCTTATACCTTTCATATGACATCTCATCCTTCCTCTGCAGCCACACTTCATATGCACGTCTCTTCTCAGCCACAGCCATACTTACTTCCTCGCACCACCATTCACTTCCTTTTCTTACACCACCACCCAAATTCAAAATCTTAAAATAGAAACAATACATATGACAGTTTCTAAGATTCACACACAATATAATCTATTAATGTTTGCACTTCTTACCTCTTCACTTATTAAAGACTGGCATTTGTTCTTAAATACTCTGCATAGTAGTATGCATACAGGATATGGAGATCCTGTGCCGCAGGAAAAATTCTGTGTCAGACATAGCTTCAAACGGGTTCATGCTGTCAGTAATAACCCTACGAATACGCCTTGGCTGGTCATACCGATTTTGACTATATTTCTGCCCCAAATGCTTGTTTTTGCCAGTCTTCCCACCCAGAACCCCGAAATCTCACCCCCCAAGACAAGGGGTGGGGGGGTTAATTTGAAAACCAATCACGAACACCGAAAATAAAAGCCAAATTCGTTCAAATCACACCAAAATACATCAGAAAAATATATTGCAACACCAACACAAAACAGTGTGGACTTGTAAAAGCTCACCGAACGCAAACATGAGACTTCGTAATTCAAACCAACTGGCTGTGCACCAGTCGTCTGTTTAGGTAGTAGTCGGCCTTTCTTTACTGTAGGAATTATTTCACTACTATTCACACTAATTATAAAAGTATCATGCACCATATCTGATAAACAACTTGGTAGAAATATTGAGAAATAAAAGAGAAGTGGATACTGTATCTCATCTTTGTTTTAATCTCGTCGTAAATTAACCCTCCCCGGAGAAGTGAAGTATTTTAAAACTATAAAAATATTAAACGCTTATTTTTTTATTTTCACGATGTTTTTATCACACATAGCATAGGATCCTTGAAATCCTACATAGTTGTCTTTGCACAAGGCTGCTATAATATGACGAAGGGGCATGTGAAGGGGTGCTATGAGACCCCCCGCGGATTCCAGTACTACGCTGTGGTAATCCTCTCGCGTTCACCTGGGAACACTCCCTTTCGTGCTTTAAGACTACCAAAAGATGCGGATAGGGCAAGGTGAACGCCTTCCCACAGTTTAAGACTACGGCTGTAACTCTCTGCCAACCCATTCGCGACACGTAGGGAACACGTATGGACTGGTTATGTGGTTATCACCCAGCGTTGTCAATGGTTTCCAGGCTTAAGGGAAACCATTTGGCTTGTCGCTGAATGTAAAGCCACCTCAAAAGGAAAGAAGAGTAATAAAAAGCGACAGGAAAGATGGGAGAAATAGGAAGAGAGGAGGGAAGACACAGAAGGAGAATGATAAAGGTGAAGGAAAAGCCTAACTTCATTTTCTCTCCTTCACCCTTTTCCTCTCTCCTTCAACCTCCTTCACCATCATTCTCTCTCCTTCACCCTCCTCCTCTCTCCTTCACCATCATTCTCTCTCCTTCACCATCATTCTCTCTCCTTCACCCTCCTCCTCTCTCCTTCACCCTCCTCCTCTCTCCTTCACTATCCTCCTCTCTCTCTTCATCCTCCTCCTCTCCCCTTTACCCTCCTCCTCTCTGTCCTCATCTTCCTTCCTGCTTTCCTCACCTCCATCCAAACTTCCTTCATTTCAGTGCTGGATACTTATGATTCTCCTTCTGAGATCACTACAGACATTGTGTAAGTAGCTACTGAACTTTATTTGTACAGAACTGTTCTTTGTAATTATTTATATGTGTGCATAGAAGAATGTAGAAAACTTTAAATATCTGGGAACGATTGTATCATCTAATGGATCATTAAATAATGAAATTGAGGAGAGGATTAGACAGGCTTGGCGAGCTGTTGGAATGTTGAAATCTGTTTGGAATAATAATATGCTTTCGGTACATACTAAAGTGAAAATTTACAAGTCCATGGTTAGACCAATTTTAATTTACGGGCATGAGTCATGGTACAGTACAATTGCAACAGATCAGAAAGTATTAAGATTTGAGAATAAAATACTGAGAAGGATTCTTGGGGTAAAGTGGCAAGACAGAGTTACAAATGAAAGAGTAAGGGATATTACGAGAGTGGAACCAGTTAATGAATATGTGAGACTGTCTCGCTGGAAGTGGCTGGGGCACATATACAGAAAAGAAGGTTGGTTAATACAGGATGTGCCAGAGTGGATTGCTAGAGGAAGAAGAGGTAGAGGTAGGCCGAGGGAAACCTGGTTGAGGACAATGAAAAAAGAAGCAGGAGAGGAGTGTTGGTGGGACCTGAAGGAGATGGCAAGAGACAAATATTGGTGGAGAGAGTTCATTGAGGCCCTATGCATCCCGTGGGGTGCCACAGGAAATGATTGATTGATTGATTGATTGTGCATAGAAGTGCTGTTCATTTTTTTTTTGTAACACGTGATGAGAAATAAAGCTGGATGATTAACAGACTGACAACTACTACTACTATTACTATTATTATTATTTTTACTACTACCATGCTTTTGCAACTACTACTACTACTACTACTTTTATTTATATTACTACTATGCTTCTACAACAACTACTACTACTACTGTTTCTACTACTTACAACAACTACGACTACTACTATTACTACTACTACCACCCTAGCCCAGGTGTCTTTTACCTTGACTGTTTCCTGGTCTACACAAGGAAGGAAAGTCTATCTATCTATTGCCAGACGCCTTAATCCTGCAAGGGGTGGTCACAAACAAATCGCCTCCATGTCGCTCTGTCCCCTGCCATTTCACTGCCCTGCCCCCAGCTCACACCCCCTTCTCTCATATACCTCTCCACTCCATCTCTCCATCTCATCCTTGGCCTCCCCCTCCCTCTCCCCCCCTCCACCCCACTCATATACACTCTCCTCGTCAGTCTCTCACTCTCCATCCTCTCCACATGGCCAAAACATATTAAAACACTTGTTTTTTCTCCTCTGCTTTATTGCAAAATTGGTCGTCTGCTAACACCTCTTCCTAAGTGATTTATTTTGCTTATTAGACCTTACCGTCCTCTTCTGTGGGATTTAAATCAATCTAACATCGCTATACTTTACACTGATAACGTACAAACGGACAGTAACAAGTCATAACCAAAAATAAATCGCTAAGGAACAGGTGCTAGGGAGTTTCCTTAAAAGGCGGAATTACTGACCGAGGATGGATCTTGAACCTGACCTTTGACATGACCTCTGACGACAAGGAAACGATGTCAAATTTCTCACTATGTTCAATGTTCATCCTTCCTCCCTCCATCCTCCTTGTCTCTCTCCTTCACCCTCCTCCTCCCTCCTTCACCTTTCTCCTCTCTCCTTCACCCTCCTCCTCTCTCCTTCACCCTCCTTCTCTCTCCTTCACCCTCCCTCTCTCCTTCACCCTCCTCCTCTCTCCTTCACCCTCCCTCTCTCTCCTTCACCTTTCTCCTCTCCTTCACCCTCCTCCTCTCTCCTTCACCCTCCCTCTCTCCTTCACCCTCCTCCTCTCTCCTTCACCCTCCTCCTCTCTCCTTCACCCTCCCTCTCTCCTTCACCCTCCTCCTCTCTCCTTCACTTTTCTCCTCTCTCCTTCACCCTCCCTCTCTCCTTCACCCTCCTCCTCTCTCCTTCACCCTCCCTCTCTCTCCTTCACCCTCCCTCTCTCTCCTTCACCCTCCCTCTCTCTCCTTCACCCTCCCTCTCTCTCCTTCACCTTTCTCCTCTCTCCTTCACCCTCCCTCTCTCTCCTTCACCCTTCTCCTCTCTCCTTCACCCTCCCTCTCTCTCCTTCACCTTTCTCCTCTCTCCTTCACCCTCCCTCTCTCTCCTTCACCTTTCTCCTCTCTCCTTCACCCTCCCTCTCTCTCCTTCACCCTCCTCCTCTCTCCTTCACTTTTCTCCTCTCTCCTTCACCCTCCCTCTCTCCTTCACCCTCCTCCTCCCTCCTTCACCCTCCCTCTCTCTCCTTCACCCTCCCTCTCTCTCCTTCACCCTCCCTCTCTCTCCTTCACCCTCCCTCTCTCTCCTTCACCTTTCTCCTCTCTCCTTCACCCTCCCTCTCTCTCCTTCACCCTTCTCCTCTCTCCTTCACCCTCCCTCTCTCTCCTTCACCTTTCTCCTCTCTCCTTCACCCTCCCTCTCTCTCCTTCACCCTCCCTCTCTCTCCTTCACCCTCCCTCTCTCTCCTTCACCCTCCCTCTCTCTCCTTCACCCTCCTCCTCTCTCCTTCACCCTCCCTCTCTCTCCTTCACCCTCCTCCTCTCTCCTTCACCCTCCTCCTCTCTCCTTCACCCTCCTCCTCTCTCCTTCACCCTCCTCCTCTCTCCTTCACCCTCCTCCTCCTCTCTCCTTCACCCTCCTTCTCTCCCTTCACCCTCCTTCTCTCTCCCTTTATCCTCCTTGTCTCTCTCCTTCACCCTCCTTCTCTCTCCCTTTATCCTCCTTGTCTCTCTCCTTCACCCTCCTTCTCTCCCTTCACCCTCCTTCTCTCTCCCTTTATCCTCCTTGTCTCTCTCCTTCACCCTCCTTCTCTCCCTTCACCCTCCTCATCTCTCCTTCACCCTCCTTCTCTCCCTTCACCCTCCTCATCTCTCCTTCACCCTCCTTCTCTCTCCCTTTATCCTCCTTGTCTCTCTCCTTCACCCTCCTTCTCTCCCTTCACCCTCCTCCTCTCTCCTTCACCCTCCTTCTCTCCCTTCACCCTCCTCCTCTCTCCCTTCACCCTCCTCCTCTCTCTCCTTCACCCTCCTCCTCTCTCCTTCACCCTCCTCCTCTCTCCCTTCACCCTCCTCTCTCCTTCACCCTCCTCCTCTCTCCCTTTATCCTCCTCTCTCCTTCACCCTCCTCCTCTCTCGCTTTCTTCTTTTTCTCACTTCCTTGTTCACCTTTACTCTCTCCTGCCTTTTTCTTCCTTCAACTCCTTTTTCCTTCCCTCTCCCCCTCACCCTTCCTCTCTCTCTCAACTTCTTTCCTTCCCTCCATCCCAACTTCCTTCACTTTTCTTCCCTCTCATCCCCCCCCACTCTCCTCCTCTCTCTCCTCATATTCCTTCCTTCTCTCCTCACCTCCATCCAAACTTCCTTCACATTCCTCCCCTCTCCCTCCCACCCTCCTTCTTCCTCTCAACTTCCTTCCTTCTCTCCTCACCTTCATCCATACTTCCTTCACTTTCCTCTCTTCTTCCATTCCAGCCAAATTTTCTATCGCTTCCCTTCTTTTCCTTCCTTTCACCTTTCTGTTTCTCTCTCTCTCCTCTCCCTTCCCTCTTCTCTTCTTACGCTCCTTTCCCCTTTTCTTAAGATGACGATGGTGACTTAGGAAAATACCTGTGTAGTTCAATTTACTTGTATCAATTAAACACACACTCACACACACACACACACACACACTAATACAATCTAATACAAACGAACAAACACACACACACACACACACACACACACCTAACAAAGATCCACAACCTCTTTCAGCTCAGGTGATGGCCAGGTGTAGTAAGAATGGGGGGTTGATTTGACTAGTAACCAAGGAGACTCATTCTTATAATCGTCTCATGGAATATACTGCAACCTCGACCGTATTTAGGATTGACCCAGTTCCGTCAGATAAAAACAAAGCCAATTATACCGCAGCTGTTTACACTATGCCTTTATAAAGAGATGTGACAGTGTGGTGTGTGGGTACGCTACCGCCCGAACCACCGCCACTCCAGTCCCTATGCTGCCACTGATGATGATAGGAGGAGGAGGAGGAGGAGGAGGAGGAGGAGGAGGACGAGGACGAGGACGAGGACGACGACGACGACGACGACGACGACGACGACAGATGATGATGATGATGATGATGATGATGATGATGATGGTGGTGGTGGTGGTGGTGGTGGTGATGATGATGATGATGATGATGATGATGATGATGATGATGATGATGATGATGATGAGGAGGAGGAGGAGGAGGAGGAGGAGGAGGAAGTTTCAGATGTAAACAGATAATGATGATGATGGTAAAAATGATGACGACGACGATAATAATGATGATGATGATGATGATGATGACGGCAAGCAGAGACAACCCAAGCACGACTCATGCCTCTTATCGCCCTACTGTTAACCCTTTCAGTACCACCACAGCTTATCACCATCCTTCCTTCTACTGCTACACCATCTGAGGTCATTTAGGAGAGAGATGGGTGAAAGTGCTGCTATTTATCGACTTATTTTATCTATTTGTGGTAAAGGAGTGTGCAGAAAGAGAGGTATGGAAAGTGATACGGATGGATGTTGACAGTGATCGAGCAGACTGGACGAATTTTGTGCCGTGTATAAGGGTTTGGCATCCCTCTTACTCTCTGGTGATGTGCTGTTGTTGGCTTCACTCTGATGTGTGGGCTGAAGAGCCGAAGTGTAGGTGTTTAGGCCTTAACTCTTGCATTAGAGAGTTGGACAGAAAAGGGATGAGTTTGTTGCTAGACGGGTGCTACGCGCCCGCCACAGAGGTGGAGGGATGCAGACAGTTCAGAGGAGCAGTGACCATTGAAGCAGCGATAGAAAAGAGATAGAGATGCAACAGTGCGGCGAAGAGACAGAGGTTGAAGGGAGTCAGTAAGAGGTGGAGAGTTAATGAGACGCTCCCCACACATGAGAGTTGTACTCCACGCAGGGGGGGATAAAACCCCTGTATAAAGTCAACAATTGTGCAGGGGTAAAGAAGGAACGGAGTCGGCTTAGCACACCCAATCTCTTGGAAGCAGATTTTACTAGTGGTAATATGATCTTTCCAAGATAAATCCCGTGCGAATGAAACCCTAAGTATGTTTAATGACGATGCAGGATTGAGTTGGATATTATTAAAAAAAATTAGGGAATACTCCTGCAGAAGATTATGACGGGATAATAGATGCAAGAACTGAGCCTCTGATGCATTAAAAACAAGATTACTTTTACCCGATTTAAAGATACAAGTCAAGTCAGACATTAGGTGTGCCATAGCCTCATTCCTTGTTTGTTGAAGTAACTGCTGAGATGGACGTTGAGGGAACCGAATGGAAAGGTGAAGGGTGGAGTCATCAGCGTATGAGTGGATAGGGTTAGATGTACAGCTTAGAAGGTCATTGATGAATAAAAGGAAGAGAGTTGGTGATACGACAGAGCCCTGAGGAACACCACTGTTGACAGATCTAGGAGAAGAACGATGGCCGTCTACAACAGCGGCTATAGAACGACCAGAAAGGAAGCAGTAGATGACGGCACAGATAGAAGGATAGAAACCGTAAGAGGGCAGTTTGGAAATTAAAGATTTATGCCAGACTCGATCGAAAGCCTTTGAGATGTCATTACTATTACAACTACTACTACTACCATACTACTAATACTATGCTACTAACTACCACCACCACCACCACTTACTACTACTACTATTATTATTATTACTACCACCACAACTACTACTACTACTACTACTACTAGTACCACCACCACCACCACCACTACTACTACCACCACACTCACAACCCCATACCACCACACCATCACCACCACCACTACCACCACTACTACTACCACCACACCACCACCACCACCCCATTACCACTACAATACCACACATCACCACACTAACAAAAGAACCAGGAGTACCTTACATGATATATATGATATGGTGGACACTTAGGTATGTACATTGGCCATACATCACACACTACCATACGTACACACAAAAAACATACACATAATGAACTTCCTTATTCACACACACACACACACATTAACAAGAATGCATAAAGTAATATGTACACTAACAGCACTTCATGTAATACTACTGTAGCCCCAAACACCTCCATTACATCACCTACCATTACCCCTTCACTACGAGTACCTGATGTAATTTTTTTATATATATTCTTGTTACTTTCTGACGATTTTAATATACGAAATTCCTCAGATTCATGCCCATATTCTCCCTAACACCTTTGCCTAAGCGATTTATTTTGCCTCTTATTACACCTTCCTGTCCTCTCCTGGGTTATATATTTATCCTTCCAACATCGCCATACTCTGCATAAATAGCGATCAGAAGGATGCTAACTTTCCAGACTAAAAAATAAATCGCTAAGAAAGAGGTGCTAGGGAGACTGAATAAAATCGTCTGGAGGTTGTCTATCTATCTATCTATCTATATATATCTATCTATCGCCAGAGGAAGTTCAAGGAGCTGTTGCCTCTCCCTCCGTGCTAAGGGGTCTTTGTATGCGGCATGTGTTAGGACTGTAATGCTGTATGGTAGTGAGACCTTTTTTTTTTTTTTTTTTTATGCGAGGAAGGAGGAACCAAAGGCCACGAGCCCGCAATTATTGTTCCTTTCAAGAGAAAAACAAAATACAAGAGAGAGCCAAATTCAAGACCTGGCCAGTACAGGAAGAGGATATTCGCAGGCTCAAACGTACAGAAATAACAGTGTTTAGATGGATGTGCAGTGCGTCCCTGAGTGCAAGGCCTGGGGGGGCTGGGTTGACGATGGAAGAGTTGAGAGGCAGGATGGGACTGGAGTGTATTGGTGTTGTGGTGAGGAGAGGTGGACTGATATGGTCTGGGCATGTGGAGAGGATGGAGGGTAACAATTGCGTGCGGAAGATAAGTGTGATCGTGGGGCAGGTTGTCAAAGGCAGACCAAAAAAGACCTGGGACGAGGCCATACAGTGTGACCTCTGGGGTAAGGACTGAATTGGGAGGCTGCCAGAGATCGAGCAGCATGGCGAGCTGCCATTAGGTGACCATGGCCGACGCATGCAAGCATGTAGGAGCCTTTGTAATCGATACGATAAGTTACAAGACGCCTTAACTGCGTAAGGGGTGACCACAAACAAATCGTCTCCATGTCGCTCTGTCGCCCTCCGTCTGCCTGCCCTTCCTCCATCTCAATCCCCTCCCTCACGTACCCCTCCCCCCCTTCCATACAAGACAATGTTACTGTGTAGTATGCAGACCAAATCGCTCAGGAATGGGTGTTACCAAGCCTGCTATGCCCCCCGCCTAGCCATCCACCTCACCTTATAGAGTCAACAGCCACACCCACACACCCATGACGTAACCACGTGTACGCATCCCATACGCACATGACGCTACCACACCACCAACACATGTACGCACTCACACGCACATAATTTACACCACATCTTGAGTATGTAAGCACCCACACGCACATAACCTACTTACACCTACACCACATGTACGCATTCACATACGCACATGGCCACACTCACAGCTAATGTACGCATCCACATACGCACATAACCACACCCACAGCATATGTACGCATCCACATACGCACATAATTATAACTACAAGCACACCTACACACACGTACACACGCACAAACTCGTACACATACACACCTATAGCTCACATCCGCATCCAAACGCACATACACTTCCACACGTACATAACCTACAGGAGAGCCACTTACACAACTATATGCGTACATGACATTACCACCCCTACACAAGTTCCTCCTCACGTACACACAAACAGACATACATGAAAAGGTGTACAAAGGGTGTGATCGATACCAAGTAGTGTACACGCTTTGGTACAAACACACACACACACACACACACACACACACACACACACACACACACACACACACACACACAAACTCTACACCACTCCCTTTACGCCCGCGCTTACTTTACTAATTCGTTTACTCTCTCTCTCTCTCACACACACACACACACACACACACCGTAATTCTGACAGTGAAACTTGGCGTGTTGATTCCTTAGACTTATATCACTTGTCTCGCTAATGACTCGTTATCATTAGTCTCCGATCTTCACATACCGACAGACAGGCAGACAGACAGACAGATAGATACACTGATAGATAGATAGACTGATAGATAAATAGATCGATGGATGGATGGATGAGTGGACAGACAGACAGATGGTAAAACAGAGACAGATGGACAGACAGACAGGCAGGTAGAAATAGATAGACATATACGTGGGCGTAGATAGACAGATAAACTTAGATGGACACACACACACACACACACACACACACACACACAGAAAGGGAAAGCGGGGAGGTTGGAGAGAGAAGGGAAGAGAGAGGAAGGAGGGGAGAGGGAGGGGATGGAGGGGAAGGGTGAGAGGGAGGGGAGGGGAGGGGAGGGGGGAGAGAGAGAGAGAGAGAGAGAGAGAGAGAGAGAGAGAGAGAGAGAGAGAGAGAGAGAGAGAGAGAGGTCATACACAATATACTCCAGCACATTAGGTCAATCATCATCATACTGTTAATAACCAGGGATCACGACACTGCAACACTACCACACTACCACACTGCAACACCACCACACTACCACACTGCAACACCACCACACTACCACACTGCAACACTACCACACTGCAACACTGCAACACCACCACACTACCACACTGCAACACTACCACACTACCACACCACCACACTGCAACACCACCACACTGCAACACTGCAACACTACCACACCACCACACTGCAACACCACCACACTACCACACTGCAACACTACCACACTGCAACACCACAACACTGCAACACTACCACACTGCAACACTACCACACTGCAACACTACAATACCACCACACTGCAACACTACCACACTGCAACACTACAACACCACCACACTGCAACACTACCACACTGCAACACTACAACACCACCACACTGCAACACTACCACACTGCAACACTACAACACCACCACACTGCAACACTACCACACTGCAACACTACCACACTGCAACACTACCACACTGCAACACTACCACACTGCAACACTACAACACCACCACACTGCAACACTACCACACCACCACACTGCAACACTACCACACTGCAACACCACCACACTGCAACACTACCACACTGCAACACTACCACACTGCAACACTACCACACTGCAAAACACTACCACACTGCAACACTACAACACCACCACACTGCAACACTACCACACTGCAACACTACAACACCACCACACTGCAACACCACCACACTGCAAACACTACCACACTGCAACACTACCACACCACAACACTACCACACCACAACACTGCAACACTACAACACTGCAACACTACCACACTGCAACACTACAACACCACCACACTGCAACACTACCACACTGCAACACCACGACACTGCAACACTACAACACCACCACACTGCAACACTACCACACTGCAACACCACCACACTGCAACACCACCACACTGCAACACTACCACACTGCAACACTACCACACTGCAACACCACCACACTGCAACACTACCACACTGCAACACTACCACACTGCAACACCACCACACTGCAACACCACCACACTGCTACACTACCACACTGCAACACCACCACACTGCAACACTACCACACTGCAACACCACCACACTGCAACACTACCGCACTGCAACACTACAACACCACCACACTGGAACACCACCACACTACAACACCACCACACTGCAACACTACCACACTGCAACACTACCACACTACAACACCACCACACTGCAACACTACCACACTGTAACACTACAACACCACCACACTGCAACACTACCACACTGCAACACTACAACACCACCACACTGCAACACTACAACACCACCACACTGCAACACTACCACACTGCAACACCACCACACTACAACACCACCACACTGCAACACTACCACACTGCAACACTACAACACCACCACACTGCAACACCACCACACTGCAACACCACCACACTGAAACACCACCACACTGCAACACCACCACACTGCAACACCACCACACTGCAACACTACCACACTGCAACACTACCACACTGCAACACTACCACACTGCAACACTACCACACTGCAACACTACCACACCACAACACTACCACACTGCAACACTACCACACTGCAACACTACCACACTGCAACACTACCACACTGCAACACTACCACACTGCAACACTACCACACTGCAACACTACCACACTGCAACACTACCACACTGCAACACTACCACACGGCAACACTACCACACGGCAACACCACCACACTACCACACTGCAACACCACCACACTACCACACTGCAACACTACCACATTGCAACACCACCACACTGCAACACTACCACAGCACCACACTACCACACTGCAACACCACCACACTACCACACTGCAACACCACCACACTGCAACACTACCACACTGCAACACTACCACACTGCAACACTACCACACTGCAACACCACCACACTACCACACTGCAACACCACCACACTGCAACACTACCACACTGCAACACTACCACACTGCCACACCACCACACTACCACACTGCAACACCACCACACTGCAACACTACCACACTGCAACACCACCACACTGCAACACTACCACACTGCAACACTACCACACCACCACACTGCAACACCCGTACTGCCACACTGCAACACTACCACACTGCAACACCACCACACTGCAACACTACCACACTGCTGAAACATCTCCCCACTGCAACATCACATCATCACGCTCTGCAACACTACCACCACCACCACACTAGCATACTCCTGCCGCACTACTATTAACTACCACCACCCCTACCACACCACCACACTACTATTACTACCACTATCATACTACCAACACACTGCTTGCAACACACACTACCACAACACACCACACCACCACAACACTACCACACCAATTCCGCAACATTATTACCACCATCACCACCATCCCGCAACACAACACCATACAACTACCACATCACACTCCCACAATACTCCACTACTACCACACTTCTGACACACTACCACACCAACACCACACACTACAACCACCACACAAACTCTACCACACACACACTGCCACTACACTCCACTCAAACCACCACAATAACTACACAAGGCCTCTCAACCACACTACTACCGCAATGCACCACTGACTCCACCACGCAACAGCCCAGCCCACATCACACCACACACTCTACACCACACCACACCATATTATCTCTCCCCCACACCACACATCACACTCTCCACCACACTCACACACACACAAGGAAAAGTAACGTAGGAAAAATATAGAGGAAATAAGTAGGCCTATGAGCTGGTAACAATGTACATACTTCAGCACTTACACCACGCCACTCTTACTTACACTCTTATTCACTTATACTTATTCACTTTACTTATACTCTTATTCACTTTACTTATACACTTATTCACTCTACTTATACACTTATTCACTTATACTTATTCACTTATACCCTTATTCACTTTACTTATACTCCTATTCACTTATACACTTTACTTATACTCTTATTCACTTATACTTATTCACTTATTCATTTTACCTATACCTCCTTCACTTTAACTTGGCCCAAATTTACATCCTTCTGCTGCTTCTTTCACTAGCTAAATGGCAGAAAAGATGGTGCTACGTCTCTACACCCTTTCCATAGCACTTCTTCGTGACTAGCATCATATTCTTGCGTTGATATCCAGAGAAAGATAATACTACGACTCTACACCCTTTCCATAGCACTTCTTCGTGACTAGCATCATATTCTAGCCATAATCCCAAGAAAAAGATGATGCTACGACTCTACAACCTTTCCATAGCACTTCTTCGTGACTAATATCATATTCTAGCGATAATATCCAGAAAGACAATGCTACGGCCCTACACCATTTCCATAGCACTTCTTCGTGACTAGCACCATATTCTAGTGTTCATCCCAAGAAAATGATAATGCTACGACTCCTCAAGCTTTCCACAGCACTTCTTCGTGACTAGCATCATTTTCTAGCGTTAATATCCAGAAAAAGATAATGCTACGGCTCTATATCATTTCCATGGCACTTCTTCTTGACTAGCATCACATTCTAGTGCTAATCTTCTGTTGCAACTCGGCATTCAAGATGGAGAGATGGAATTTTTAGGCCAGGGTGGAGTCAAACAGCACTGGCAAGAATTAAAAAGTAATGCTAGTCACGAAGAAGTGCTGTGGAAAGGATATGGAGCGAAGGGCATTCGTTTTCTGTCACTGAGGAAAATGAAATAAGCAAAAAAATAAAATAAAATAAAAAACTGATATTGAATGAATAACAGTTGCTGAGTCTTGGTTGAGGTCCCAACGAGTCTCCTTGGTTACTATTCAAATTAATCCCCCAATATGACTACACATGGCCAATAACTGAGCACATAAGCAGTTAGAGATGGTTATTGAGTGGAAAGACCCCTACCCCCCCTTCAGCTTAGTTGATGGCCAGGTGTAGTCAGACTGGAGGGCTCAATGGACTAGTAACCAAGGAG
>NC_137061.1:7967864-7970364 GCF_032717465.1 Coenobita brevimanus | reverse complement strand
ACATACAGTAACATTCTAAGGACTATCTGTCTTCCCTAACACCTGTAATTAACTCACCTTTATCAAAAACACTTAATTTATCGTTTTATCAGGACTGACAAAAATTGGTAAGATTATGTTGTTCATGGGTCACTCCTCTCACTCACACTCACTCTCTCACTCTTACTCTCTCTCTCACACACTGAATCTCACTCACTCACTCTTACACACTGTTATTTGCACTCACTCACACCTTCACTCAAACTCAGCCTCATACTATCCCTCACTCACACTCACTCACTCTCCCTCATTCTCACTCACTCTTACTACCTCACTCAAACTAACACACTCACTCACTCACACTCACCCACTCTTACATTCACACTGCCCTTCCTAACACCAACCCACACTCACTCACTCACCCTAACTCACACCCTGTCATTCAAGTGTCATTCACTGGATCTCTCTCTCTCTCACCGCCTCACTCTCACTTTCCTCTACGGCTGCATATAACAGGTGTGTGTGTGTGTGTGTGTGTGTGTGTGTGTGTGTGTGTGTGTGTGTGTGTGTGTGTGTGTGTGTGTGTGTGTGTGTGTGTGTGTGTGTGTGTGTGTCTGCAAGTAAGTATATGTGTTCCTCTCTCTCTCTCTCTCTCTCTCTCTCCCTCTCATGCGGGCCAGACATACGGATAAGGGTACCACGATGGGTGATGCGGGGGGGTGGAGGCTGAGGGGTCCGTAATACAGTCCCCATTGCGAATTATTCTCTTCAAAATATTATCTTTTAACATTTCTGAGGCAAAGCTTGTAAAAATTCGGAGCACCTTTCCATTAGCGACTTATTCTAGGTTATGTAGTCATTGTTTCAGTGTAGGTTCCCATTCTGACTCATTTCTCCCCCCCCCCCGCCTCTCTCTCTCTCTCCTATAGCGTGACCGTGACATGAAGTGGGGATGGGGAGGGGGAGGGGGAGGGGGAGGAGGAGGGGGGAGGGGTAGGGGCGGGGGAAGGGGGGGGCGGAATCCCCTAACAGTGGCGTCTGCAGAACGATATTGCATGACTAGCGCGGATGAGAGAGAGAGAGAGAGAGAGAGAGAGAGAGAGAGAGAGAGAGAGAGAGAGAGAGAGAGGTAAGGAATCAGTGGAGGCCAAAAACAAAAGCAGAGAAATATACATAAAAAACAAACTCCAAATTCCAGAGAGAAAAAGTGAGAAAATCGAAAATAAAGACAGGAGAAAATAAAGAAAAAGAGAGAAAATAAAGAGAAGAGAAAATGGAGAAAATAAAGAGAAAATAAAGGTAAGGAAATGAAGACAGAAAATAAATGTGAGATAATAAAGAAAATAAAGACAAGAATAAAAAATGAGAAAATAAAGACAGGAGAAAAAGACAGACAATAAAGATAAAATAAAGATAAAAGAAAATACAGAGAAGAGAAATCAAAGCTACGAGAAAATAAAGAGAAAATGAGAAAATAAAGAGAGGAAATAAAGATAGACAAAGTAAAGATAAAATATTGGAGAAAATGACAGATAAGAAAGCTAATATACAAACAGACCCACAATCTATACTCCTGTCACTCCAACTTGGCCGAAAATTACCATCCCTTCACCTGGTGTGCTGAGACGAGAGAAGGAGAGGCACACCGAGGAACATGCTGGAGAAGGACGAAAATCTGGGCCAAGTTGAGGTGAAAGGAGTACAGTGGAGGGGTTAGGGAGGCCTGTGCTTAACCCCTTCAGGCCGACGACGCTGAATGAAACCGTCTGGAGGGAGAAAGAATGGTTGAAAAGGCGTCCACGGTGGGAAGGGGTTGAACTGGGTGGTAAAGATTTAACAGATGGCAATAACAAGCAATAACAACAACAATGCAGAGAGAGAGAGAGAGAGAGAGAGAGAGAGAGATCGTTGCTAAGTTGCCTGAATATCAATAAAATGATTTGCTTTAATGTGTGTGTGTGTGTGTGAGAGAGAGAGAGAGAGAGAGAGAGAGAGAGAGAGAGAGAGAGAGAGAGAGAGAGTTACGCCACACTGCGACAATAGTCTCCGCTCTCTTCTTTTTTTTTTAATCACAAACCAACTCTCTCTTTTTCTAGACACTCCTCTCTCTCTCTCTTTCTCTCTCTCTCTCTCCTGTTGACCCCTCACTTTCCCTTTTCTCTCTCCTTAATTGCGCTCTCTCTCTCTCTCTCTCTCTCTCTCTCTCTCTCTCTCTCTCCTGTTGACCCCTCACTTTCCCTTTTCTCTCTCCTTAATTGCTCTCTTTCTCTCTCTCTCTCCTGCTGTGTGTACATAACTATTTTTGCCCTCGTCACTCACACCCCCTTTCCCTTCTCTCTCTCTCTCTCTCTCTCTCTTTCCCTCCCCCTCCCACTTCCCTTCCCTTCTCTGCTCTCCTTTTCTCTCCTCCCCTCTCTCTCTCCCTCCCCCTCCCTCTTCCCTTCCCTTCTCTGCTCTCCTCTCTCTCTCCCTCCCTCTCTCTCTCTCTCTCTCTCTCTCTCTCTCTCTCTCTCTCCCCTCC
>NC_137061.1:7955364-7957864 GCF_032717465.1 Coenobita brevimanus | reverse complement strand
GGAGGGGAGGGAGGGGAGGGAGGGGAGGGGCGGGGAGGGGAGGGGAGGGGTGGGGCGGGGAGGGGAGGGGAGGGTGTGAGAGGGTGGGAAGGGGAGGGTGTGAGAGGGTGGGAAGGGGGTGGGAAGGAGAGGGTGTGAGAGGGTGGGAAGGGGGAGGGGAGGGGAGGGGGAAGGAAGGGTGTGAGAGGGTGGGAAGGGCAGGGTGTGAGAGGGTGGGAAGGGGAGGGTGTGAGAGGGTGGGAAGGGGGTGGGAAGGAGAGGGTGGGAAGGGGAGGGGAAGAGAGAGAAATGTAAAAGGGGGGACGGGGAGGGGAGGGGAAGGGGAGGGGAGGGTGTGAGAGGGTGGGAAGTAAAGGAGGAGGGGAAGTGGAGGGAGAGGGGAAGTGGAGGGGGAGGGGAAGTGGAGGGGGAGGGGGAGGGGGAGGGGAGGGGAGGGGAGGGGAGGGGAAGGGGAGTGGAGGGGAGGGGGGTGAGGAGAAGGAAGGCGGCAGTGTCACTCATGGTAAATAATTCCTATCTCATCATCCTTCACTCCATCATCTCCATTTCTGTATTTCCTTGTTTCCCCTCTATCAACCCTCACATTACCTACTGATCTACCTCCATCTACTCTTAATCCTTCTGTTTCTTCACTACCATCTAGACATACAGATAGACAGATGGATAGATAGACAACACTGAGGGGGTGAAGGATAGACCGAGGAGGAAAGCATTTATTAGTGTGTGTGTGTGTGTGTGTGTGTGTGTGTGTGTGTGTGTGTGTGTGTGTGTGTGTGTGTGTGTGTGTGTGTGTGTGTGTGTGTGTGTGTGTGTGTGTGTGTTTATTAATACAAATAAGAATTCTGATGAGATGATGACGATGATTATGATGATGATGATGATTATGATGATGATGATGATGATGATGATACAATTTAATAATAATAATAATAATAACAATCATACTAATAATGAACGATATCATCATCATTATAATCAAAATAATAACTTAGAGTTACCTATTTATTTACTGTGTAGCCACAGTAAGGAAGCTACGCCGTAACTATGAATGGTACTGATCGTCTTTGTAAGCATGAGTACACTTGACCTTTGTCTCAATACCTGGCTAACTGTATGCTTCACTGTAACAATATTCCTTTCTGATAATAAGAGGCACCACAGCTGTATTTCTGTAAAGTTACAGCTTTGCAGCTTTTGTGGCTCTCTCTAAAACGTGTGACAATAAAAACACTGAACAGGTTTGACTTCGGTACTTTCCACTAGGCTAAATGGCAAAATATTCGGCCAAAATTCTCAGCAAACTTTATTAATCATAAGGTTTTGCAACCAAACAGCTGTACGTCAATTAGTTTCCACGATATTTCCATTTCAAATAGGCAGTTCTTGGACCAAAAATGAGCATATGACCTTCAAAAAGTACATGAAGATCACTTATATGTAGCACATGTACTTGGATTTTCCTAGGGTGTGTTCCTGTATATCATCAAGATCTAAAAAAAAAAAATGCAATGAAAAATAATAATAATAGGAAAACAATAAGGTAAATGGCGAAGCTTACTAATACAGCAACACAGGCTCAGTATAGGTGTACCATGGTGCTCTGGTGCATGTGGCAGGGTGTACTGATACTGTGAGGGCACGACACTGGTACTGATGTATGAGTGTTTAGAGGTCAAGGAGGAGGCCACAGACGGGGGAAGGATGGAGATGGAGAGAGAGAGAGAGAGAGAGAGAGAGAGAGAGAGAGAGAGAGACGGGGGGGGGGCACGAGACGAGAATAAAATTAAATGAGACAGAATGAAGTTAATAAATGTCTAAATTGACACGAGTGAGTGAGTGGGTCAGAGGTGAATGAATGAATGAATGAGTGAAGGAGGAGGGAAGGGAGGAATGATGGAAAAATGGAAGGGAGGAAGGATGGAAAGATGGAAGGAAGGGAAGGGAAGGGAAGGGAAGGGAAAGGAGGGAGGAAGGGAGGAAGGAAGGATGGAAGGCAAGAAGGAAAGAAGGAAGGCAGGGAGGAAGGAAAGATGGAAGGAAGGGAGGGAGGGAGGAAGGAAAGATGGAAGGGAAGGGAAACGAAGAAAGGGAGGAAGGAAGGGAAGATGGAAGGAAGGGAGGGAGGAAACAGCGAGGGAGGAACTGAAGAAGGAAGAAAAAAGGCGTATCTGTGGAAGGATGGATGAAGGAAGGAAAGGAAAGAATGGAGGAGGAAGGAAGGAAGAGGAAAATGGGAGAGAGATATGAGGAAATGAAGGAAAGGAAGGATGAGAGAGAGAGAGAGAGAGAGAGAGAGAGAATGTAGTAAGGCAGAATTAAGCTGATAAAACTGTAATAAGTGAGCGAGACAGCGTGGGTGGGGAGGAAGAAAGGAAGGAGGGATGGAAGGAGGGAAGGAGGGAAGGAAGGAAGGAGGGAAGGAAGGAAGGAAGGAGGGAAGGAAGGAAGGAAGGATGGAGGGAAGGAGTGAAGGAAGGAAGGAGGAAAGAAAGGAAGGATG
>NC_137061.1:7940364-7945364 GCF_032717465.1 Coenobita brevimanus | reverse complement strand
TTGCTACTTAACCTGCATCGGACTGGTTTTGTCTTGAGTCACAATATTCCACGTATTTATGAATCACACGATTATTTAGGGGGTACAGGGAGGGGGAGGCCGAGGGTGAGATGGAGGGATGGAGTGGAGAGGTATATGAGGGAGGAGGAGGCCAAGGATGAGATGGAGGGATGAAGTGGAGAGGTATATGAGGGATGTGGGTGAGCTGAGGGGAGGGCACCGAAGTATCGGGAGACAGGGTGACATGGAGGCGATTTGTTTGTGGCCACTCCTTACGGGATTAAGGCGTCTGGCAAATAGATAGACAGGCAGATAGATAGACAATTACTTACTTGAGTTGGTGTTTCAGTTTAGTAGATTTTGGATTTATTTGTGGATTTATTTAGATTTATTCAGATTTTGGTAGATTTTGTAGACTTCTTTGGAGGAATTTTTGCGGATTTATTCAGTAGATTTTAGGAGGTTTATTTAAAGGATTTAGTAGATATATTAAGTTGATTTATTCAGTAGATTTTAGTGGATTTAGATTTATTTAGAGGATTTAGCAGATTTAGCCAGTAGATTTTAGCGGATTTATTTAGAGGATTTTGTAGATTTATTTAACAGATTTTAGTGGATTTATTTGGCAGACTCAAATTTTCACTCCTTTTACAGTTTATTTCACGTAGCACTTCTTCGTGACTAGCATCATATTATAGTGTTATTCTACATTATCACTCAGCATTCACGATGGAGAGATGGCAATTTTAGGCCAAGTTAGAGCAAAAGGAGTATAGCTATTAGACAAATTTGTTCCCCTGACACCTCTTCCTTGGCGATTTATTTCAGGATACGGATAGTTGGCATTAATTTCTACGGTATTTATGCTGAATATGGTGGTATTGGAATGACTTAACACGGGATAGTAAGAATAAGTAAAATAAATCGCATAGGAAAAGGAGTTAGGGAGCTTCCGTAACCGAGGAGAATACGGGTTCGTCTCATCCACACTTCAGCTCTCTCTCTCTCATCCACACTTCAGCAACCCTCTTCCACTTCATAAATCTCTCTCTCTCTCTCTCTCTCTCTCTCTCTCTCTCTCTCTCTCTCAGTGTTGTTCTAAGGGAAAAAATTATCCTTGAATTTCCACTTACTGTTGCCTAAATCACTCTGCCTTTACACACCATCCACGTACCTGCAAAAGAAAAAGGATTTATTGGATTAGGTGTGTTTATATTTGGATTTTCTCTGTTTACATGGATTTTCTGTGTTTATATTTGGATTTTCTGTGTTTAGATGGATTTTCTGAGTGTTTATAGGGATTTTTTCTGTGTTTAGATGGATTTTTTCTGTTTAGATGGATTTTGTCTGTTTAGATGGATTTTTTCTGTTTAGATGGATTTTTTCTGTGTTTAGATGGATTTTCTGTGTTTATATTTGGATTTTCAGTGTGTTTATATGGATTTTTTTTGTGCTTCTCTTCATTCTTGATTTTAAATTCCCACATCATCATTTTTTTCTTCCTCCTACCCATCTTCTTCTTCCAACCCTCTCCCTCTTTCTTTATTCTTTCTTCAAGCCTTTTCTCCTCCTCCTCCTCCTCCTTGTCTCCCTCCTCCTCCTCCTCCTCCTCCTTGTCTCCCTCCTCCTCCTCCACTGCTGCTCCCTCCTCTCCTCCTCCTCCATCATTTCATCACCTCCCCGTCTTTCACAAGGGCGTCCCTCTCAAACATGACACCAAACACCTACAGTTTCTTTTCCTCCTCCTTCTCCTCCTCTTCTTCCCCTGCCATCTCCTCCTCCTCTTCCCTTGCCTCATCCTCCTCATCCTCTTCTTCCCTCGCCTCCTCCTCCTCTTCCCCTGCCCTTCCGTCCTTTACATAATAAACAGTTTTATTGGAATATATATTTGTGATTTTGATTCTATATTTCGTCGCTTCCTATATCTCTTTCTTCCTTCCCTTCACCTATTTCCCAGTTCTTTCCTTCCATTTCCTTCTTTCCCTTCATCCCTCCTCCTCTACCACTACCCCCTTCCCTTCATGTCACTTCCCCTCCCCCATTGTATTCCCCTCCCCTCCCTCCCTCCCTCTATCTCTCCTTTTTCTTTCTTTCTCCCTCTCTTCCTCCATCATCGCTTCACTTCCTTCATTTCACTTCACTTCTCCTGCATCACAGTCAGACACTCCCTCTTCTTCTCCTTTTTCTCTTCCTCCTCCTCCTCCCTCTTCTCGAGTTGTCCCGGCCTCTTCTCCTCCTCCTCCTCCTCCTCCACCTCTTCCTCCTCCTTATCATACTTTCTTCCTTTCTTCTCAGAGTCTTCTTCGGCTTTCTTTTCTTTTCTTTTTCTCCTCCTCCCCTCTCTTCTTCTATCCTCTTCCTCCTTCTCCCTCTTCTTCTATCTCTTCCTCCTCCTCCCTCTTCTTCTATCCTCTTCCCCCTCCTCCCTCTTCTTCTATCCTCTTCTTCCTCCTCCTCCTCCTCCATCTTCTTTCTCCCCCTCCTCGTCTGCCTTGTCCTCCTCCTCCTCCTTTTCCCCTTCCTCCCACTACTTCCTCCTTCTTCTTTTTCCCCACCTCCTCCTCCTTGTCCCCCTCCTTCTCCTCCTTGTCCCCCTCCTTCTCCTCCTCCTCCTCCTTGTCCCCCTCCTTGTCCTCCTCTTCTCTGTTTCCCTCCATTCTTACCCACCAATTCAAACAATCCTCTTCAATTGCCACTACTCCCAGCGTCCGTCTCACCATCAACACCACCACAACCACACGCTTACACACACCTCAAGAACATCACCTGAAGCAAGAAGTAATTAGGAGGTCAAACTGCCTCCTCCTCATCATCATTTCCTTCTCCCTCTTCCTCATCACCACCTCCTTCTCCCTCCTCCTCCTCTTCTTCTTATCATCACCATCATCATCATCATTCCAACCTTCTTCGTCTGTCCTCCCTAATCTCATCCTCTTCCTCCTCAACTTCATCATCATCATCATCATCATCATCATCTCAATTTTCTTCGTCTGTTCTTCCTAATCTCATCCCCTTCTTTGCCTTCCTCCTCCTCCTCCTCCTCCTCGTCTTCTTCCTCGATTGTCTCAACTCTTCTTCCGAATCTCCAACTCTTCCCTGCCTCCTCCTCCTCCTCCCTTTCAGCTGTATAACCCTACTTCCCATTCTCTTCTTCTTCGTCATCTTCTGTATCTTCATCTCCTACATCTTATTCTTCATCATCATCTTCTACATCTTCTTCTTCGTCATCTTCTGTATCTTCTTCTCCTCCTCCTCCTCCTTTTCTTCACCTCCTCCTACTCCTCCTTCTTGATCTATTTCTTCTTCTTCGTCTATATCTTCTTTTCCTCCTCCTCCTCCTCCTCCTTTTCTTCTCCTCCTCCTCCTTCTTCTTGATCTTCTGTTTCTTCTTCATCTTCAATATCTTCCTCTCCTCCTCCTCCTCCTTCCTCTTCTTGTATTCCTTCTTCTTCATTCTTTTCTTTTATTCACCAACTTAAGCAATTCTCTCCAACCTGCATTACATCTTGCCTCTGGGTCGCTTTCTACGTGACACAGAAGACATCGCAACACCTCTTTCTTACCGATTTATTCCCATGTCACACCTCAATGTTCTCAGGTAATTCACTAATATTTTACTTATCGAGTTTGCATCAAGGGGATAATGAAGTAAGGGGAGGATAAGTCGCTCAGGAAGAGGTGTTAGGAACTGTCTTACTATATCTTAACTTTTCCTTTTATCCTGCCTGTATCATTTCAGTATAGAGGAAATTTTTGACACTAACATAAAGGACGATATGGAAAGGCTGGGTACAGACTAAATCGGAGAGGAAGTGGTGTTCAGAATCAGTATATATTCTTCAAATCTCTATCTCTCTCTCCGGTAATGCGGAAGTGAATCATACGCGTACTACACATATGACCTTCAAAATTGTGTGTGTGTGTGTGTGTGTGTGTGTGTGTGTGTGTGTGTGTGTGTGTGTGTGTGTGTGTGTGTGTGTGTGTGTGTGTGTGTGTGTGTGTGTGTGTGTGTGTGTGTGTGTGTGTGTGTGTGTGTGTGTGTGTGTGTGAGAGAGAATTTCACTGCTCCAACATACTGAGTTCTCGTGCACAGTATGGAAGCGATCTGCACACACACACACACACACACACACACACACACACACACACACACACACACACACACACACACATAAAACATACACACACATAAAACACACACACACATAAAAAACACACACACACACACACACACACACACACACACAGGCACATACATAATACACACACGACCTTTGGAATGGATGATTCAGTGTTGAGAGAGAGAGAGAGAGAGAGTCATAGGAGGTGGAGGGGTTGGTGGATATGCGCTCTCTCTCTCTCTCTCTCTCTCATACACACACACACACACACACACACACACACACACACACACACACACACACACACACACACCGTACTACTCACTCACATACATAATTACACACATGACCTTTGGAATGGATGAATCAGTGTTGTGAGAGAGAGAGAGAGAATAATGATGACAATTGGATGTGGTGGAGTTGGTGGATATGCTCTCTCTCTCTCTCTCTCTCTCTCTCTCTCTCTCCTGCCGCTATTTTATTACTTCCTTTTCCCTTGTCTTCTATCCTCTCCTCCCCCCTCCCCTCCCCCTTTCCTGCCTTCCTCCTCCCCCCCTACCTTCCACATCTCCCTCTCTTCCTCTCCTTTTCCCTCCCCCTCTCCCCCCTCCTCTTCCTTCCCCCCCTGATCTTCCATTCCTCCTCCTCCTCCTCCTACAACATTTCTCCCACCCCTCCCTCCACCCCTCCCCCCATCTGACCTTCCCTCCACCCTTCCATATATCATCTTCCACGCCTCCACCTGTCTATTCCACCCCTCCACTTCTCTCCCTCTCCTTGCTCCCTTCCTTCCACCCCTCCACTCTACCCCTCCACCTGCCTCGTCCGCTCTCTCCACCTCTCTAGTCAATTCATTTTCACTTATCATTAACCTTTACA
>NC_137061.1:7905364-7932864 GCF_032717465.1 Coenobita brevimanus | reverse complement strand
AATAAATCGCCTCCATGTCGACCTGTCCCTTGCCATTTCGCTGCCCTCCCCCCAACTTAAACTCCCCTCTCATATACCTCTCTGCTCCATCCCTCCATCTCATCATCGGTCTCCCCCTCCCTCTTCCCCCTCCACCTCACATACTCTCCTAGTTGGTCTCTCTCTCCATGCCCCCCAACTTACACCCCCCTCTCTCATATACCTCTCTGCTCCATCCCTTCATCTCATCCTCGGTCTTTCCCTCCCTCTCCCCCCCTCGTCCTCCTCTCCCGGTAGATAATACGTCGTGGTTGCATGAAGTATGATGTGTTACTTATGGGGTCCTGAGTCTCCTTGGTTACTAGTCAAATCAACCTTCCAATATGACTAGACCTGACCACTGGCAAGCAGAAAGGGGTTGGGGATATTTGCCAACTAAAAGTAAACACTGTATAGGATGCAAGCAGTCTGTATGTATGTATGTAGGTGTATGTATGGATGTATGTATGTATGTATGTATTGGTATGTATGTATGTAAATGCATGAATGTGTATGTACGTATATTTGTATGTCTATATGTATGTATGTGCGAGTATATTGGTGAATTTGTATGTATGTATATATATGTATAAGCATGTACGGTACGTTTGTATGAATATATATATGTATGTATGTACCGATATGTATGTATGGATGTATGTGTATGTATATGTGCATGTATGTATATATGTTAATAAAAATTTCTGATTAATGCCCGATCCTACTTAAACCAAACTTGGCCCATACACTGCGTGTGAGGTTGCCAAGAAGTGATTCATTTTTGGTGTACATAAATCAGAGGTCAAGGTCACGGGTCAAGGTCAAATTTCGGCCACGTCCTCCCTGTGCTATCATTCTTTCACACCCACGGCACACCGAATTATCACGACTCAGTATCCAAGGGGTGGCAGTGGCCCAGTGCCGTCAGATGAAAGCAAATCAACTCTATCAATAAAGAGATCTGTGAAGACCAGAGCAAATTTCCCGACTCCTAAATCCCGTAAAAAGATACAGATAATCAATTAGTGAACAGAAATGTAAAAAGTCACGAAATTCAATGTAAAAAAAATAGTCATTAATGTTGTAATATCACTTCTAAAACACCTATCCCAATTATTCTTATGTCTATCTCTCTGTCTATCTGTGTCTATCGATCCATCAGTCTATTTAATCTACATCTACTCATCTATACATTTATCAATTATATACTCTACCTGTCAACGTATCTATCCATCTGTCTATCTACTCATCATTCATCCATTCAATGATCTATCTACGCTTCCATAATCCATCCATCTATCTACCTATGCATCAATTATCCATCCATCCATCCATCTACGCTTCCATCATCCATCCATCTACGCTTCCATCATCCATCCATCCATCCATCTACGCTTCCATCATCCATCCATCCATCTATCTACGCTTCCATCATCCATCCATCCATCCATCTATCTACGCATCCATCATCCACCCATCCATCTATCTATCTATGCCTCCATCATCCACCCATCCATCTATCTATCTATGCCTCCATCATCCATCTATCTATGCCTCCATCATCCATCTATCTATGCATCTATCATCCATTCATCTACCTACCTATCTATCTATCCATCCATCCATCCATCTACCTATCTATGCATCCATCATCCACCCACCCATCTATCTATCTATCAGTCTCTATCCGCCCCATCCATCGGTCTATCTATCCATGCATCCATCCATCTATCTACCTATCTATCAACGCATCCATCATCTATCTATCTATCTATCCGTCAACGCCCGAAATCTTATCGCTATCACAAGGCAATGGAGTTCCTGGCGCGTCATTTGTATATTTCGGGACACGTGCGTCAGTGTGTGTGTGACGTAATGAGAGAGAGAGAGAGAGAGAGAGAGAGAGAGAGAGAGAGTCACCACCACCAACTGACTTTCAATTTCGCTTTCAAAGGAGAATCACTGAAATATTTTTGGATACTTGCGTCAGTGTGTGTGTGTGTGTGTGTGTGTGTGTGTGTGTGTGTCTGTGTGTGTGTGTGTGTGTGTGTGTGTGTGTGAGAGAGAGAGAGAGAGAGAGAGAGAGAGTCATCAGTCTGCAACAGTTACATATGAAAATATAATACGCTCGATAGACAGATTGAGATAGATAGACAGACGGCCAGACTGATAGATAGCCAGTCAGATAGATATGAATACAGTAAAATAAAATAACGGTCAAGCAACTGCACACGTATTATTATTATTATTATTATTATTATTATTATTATTATTAAGGTGAAATATGTAAAAATAAATCGCTAAAGGACAGTTGCAACGAAGCTATGCAACATATGTACCGTGACTATGTCAAAATTAAATACTGTAAAAGTACAGGGGAGAACGGTAAGGTACAATATCCTAAAACAAATCACTTAAGGAACGTCGTTACGGTACTGAAGGGATAAAAGCATGCGACATGTGTATGGCAGTAAAATTATATAAACAGGACAGACAATAAGGTGTAATATCCCAAAATAAATCGCCTGAGAAAGGGTGTTGTAGAAGTAAAAGCAATATCTGTATGGCTGTACAACCCTATAAACAGCACTGTACGGAATAAGGTACAATATCCCAAAATATATCGCTTGCAGAGTTGAATTAAAAATTTAAAAAAAAAAAATCGATCTTTTATTTAAATCGGATTCTTTTTATTTGAATCAGATTTGTTTAAAATCAGATTTTTTTTTCCAACCCTGTTTGTACCTTTGGGTATTCTGTCAAAAGCGTACCATACTGGGTCTTTTTTCCTGCCACTTGCTGCTATGCGTCCATTAGGCATGTTTATATATCACTGTTCAAATAAACACTTACAAAATTGAAAATAATAATATGAATGGGAAGTGGCAGTAAGGCAGTGCACCCCAGGCAGCACTTGTTGGTGGCGGGCAGGTTACTCACACTGTCACATACTGAAGAAAGTTGCCAACTTGTCTTTTATATTTTGTTAAATTAGGATCATAATCGTTAGACTGAATCATGTTACTGTGTATTCAAAGAAGAGTTTAGTTCCTATGTTAACACTGAGTATAATCACATTTATTGTTATTATCAAACACTGAGTATAATCATATTTACTGTTATTATCAAAGAGCCTTCCTTCCTCTGTTGTTTAATATTTGCCTTGTAACAAAAGGCAATCACTGGTGCCTGACATAACCAAGATCAGTACAGGAAGAGTACAGGCCAAGCAGACTTGATGCATCTGTACAACACACATCCATCACATTCTCTGTCTTCTTCATTTTTACTGTATCTATTAAAAAAAAAAATCCATTTTGATTTCAATAAGTGATTTTTTTTCACTCTGATTTTATTCGATTTAAATCATGACAACCCTGATCGCTTGAGAAAAGGTGTTAAGGGAGAGTAGCAGTACCAGTAAGCAGTGTCTCTATGGTGATGACTGTATGTTAGTGCCGTCCATAGCAACATCAATACAAGCACATATACACACATGGTTGTACTGGTGTGTGTGTGTGTGTGTGTGTGTGTGTGTGTGTGTGTGTGTGTGTGTGTGTGTGCTCAGGTGATATAGTATACTGCAAAAAGAGCACTACACTCAAGGTCACCAACGTCTCTCTCTCTCTCTCTCTCTCTCTCACATTTTATTTGTGTGTGTGTGTGTGTGTGTGTGTGTATGTGTGTGTGTGTGTGTGTATGTGTGTGTGTGTGTGTATGTGTGTGTGTGTGTGTGTGTGTGTATGTGTGTGTGTGTGTGTGTGTGTGTGTGTGTGTGTGTGTGTGTGTGTGTGTGTGTGTGTGTGTGTGTGTGTGTGTGTGTTTCCAAGGTAGTATTGCATGCTAGACGTGTACGAATCCATGCATACATACCCAGTACACACAGTTGGCTAGGCTATACAGACACACACACACACACACACACACACACACACACACACACACACACACACAATATCCTCATGAACAAGACCCACCAACGAAGACCAATTCAAATGTTACGCTTTACGCTCGTTATCTGTTTGTTTAGACTACGTAACGCTTCCTTCTTAGCGAATTATTCAAGACATAAACCCTCACTCTCCTCTTATTATCCTACTGCTGCAAACTAGGTCGATATTAACCCGAAATAAATAGTATGGAGAAGAATGTTAAGGGGTAATGGAGAATAATTCGGTAAGAAAGAGGTGTAAAGAAGCTTCCTATACGCTGGGTTTTCCTCTCATACAGAAAATCCAGTTATGACCTGAAAGCTAAGGACTGTGTGTGTGTGTGTGTGTGTGTGTGTGTGTACTATTGAGCGGCCATGTACTGTACGTACCCATATATTTAAATCTCCGGCTCTTGCTCGTGTATGTATTTATGTATGTGTGTGGCTCATGTGCGTTTGTATGTGCGTATGGTTAGTGTTCATGTGTACCACTACTAACTTAATACTATGGATCAGGTAAGTATATATTTATGTATAATTAACCTCCGGCTTTAGAACTTGTATGTTTATGTATGTATGTATGTATGTATGTGCGTATGTATGTATGGATGGATGTGCATATGTACCGTATGTGTAAATATATGTATGTACCCATGTATTTAAGCAAGCATGGATGTATATGTATGTATGTAAGTTTATATATATACGTATGTGCGTGCGTGTACAGTGTCAATCTAAAAGTGATTCATGTGCGTGTTTGTGTGTGTATATGTGTGTGTGTGCGTCTGTGTGTGCAGGAACCGGGATACTGCATTGCGTGGTAGGTCAGTCTGCTTTGAGATGCAAGGGGGGTGGTGTGTGTGTGTGTGTGTGTGTGTGTGTGTGTGTGTGTGTGTGTGTGTGTGTGTGTGTGTGTGTGTGTGTGTGTGTGTGTGAATCGATGCACCTCTATAATAAAATAATGTTTGTGTGCACGCTTTTGTATGTATGTATATGTTTGAACGTATGTATATATTAACGTGAATATAATGCACTCCTTTCCGGGAATCGTACAAGGGCGCTCACAGAGTCCATACCCCCGCCAAGAGTTCAAGTTCAGATTATGCCAACTTAATCTTAACGTCTTGAGGAAAGTTGAATGTCGAAAGGCAAGATTATAACATGAAATTGGATGGATTTTTATTTGGAACATTATAGTCTCTCTCTCTCTCTCTCTCTCTCTCTCTCTCTCTCTCTCTCTCTCTCTCTCTCTCTCTCTCTCCATTTATCTATCTATCCATCAATCCACCTATCTATCGATCCGTCAAACTGTCTGTCTGTGTGTCAATCTGCAGTTAAAATCTCTGCTTAGCCGTCCTAATCTCTCTCTCTCTCTCTCTCTCTCTCTCTCTCTCTCTCTCTCTCTCTCTCTCTCACACACACACACACACCTGTACTCCTCAACACAGGTGAGAGTAATCATCACCATACTGAACACTTCTCGCAGACGCCTCTCGCTACTGGATGTGTAGTAGTGGGTGGGTAGGTGGGAAGGTGACAGGAATGAAGAGAAGAAAGGCGAGAAAAGATGACAAGAAAATGCAAATAAAGAGAAAAGAAGAGACAAGAGAAGAGAGGGGACACGATATCAAACATGAAAGAGAAGTGGGCGAGATACACTAGGAAACGTGAAGAGAAGAGAAAGAAAAAAGAGGAAGAAGACAACAGGAGAGGAGAGAGGAAATCAACAGGAAAGAAAAGAGAGAAGAAAAGAGAAGAGATGAGAAGCAAAGGAGAAAGCATAAGACGTGGCAATGTTAAGGAGGCAGGCAGTGTATACAGGCAGATTAGGGTGCATCCACACCTGTGCTCAAACAAGTGTTGGCAACATGTAAGCAACACAATAACGAACACGCTGCAAACGTTGGCAACAGCAGCGTCCACATTATGTTGGCAACATCATGATGAAGTCTCAGCTGCCTGGTATGGACACACTTATCCCATCACCTCTGCTGCCAGTGTTCCAAGCTGCACTGAAACATGTTTGCATACATCTGTCCAAATACTGATGCAGACATGTTCCCGAATATGTTACCTGCCGTGTTGCCAACATATGTTCGAGTTCACGTGTGGACGCGCCCTAAGATGAACACTACTGGCCACAAATCATCAGGTGAAGGTATGTGGAATAAGAGAACCAGGGTTTCAGAGAGTGCATACCTCTACACCTCTTGACTCACATCTCACCCTTTTCACCCAAATTTGGTTCTGTCATTAGCTGATATCTGATGGAATTCCCGTCAACAGTTAATCCACAATGCTGATACAGAGAGAGAGAGAGAGAGAGAGACTGCAAGGAAATCAGACAGACATTCAGACAAAAACACAAACAATCCCAGCTAAAAATATACCATTAGGGAGGCAATGCTGCAAGTTCATGACTACAGCTCTCTATCTCTCTCTCTCTCTCTCTCTCTCTCTGTACATACATATATTATCTATTTACCTACCTATACTGTATATCGATCTATCTACTTATCTGTGTCTACTTATCTCTGCATCTCAAGAACTAACTCATCCATACTGCCTTGATTCTCTCTCTCTCTCTCTCTCTCTCTCTCTCTCTCTCACACACACACACACACCTGTACGCCACAACACAAGTGTACAACCAGTAACTGCTTCCTATCACACAATTTCTCTCACCATCCACACATCGGGTTAGTCTATTTACAACCACCCTCTCTATCTATCTCTAGCCACCTTTTTATCTATCAGTGCCTACCTATTCATCCATGTACGCCTACCTATATCTACTTACCTACCTTCCTACCTACCCACCTACCTACCTACTTACCTACCTTCCTACCTACCCACCTGCCTACCTACCTACCTTCCTTCCTACCTTCCCACCTACCTACCTACTTACCTACCTTCCTACCTACTTAACTACCTTCCTACCTACCTACCTACTTACCTACCTTTCACACAGGCGCTCCACAGGTGTCTAACCAACTCACACGCTTCTGGTCTACCACTATTTCCACCTTCACTACTACGCCTAATGACATAAACTACTTTCTACCTCCCTACCTCACACTACACAACTACGCCAGGAGTGATGCCTCAACAGGACGCCTTCACGTGGTGGCACCCATCTAACCGAGCGGCTCCACTGCCAGGGTATATGAACATTCCGCAACTCTACCTTCCCCCACACCCCACAATGAGAGAGAGAGAGAGAGAGAGAGAGAGAGAGAGAGAGAGAGAGGGGCACGCAGGAGGTGGATAAGCAATACAAAATAATGAAGATATATTATGAGAATGACTAGAGGTGTGTGTGAGTGGGGTGGAGGTGCAGACCCAGGATGAGGTGGAGAGGTATGAGAGAGGGTGTGTAAGTCACTGAGAGGGCAGCCAGACAGGGTGATATGGAGGCGATTTCTCTGTGTCTGTCACTTCCAGGATTAAGGCGTCAGGCGATAGACAGATAGCTACATAACAGATACATAGATAGATAGATAGAATGATAGACAAACGAGAACATGACTAATAATATATGAAAGTTACTATGTTATTTTAGAACAATTAGTATACTATATATATATTTATAATGGTATACACGTGGTACCGGTACACACACACACACACACATACACACAAACACACACACACACACACACACACACACACACACACACACACACACGTTCCCCTCTCTCTCTCACTCTCTCTCTCTCTCATTACAGTGTTGTGACCTACCAACGTTATCGAACCCTAAACGATACAACTGCACGCACACACGCACACACACACACACACACACACGTTCCTCTCTCTCTCTCTCTCTCTAATTACAGTGTTGTGACCTGCCAACGTTATCGAACCCTACACGATACAAGTGCACGCGCACACACACACACACACACACACACACACACACACACACACACACACACACACACACACACACACACACACACATACACACACACACACACACACACACACACACACACACACACACACACACACACACACACACACACACACACACACACACACAGGCCAGACACAAATACACAACAGCGAGTCTGCTGGACATTTCAATGATATACTGACCACGTATGACGACACAATCTGTTGATGTTGTGTACCTCGATTTTCAAAAGGCTTTTGACAAAGTTCCACACAAAAGACTCCTTCAGAAGCTAAAGGCACATGGTTTCAGCGGCAGTGTTTGTTGGGTGGGTAGAAGATTGGCTCACTGGACGAAAGCAAAGAGTTGTAATAAATGGAAAAGAGTCAGACTGGATAAACGTTACAAGTGGAGTGCCGCAGGGTTCAGTGTTAGGTCCTGTTCTTTTCTTAATATATGTAAATGATATTGACGAAGGATTGTGTTGTAAGATTTCAAAATTTGCTGATGGTACTGAAACAGGTAACAGAGCAGATACAGCACTGCAAAGACAGGCAATTCAGAGAGATCTTGATCGATTGTTTAACTGGGCCCAAGTTTGGCAAATGGATTTCAATGTTAATAAATGCTAAGTGCTAAACATTGGCAGTAAAAATTTAAGAGCTACTGTAGTTATAGCATGAATAATGTCCAACTTGATAGGGTAAACCATGAAAGACTTAGGAGTTACAATAACAATTGATTTGAAACCAAGCAAACAATGTACAGAAGCTGTGAAAAAAGGAAATAAATTGATTGGATTCAAAGGCAGAGCATTTGAATATAAATCTGATAATATTGTCCTCACTTTGTATAATTCCTTAGTATGGCCGCACTTGGAGTATTGCGTTGTTTTGGTCACCGTATTATAAAAAGGATATGGAAAAGCTTGAAAGAGTGCAGCGAAGGATGACAAAGATGATACCTAGATTGAGAAATAAACCGCACGAGGAACGTTTAGAAGCCCTGAATTTATTTACCCTAACTGAACGGAGGTTACGAGGAGATTTACTTCAAGTATTCAAGATATTCAAAAGGCATGATAACATGGCTGTCGATAAATACTTCACAGTTGATCACTGGAACTACACTAGAGGCAATGGGCATAAAATAATTGGCAAACGATTCCAGTCGCATGAATCTAAGCATTTCTTCTTCAATAGAATTGTAAATATATAGAATAAATTGCCCTCCAATGTAGTAAATTCTAATACAGTACTGACATTTAAAGGTCGCCTGGATAAGTACGGTGTTTGTCATCTAACCCCCAGCTTAATATGTTTACTCCTGAATAAAACACTTGTCATTGTATAATTTTTTATTTTATTTTTTTAGAGCCTGGATCAATTTATTAAATGCAAATGTAGTATATGCACTGACTAGGATCTGCACAGATAGCCCTGAGTTTACGGTCACTACTCATACTTTCGACCTGTGATGGGGTGTGGATCACTGAGGGTCCCTGTTAGTCAAGTGACCACCATCGGGATTTTATTACTGTACCAGGGGTCACTGCTTCAGGTAACTTATGTGCTTGTCCCACATGGGAATGCTCCTAGTCTCAGTGGAATGAAAAGAGCTGGGGCCTGATTGACTGCTGCCTACCTTAATAGCACCAGGCAAGGCTGCCGCACCACCTCTGAACATCCATGCTGTGCACTGTGCAATTTCCACTCTATGTCCGCAGACGCCCCGTTAACTCAACGTACCCGTACATGGTGTCATGCATTATTTATTTATTCGATTATTCATTTTCTTTTACTACTTTCTCTTTCAGGTTAATCATACTGGTACCTTATACATAAAGTATTACAGAATGTAACTTTTCCTGTTCAATCTTTCCTATGAAATTTCCATGTCAGTTTCTCCATGCTGCAAGGTGGTTTTTCTCACTTTTTCTTACCAGTTTTAACTGGAGGGTTTGGAGGTGGGAGGAGCCTTATTGCTTTACTATCCTTATCGTTCAGGATGTAGAGTTAGGTCTCGTAGTCACAGTCTACTCAGTAACAAACAGCCTCGAAAGGACCATAAGGTCTGTTGCTGTTTGCTTTCCTTTATACTTTGTACACTTCCCCTTCTCACTCACTCTCTCTCTCTCTCTCTCATCCACTCCTGCTTTTCACCCACACGCACTCCAATAGGCTACACACACACACACACACACAACAGCGACTCACTTCCCCCTTCTCTCTCTTTCTCTCATCCATCCCGGGTATTCACACTCACGCTCTCTAACAGGCCACACACACACACACACACACACACACACACACACACACACACACAAAACGTGATCCTGTACAAACCACACAGATATCACAGTCGCTTCCACTACTAAGCATCTCATTTTGTTCTTATACCGACTCCATACCGCTCCCGACCCGACCCGACTCAACCCAATCCAAACAGACCCAACCCGACCCGACTCAATCAAACCCAATCCAACCCCACCCAATCGAATTTCAACCCACCCTACTCCACCCAATCCAACCCAATCCCACCCAACTACACCCAATCCAACCCAACCCCATCCGACCCAAACCCAACCCCACCCAACTCAACCCGACCCAACCCAACTTAATCCAACCCCACCCCACCCCAACCCTACACAACCCCACCCAACGCAACTTAAATATTAATTGTGGCTGAAAGAAATTAGATGAGCCTTAGTTATTACGGGAACCTCCTTGGTTACTAGTCAAATCAACCCTCCAGTCTGACTACACCTGGCCAACTACTGAACTTAAAGGGACAGGTGTTTGCAAGGTAAGAGTCAACACACTATAGGAATCACCCAGCCTGTCTGTCCGTGTGCTGATCTCAAGAAAGGGGTAAAAATGCGTGATCATTGTGAAAGGGTTAACGTAGAGACGTGTACAGCAGATATCTTGCAGTGTGAGTAAGAGCGCATGTTGTATTTCGTAGAGCATGATTATTAGCGATTTTTTCTGCATGTTATACCTCATTTCTGTATATTATTGATGCAGGCCAAGTCAGTATTACATGAACATTGAGAACATGAGAGAATACTAAGGTGTAATACTCAAAATAAATCGCTCATGAGAAAATACTAAGATGTAATACCTAAAACAAGTCACTCAAGAGAGAATACTAGGGTGTAATACTCAAAATAAATCGCTCAGACAGAATACTAAGGTGTAATACTCAAAACAAATCGCTCAGGAGAGAATACTAAGGTGTAATAGTCAAAATAAATCGCTCGAGATAATGCTACGATGTACTACTCAAAACAAATCGCTCGAGGGTGAATACTAAGGTGTAATACTCAAACAAATCGCTCAAGAGAGAATACTAAGGTGCAATACTCAAAACAAATCGCTCGAGGGAGAATACTAAGGTGTAACACTCAAAACAAATCGCTCATGAGAAAATACCAAGGCGTATCCTTCCCTGTTAATTAGCACAAGGCCCTAAATTACATATATAAGCACCCTGCCTGAGCACTGAGCAACAAGGCAGCAAGTTGGTGTTCTCAGTGGCCTACGTAACACACACTCTAACACACTATTTAACACACTCTATTCAACACACTATTTAACACTAACACACTATTTAACAAACTCACTATTCAACACACACTATTTAACACTCTATTTAACACACTCTATTCAACACTCTCTCTATTTAACACACCCTTTATTTAACACACACTATTTAACACATTCTATTCAACACACATTCTATTTAACACACTTTCTATTCAACACTATTTAACACATTCTCTATTTAACACACACTATTCAACACACTCTCTATTCAACACACACTATTCAACAAACTATTTAACACACTCTCTCTTTAACACACTCTCCATTTAACACACACATTATTCAACACACTCTCTATTTAACACACTCTATTCAACACGCTCTCCATTTAACACACACTCTATTCAACACACTCTCTTTTTAACACACTCTATTCAACACACACTATTTAACACACTCTCTATTTAACTCTTTTTAACACTATTTAACACATTCTAACACACTATTCAACACACTCTCTATTGAACACACTACTTAACACGCTCTATTTAACACACTAACATTCTCTATCCAACACACTCTATTTAAATCCCTCATTCAGCTGGTAATTGGCAGTATGGTTAGATAGACGAATGTTTGGTTAGATTACTGTTAGACTGGCGTTAGATTACTGTTAGACTGTTAAACCTTCACTAACAAATTGTAACTACTGGTGTCATCTCAAACTAACTCCTAACTTAGCAGGTGATTAGCAATATTTAACGTTAGATGGCTGTTAGTGTTAGATGACTGTTAGACTGCTTCACCTTCAATGACTTATATTCTAACTTTATCATCTCTAGGACAAATATCAGGTTAGGAGACACTTATACTAGAGGGTTAGATAGTCTTCCATATCTTCACTACAAGACTTAGATTTTAAGCACGAATAAGTCACCAAACGTAAAATGTTAAGTATTCTGTATGTGATAGCCTCTCCACTTTGCCCACTCGCCTCAAAACCCATACTCCTTCCACTCCAAATTGGCCTAAGAATCATCTCCCCATCTTCAATATCCATCTGCTTAAACACTAGAAATGCTAATCACAAAGAAGTGCTACGGAAAGAACTTAATCATATCAGCCTCACTCTGCCACTGAGCTACGGGAAATAAGCTTCAAGAGGACGAAAATCTGGGCCAAGTTAAGGTGAAAGGAGTATACCTGGAGACTGGTTGTGCTTAAGATGTGCAGTTCAGCGAGGTTATTATTATTATTATTATTATTATTATTATTATTATCATTATCATTACTATATTATTATCATTATTATTATACTCTTGCTACCTTCACACCTCTTTCTTGGTAACGATTTCTCAAGCTGCAAGGGTGACATGCAAACTTTAACACACATCTTTCTAAATCTTAAAAACACACACACACACACACACACACACACACACACACACACAAATACACAAGAGTGCTGGTAGGCTGGATAACACAGCAACACCCAACACACACAGCACACCCAAACACGTGTAAGATACTATACACCCACATATAATCAGCAACGGTATACACACAAACATATAATTAGTCACGTAATATAAACAAACACAATAATCAGTAACGTAAAACACAATCAGTAACGTAAAACACAATCAGTAACGTAAAACACACAATCAATAACGTAAAACACACAATCAGTAACGTAAAACACAATTATAATCAGTAACGTAAAACACACAATCAGTAACGTAAAACACAATCAGTAACGTAAAACACAATCAGTAACGTAAAACACACAATCAGTAACGTAAAACACAATCAGTAACGTAAAACACAATCAGTAACGTAAAACACAATCAGTAACGTAAAACACAATCAGTAACGTAAAACACACAATCAGTAACGTAAAACACACAATCAGTAACGTAAAACACATAATTATAATCAGTAACATAAAACACAACCAGCAATGTAAAAAACACAATCAGTAACGTAAAACAATCAGTAACGTAAAACACAATCAGTAACGTAAAACAATCAGTAACGTAAAACACACAATCAGTAACGTAAAACAATCAGTAACGTAAAACACAATTATAATCAGTAACGTAAAACACACAATCAGTAACGTAAAACAATCAGTAACGTAAAACACACAATCAGTAACGTAAAACACAATCAGTAACGTAAAACACACAATCAGTAACGTAAAACAATCAGTAACGTAAAACACACAATCAGTAACGTAAAACACACAATCAGTAACGTAAAACACACAATCAGTAACGTAAAACACACAATCAGTAACGTAAAACACACAATCAGTAACGTAAAACACACAATCAATAACGTAAAACACACAATCAGTAACGTAAAACACACAATCAGTAACGTAAAACACACAATCAGTAACGTAAAACACACAATCAGTAACGTAAAACACAATAATAATCAGTAACGTAAAACACACAATCAGTAACGTAAAACACACAATCAGTAACGTAAAACACACAATCAGTAACATAAAACACAATCAGTAACGTAAAACACACAATCAATAACGTAAAACACACAATCAGTAACGTAAAACACAATTATAATCAGTAACGTAAAACACACAATCAGTAACGTAAAACACAATCAGTAACGTAAAACACACAATCAGTAACGTAAAACACACAATCAGTAACGTAAAACACACAATCAGTAACGTAAAACACACAATCAGTAACGTAACACAAACATAACGCAATCAGCAACAAAACAAATAACGCAAGCCACGGAATATTCAGTAACCGGAAGTAACGCAATGGGGCAATACGCATCGTCCGTCACACCGGAAATAAGTAACGCAAACTTCCTCGTCGCCACCTACCACTTCCGGGATAAACCATGCACTCGGTGGACTTCCGGCTGATGAGGGAAGCCTGTGTTGCATGATTCTCTCGGGTCATTTACTTTATTCAGCGTCTTTTGTTTATCTTGATGGCATATATAGATGGTGATTCTGTGTGTGTGTGTGTGTGTGTGTGTGTGTGTGTGTGTGTGTGTGTGTGTGTGTGTGTGTGTGTGTGTGTGTGTGTGTGTGTGTGTGTGTGTGAATGATGATGGTGTATGAGTAGGCTACGGATGTGTGTGTGTGTGTGTGTGTGTGTGTGTGTGTGTGAATGATGATGGTATATGAATAGGCTACGGATGTGTGTGTGTGTGTGTGTGTGTGAATGATGGTGGTGTATGAACAGGCTACGGATGTGTGTGTGTGTGTGTGTGTGTGTGTGTGTGTGTGTGTGTGTGTGTGTGTGTGTGTGTGTCTGATATACTGACAAACATCTTCGATCACTAACAGCCTTGAACTCCTGACCTCCTCTCGCTCAGTAATTACCGTCATCATCATCATCATCACCATCACCACCACCATAACTAACATCGTCATCATCACAATAACTATCATCATCATCATCACCACCACGATATATACAATACACATTTTTTCTCATTACAAAAATCGCCCATATCAATAACACCACCACCATCATCACTACTATCATAACCATCATCACAAGCACCAACACCACCGCTTTCATCATCATCATCATCATCACCACCATCATCACTACTATCATCATAATCATCATCACCACCATCATCACTACTATCATCATAATCATCATCACCACCATCATCGCCATTAGCATCCTCATCATCATCACCACTATCATCATCCTCATCACCATCACCACTATCATCACTGCTATCATCATCACCATCACCATCCTCCTCCTCATCATCATCATAACCATCACCACCACCATCATTATCACCACCACCATCATCCTCACCACCACCACCACCATCATCATCATCATCATCACCAATATCATCACCACCACCACCATCATCATCATCACTATCATCATCATCATACCACCACCATCATCACGACTATCATCATCAATATACGCTAATCGTCACCTTCACCACTATCATCAACATCACTATCACCACCACATCCTCACCACCACCACCACCATCAATGACCTTTTACCCACGTATGGATGGTGCGAGGGGGGGGGGGAATAGGCCTTAGGTGGTCCTTTAGGAGTAACAACCTTTTCAGGATGATGGCAACTTTTTTTCTTTCTTTCTCAATACGAAACGTTTTTATTCAGCCAGAGGGGGAGGTGTGGCTGTGAAGGAGGCTAGTGAAGGCTGCATTTAATCACGCAAGTTCCAATATATTTCTCACAAAGTTCATCATCATCTACAGGCAAGAGGAGGGAAAAATGTTACCGAAATTATTATTATTATTATTATCATTATTATTATTATTATTATTGTTGTTGTAGTTATTATTATTATTTATCATTATTATTATTATTGTTATTATTATTATTATTACGTGTATCTGGTGCCGGTGTGGGACGCCTTCATGTGGCACCACTGATATAACCATCCAAGTATGCTCTCAGTTATACAAACGCCCCTGCACTCCCTACCCCTCGAAAGGCGGAAGGAACACTGAGATGGACAACTTCAGCCTGCAGTCCACGAGGTTCACACTTTATTCTCTCCCTATCCCTCGAAAGGCCGATGGAACACTGTGGGAAGGACGATTTCAGCCTGCAGTCCACTGGGTTCACATTCCAGTAACTCGAAAGGTAAATGGACTGCCAGAGATGAGCGATATTAGCCTGCAGTCCACTGAGTTCACAGCTGAGTTGAACCTGGCACTACTACTACTACTACTCTGTCTACCTTTCCCGCTACGCCAGACGACTTAATCTCAACAAGGATGGCTCGTCCTCAAGGGGACAACACCTGGGCGGCAGAGGGAGGTGTTGAGAGGGTGACAACACAGGTAAATGGTGCTCAGGTAATGACGTAACGCCTGTCACACTCAACAAACACGCTGCCTTGGAAAACTAACTCATTCTAACCTAACCTACCTTTATCTACCATGCTATCTATTAATACCCTAACATTCATCCCAGTCCATTCTAACAACCCAATCTAGCCTAACCTAACACAAACTATCTCAGCGAACCTAACAGTGAATATGCTAACAATTGATTCACTCTAATACTGACCCCACACTTAAGTATGTTATGCACACTTAAGTATGCTATATTGGGGACAGGTAAGGATGTAAATGAGAGGATGACAACACACTTAAGTGGTAACCAAATATACTGAACAGCTTGCAAGGTGGACACACTGTTAATATTTTCGGTTCTAACACTTAAAAACTATAAACGTAACCAAGTGAATTATCTTCTCACAATGTAACTAACTTGGAAGACGAAAGTACTCCCTCTCTCTCTCTCTCTCTCTCTCTCTCCCCAAACCAAACCAAACCAATCCTAACATAACCAAACCTACCCTAACCATACACAACATAACCAACCCTAACAAAACCATACACAACCTAACCAAACTTAACCAAACCGAACCGAACCAAACCGAACCGAACCAAACCGAACCGAACCAAACCTAACCCAACCAAACCTAACCACACCAAACCAAACCAAACCAAACCTACCCTAACCATACACAAGCTAACCTAACCAAACCAAATTCAACCTAACATAACCAAAAATAACCTAACCAAACCCAATTTAGCCACACCGCACCTCGCCTAACCAAACCTACCTTAGCGTAACCTCACCACACACACACACTGATCATTTCGCTGTAGGTGTAGAAGGAATAATGAAGTAACACCAAACCACAATATGTCTATAGGCCACTGTGGGAAGAGGGAAAATAAAGGCCACAAGAAAGACGAAAATATCAAGAAAAGAAGTCGGACAGAAGAGATGAGGACAGTAAGGAAAGAAAGACTGGAGACAAATGGCAGGTGCAGAGAAGTGAAAGTGGAATTATAGCCAAGTGCTGTCAAGGTCTATAAATACATAAATAAGAGTTAGCAAAGTTTACACTCCTATTTTTTCCTTACTTACTCTCAGTCAAACAACACACAAGCACTAACCAAAACACAGACACACAGACACACACACACACACACACACACACACACACACACACACAACCTTACCCAATTTAATCAGTCTTAACAATCTTCTGCTTACAAACTCACTACAGTGTGTTTACTCCAAGCTGGTAAAAGATCCTTAACACCTTTCAGTTCAAGCGATGGCCATGTGGAGACTGGGTGAAGGATGAATTTGACTAGTAACCAAGGAGACTCATCCTACCTCAAGACTTGTATAATATCGCGCAACCAAGACTTAGCATTCAAAAGTGACCCGGTTCCCTCAAATGAAAACACACTGACTATACTGACAAGGTGAGCGTTATACCTGCTAATTGGGGGCTATAATTAATCATTCATCTGAAAGGCAATTAGAGTAGGGGTTAATGAAGGCAATTAACACAACCCATCCTTATACATCCCATGAAGGCTGAATAAAATAGTGCAGGGAATGAATAACAATAGGCAATGAAGGAATGAAGACCCAACTCAACATACATTATTCCTACCTTGCTCTATCTATCCGACCCTTTGTGTATCTATCTAGGCTATATCACATCTATCCTTCTAACTGAATTTATGTATCTACCTAGGATATCCTCTGCCTCTCTCTCTCTCAATATCTATCCCCTCAGCATGTCTATCTTCGCACACAGGATCTCCCTCTCTCTCTCTCTCTCTCTCAATATCTATCCCCTCAGCATGTCTATCGTCGCAAACAGGATCTCTCTCTCTCTCTCTCTCTCTCTCTCTCTCTCTCTCTCTCTCTCTCTCTCTCTCTCTCACCATGTCTATCTACGTACACAGGATACCCCCCTCTCTCTCCTGTGTGTGTGTGTGTGTGTGTGTGTGTGTGTGTGTGTTTCTCTCTCTCTCTCTCTCTCAATATCTATCCCCTCAGCAGGTCTATCGTCGCAAACAGGATCTCTCTCTCTCTCTCTCTCTCTCACCAAGTCTATCTACGTACACAGGATACCCCCCCTCTCTCTCTCTCGTGTGTGTGTGTGTGTGTGTGTGTGTGTGTGTGTGTGTGTGTCTCTCTCTCTCTCTCTCTCTCTCTCTCTCTCTCTCTCTCTCTCTCTCTCTCTCTCAAGTATAAGAGGCATCAGGCAGCATTGTCCAGTCACGTTTCTGCTTAGCACATTACTTCCTATCAGCTGACTTGACACACACACACACACACACACATCCGTAGCCTATTCATATACCACCATCATTTTCACACACACACACACACACACACACACACACACACACACACACATCCGTAGCCTATTCATATACTACCATCATTTTCACACACACACACACACACACACACACACACACAGCCGATCTATCAATTTATCTATATCGATCATCCCATCCTCACCTAATCTATCTACCTGGCTATCAATACTCTCTCTCTCTCTCTCTCTCTCTCTCTCTCTCTCTCTCTCTCTCTCTCGCCGTCTCGTATTTACCTGTGTTCCATTGTACATGAGAGCGTCGCGTGCTTACTTTCTTCTCCAATTCTTGTCATTTACAATAGTTCGATGGTAGTGGTGGTGGTGGTGATAGTGATGGTGATGATGATGGTGGTGGTGGTGGTGGTGGTGGTGGTGGTGGTGATAATAGTGACAATGATATTGGCGACGATGATGATAATAACAGTGATGATGATGATGATGATGGTGATAATAGTGACAATGATAACGGCGATGATGATGATGATGATATTCTTATTACGTGGAGGTAGTTACACAAGGCCAGGCGTAAAGGTAGATGAGCGCCAACACTAATTTAAAACCAGGTACTTCACACCGTTCTACTGTGCACTTATTCTACCTTCACCAAATTCCCTAAGCTTATTTACCTCAGTCCAAAGTGTAGCTGGTCTCTGGCGTACCTTTGACTAGTAACCAAGGACACTCATACCCACCTCGTAACTATGGCTCGTGGAATTTCAGCAATCAACACTCAATATTCAGGTTGATTAATTGATTGAGTGATTGATTGATTGATTACACTACAAAGGGCAGCTTAACAGAACACTAGAGTCGCGGCGCACGACTCTGAGGTTGTCATCGTACCCTGGCAACCTACCATTCAAAAGTGCGTCCGATTTCCTATCATATACACGAATCATATTATACACGAATACATTATACACGAATATATTTTACACGAATATTATTATACACGAATATATTATACACGAATCACATGCGTCTATTATACACGAAATGGGACGCACTTTTGAATGGTAGGTTGCCAGAGCACGATAATAACAACCTCAGAGTCACGCGCCGCGACCATACTACCATACAACAGAGTAAAACCAGAAGAAGGAAAGCTCACACACGCACGCACGCACGCACGTACGCACACACGCACATACACACGCACACACACACATCAGGAGTAACGTGGAACAGGATCTCTCTCTCTCTCTCTCTCTCTCTCTCTCACACACACACACACACAGACACACGAGTAAAACGGAACCATTATATCTAAACACACACACACACACACACACACACACACACACCAGGAGTAAAACGGAACCACTATATCTAATCACACACACACACACACAAACGGGAGTAAAACAGAACCATGATAGCTAACACACACACACACACACACACAGGAGTAACACAACCATGATAGCTAAAACACACACACACACACACACACACACACAGGAGTAACACAACCAAGATAGCTAAAACACACACACACACACACACACACACACACACACACACACACAGGAGTAACACAACCATGATAGCTAAAACACACACACACACACACACACACACACACACACACACACACACACACACAAGTAAAACAGAACCATGACAGCTAAAGCACACACACACACACACACACACACACACACACACACACACACACACACACACACGAGTAAAACGGAACCATTATATCTAAACACACACACACACACACACACACACACACACACACACACACACACACACACTTCCTTGAAAGCAGTGGTAAGAAGCAGGGAAGTGAGCATGGAAGTGAAAAAGTTATTATATGACAGTATTGTGATACCAACTCCAAAGTATGGATATGAAGCTTGGACGTTGTTGGAGGGGCAGAAGTCAAGAGTGAGAGCAGTGGAAATTAGTTATTTGAGAGGAGCCTGTGGAGTCATATGGAGAGACAGGCTGACGAATGAGGACGTGGAGGAGGTTGTGGTGTGGATTTGGATGTGATAGGAAGCGTTAGGAGAAACACACTGAGGTGGTTTGGCCATGTGGAGAGGATGGAGAGTGAGAGACTGACGAGGAGTGTGTGTGAGTGAGATGAAGAGGGGAGAGGAAAGGGGAGGCCGAGGATGAGATGGAGGGATGGAGAGGAGAGACATGAGAGAGGGAGGTGTGAGCTGGGAGAAAGGCAATGAAATGTCGGGGGACAGGGTGACATGGAGGCGATTTGTTTGTGAACACCCCTTACGTGATAGATAGATAGCATTTAAAGATATCAGTCATTTAAACACCTCTTTCCTAAGCACATCAAAGGCCCTTAATTCACGCAGCATTGGAGGCTTCGTAACAACTCTTCCTTTGCGATTTACTTTGCATACTGTACCTTAACCCGTTCTTATATGCTCCCTTTATCACTCCAGTAACTTATGCTCCCTTTACCATTTCAGTAACTTATATGCTCCCTTTATCACTCCAGTAACTTATGCTCCCTTTATCATTCCAGTAACTTATATGCTCCCTTTATCACTCCAGTAACTTATGCTCCCTTTATCATTCCAGTAACTTATATGCTCCCTTTATCATGCCAGTAACTTATATGCTCCCTTTATCATGCCAGTAACTTATATGCTCCCTTTATCATTCCAGTAACTCATGCTCCCTTTACCCTTCCAGTAACTTATGTTCTCTATATCATTCCAATATCAACATACTCTGCATCACTAATATACAAGAGCGTAATAAATCGCTAAGGAAGAGGTGCTACGGAATCTCCAACACCACTTACAATACCAGCATAAGTTGGGGAAATCTTATACAGTAATACCAGCACGTTAGGGAAATACCAGTGGCGAAATCTTATACAGTAATACCAGCATGTTAGGGAAATACCAGCGTAAGATAGGGAAATACCAGAAGCGAAATCTTAAACAGTAATACCAGTATGCAGGGGGCATACCAAAATAAGTTAGGGAAATACCAGCCTAAGTTAGGGAAATACCACCATAAGTTAGGGAAAATACCAGCATGTTAGGGAAATACCAGCATAAGTTAGGGAAAATACCAGCATGTTAGGGAAATACCAGCGTTAGGGAAATACCAGCATGTTAGGGAAATACCACCATAAGTTAGGGAAAATACCAGCATGTTAGGGAAATACCAGCATGTTAGGGAAATACCAGCATAAGTTAGGGAAATACCAGCGTAAGTTAGGGAAATACCAGCATGTTAGGGAAATACCAGCATAAGTTAGGGAAATACCAGCGTAAGTTAGGGAAATACCAGCGTAAGTTAGGGAAATACCAGCATGTTAGGGAAATACCAGCATAAGTTAGGGAAATACCAGCAAGTCAGGGAAATACCAGCATAAGTCAGGGAAATACCAGCAAGTCAGGGAAATACCAGCATAAGTCAGGGAAATACCAGCAAGTCAGGGAAATACCAGCATAAGTTAGGGAAAATAACGGCAAGTTAGGGAAATAACAGCGTAAGTTTGGGAAATACCAGCACAAGTTACGGTAATCTTATATAGTAATTTGTACAGGTAACTGGTCAGGTATTTTTATGGCATCCAGGTGAGTTTTACAGAAGAGAATTGAACTCATTAACATCACTAGGTTACTTAAGTACCAATAACATGAGATAGTCCCTTTATATACATGGAATTCAACCCCTCTGATAGTTGTGTGTGTGTGTGTGTGTGTGTGTGTGTGTGTGTGTGTGTGTGTGTGTTTTTACAATGGCGTGAAAGTGAAGAATGTGTGAACGGACGGTGGTATGGATGGTTTAGGTTGTGTGTGTGTGTGTGTGTGTCTTATTTACTGTTGTGTGATGCTTGCCGTGGTTGCCAAGTCTGATAAAATAAGCGTGAAAGTGAGAAAGGTAGTGTGACTGTGGTGGTACCGTGGCAGTAGTGTGGTAGTACCGGAAGTATGAGGCATGTGGTTGTGTGGTGAGTGTGGTCGTGGTTGTGATGAGTGACAAATAACAACTGTGGCAGAGTGGTAGGTATTGAAAGTGAGAGTGGTAGGGTGAAGGTGGTGGTGTGGTGAATGCTAAAATAGAGAAGAAAGCGTGGAAGCTATTGTGGTGGTGGTAGTGGTTGTGATGGTAGTGATCAGAGTGAGGGTGGTAGTGTGACTGTGAGGTAGTGGTGTAGTGGTAGTAATGAGTAGGAATGAGAGTTGAGTGTGGTAGTGGTTTTAATGAGTGATAATTGTTGTAATGCGTAGTTGTGGTGTGGTGTGGTGGTGGTGTGGGGGTGGTGGTTGTGTAGTTGTGGTGGTGGCGTGGTGTGGTGTGGTATTGTGTGGTAGAGATGGTGTGGTGTGGGTGGGTGAGTTTGGTGTAATGTGGTGTGGTGTGATGTGGTAGAGGTGGTGTGGTGTGGTGTGGTGTGGTCTGATGTAGTAGAGGTGGTGTGGTGTGGTGTGATGTGATAGAGGTGGTGTGGTGTGGTAGAGATGGTGTGGTATGCTGTGGTGGTGTGGTGTGGTGTGATGTGGTAGAGGTGGTGGTGGTGTGTTGTGGTGTGGTAGAGGTGGTGTGGTGTGTTGTGTTGTGGTAGAGGTGGTGTGGTGTGGTGTGGTGTGGTGTGGTGTGGTAGAGGTGGTGTGGTGTGATGTGGTAGAGGTGGTGTGATGTGGTAGAGGTGGTGTGGTATGGTGTGGTGTGGTGGTGTGGTGTGGTGTGGTGTGGTGGTGTGGTGTGGTATGGTGTGGTGTGGTGGTGTGGTGTGGTGGTGTGGTATGGTGTGGTGGTGTGGTATGGGTGTGTTCAATGCCCCCAGCTTGGGTGGGCACTGTGCCAGGCTCCCTATAAATAAGTGTAATCCCGTGGACCTAGGAGGCTCCGAAAGTGAGAGTGGTTGTGTGGTACCGCTGTGGAGATGGTACTGGTAGTGTGGTGAATGTGGTAGTGGTTGTGTGGTACCCCTGCAGAGATGGTACTGGTAGTGTGGTGAATGTGGTAGTGGTTGTGTGGTACCCCTGCAGAGATGGTACTGGTAGTGTGGTGAATGTGGTAGTGGTTGTGTGGTACCGCTGTGGAGATGGTACTGGTAGTGTGGTGAATGTGGCGTTGGTTGTGTGGTACCCTTGCAGAGATGGTACTGGTAGTGTGGTGAATGTGGTACTGGTTGTGGCAGCTGTGAGGGGCGATGTATAATATTTGTGGTGGAGTGGTACGCTATGAAAGTGAGAGTAGTAGACTGGTAGTGTGGTAACGTGGTAGTGGTGGTATGGGCGTGGCGCTGTGGTAATATGATGATGTTGGTGGTGGTAATGGTGGTAGTGTGGTGTTGCGTGTGGTAGTGTGGTGGTATGGGTGTTGTGTTGTGGTAATGTGATGGTGGTGGTGACAGTGGCAGTATGGTCTGGTGTAGTGGTGTGGTGATAATGTGGTGGTGGTGGTGGTGGTGTGGTGTAGTGGTAGTAGGGTCATGTATGTGGTGGTGGTACGGTGTGGTGCAATGCAGTGGTGGTGGTAGTTTCGTGAGGTGCAGTGGTAGTATGGTGACGTAGTGGTGTGGTGGTAATGTGGTGGTGGTGGTATGGTAAGCTGCAGTGATAGTATGGTGATGCAGTGGTGTGGTGGTAATGTGACAGTGTGGTGGTGGTATGGTGAGATGCAGTGGTGTGGTGGTAATGTGACAGTGTGGTGGTGGTATGGTGATGCAGTGGTGTGGTGGTAATGTAGAGGTATGCTGAGATGCAGTGGTGTGGTGGTAATGTAGAGGTATGGTGAGGTCCAGTGGTGTGGTGGTAATGTAGAGGTATGGTGAGATGCAGTGGTGTGGTGGTAATGTAGAGGTATGGTGAGGTCCAGTGGTGTGGTGGTAATGTAGAGGTATGGTGAGATGCAGTGGTGTGGTGGTAATGTAGTGATATGGTAAGCTGCAGTGCTGTGGTGGTATGGTGAGATGCAGTGGTGTGGTGGTAATGTGGTGGTATGGTAAGCTGCAGTGGTGTGGTGGTATGGTGAGATGCAGTGGTGTGGTGGTAATGTGATGGTATAGTGAGCTGCAGTGGTGTGGTGGTATGGTGAGATGCAGTGGTGTGGTGGTATGGTAAGCTGCAGTGGTGTGGTGGTATGGTAAGCTGCAGTGGTGTGGTGGTATGGTAAGCTGCAGTGCTGTGGTGGTAATGTGGTGGTATGGTGAGCTGCAGTGGTGTGGTGGTAACGTGATAGTGGTGAAGGTATGGGTGGGGTGTGTACAGTACCCCTGTATGTGTAGGCACTGGGCCAATCCCTCAATACTAATACCATACTCTGCACCCCCCAGCCTGCTGCCCAATACACACATCCTTAGCAAGGTATTTACAGCCAAGTGAATATTCCCTCCCATGCATTCCCACGTGAATATTCTCCCATGCAACCCCACGTGAATATTCCCTCCCATGCAATCCCGTGAATATTCTCCCATGCAATCCCACGTGAATATTCTCCCATGCAACCCCACGTGAATATTCCCTCCCATGCAATCCCACGTGAATATTCCCTCCCATGTAATCCCACGTGAATATTCTCCCATGCAACCCCACGTGAATATTCCCTCCCATGCAATCCCGTGAATATTCTCCCATGCAATCCCACGTGAATATTCCTTCCCATGCAATCCCACGTGAATATTCTCTCCTGCAATCCCATGTAAATATTCCCTCCCCTGCAATCCCATGTGAATATTCCCTCCCCTACAATCCCATGTGAATATTCCCTCCCCTGCAATCCCACGTGAATATTCTCCTCCATGCAATACCACGTGAATATTCTCCCCTGCAATCCCACGTGAATATTCCCTCCCATGCAATCCCACGTGTAATATGCTCTCCTATGCAATCCCACGTGAATATTCCCTCCCATGCATTCAAACGTGAATATTCTCCCACGCAATCCCACGTGAATATTCCCTCCCACGCAATCCCACGTGAATATTCTCCCACGCAATTCCACGTGAATATTCTCCCACGCAATCCCACGTGAATATTCTCCCACGCAATTCCACGTGAATATTCTCCCACGCAATCCCACGTGAATATTCTCCCACGCAATCCAACGTGAATATTCTCCCATGCAATCCCACGTGAATATTGCCTCCCCTGCAATCCCACGTGAATATTCTCCTCCATGCAATCCCATGTGAATATTCCCTCCCACGCAATCCCACGTGAATATTCTCCCACGCAATCCCACCTGAATATTCTCCCATGCAATCCTACGTGAATATTCCCTCCCATGCAATCCCACGTGAATATTCTCCCATGCAATCCCACGTGAATATTCCCTCCCATGCAATCCCACGTGAATATTCCCTCCCATGCAATCCCACGTGAATATTCCCTCCCATGCAATCCCACGTGAATATTCTCCCCTGCAATCCCACGTGAATATTCCCTCCCATGCAATCCCACATGAATATTCTCCCCTGCAATCCCACGTGAATATTCCCTCCCCTGCAATCCCACGTGAATATTCTCCCACGCAATCCCACATGAATATTCCCTCCCCTGCAATCCCACGTGAATATTCTCCCATGCAATCCCACGTCAATATTCCCTCCCCGGCAATCCCACGTGAATATTCCCTCCCCGGCAATCCCACGTGAATATTCTCCCATGCAATCCCACGTGAATATTCTCCCATGCAATCCCACGTGAATATTCCCTCCCCGGCAACCCCACGTGAATATTCTCCTTCATGCAATCCCACGTGAATATTCTCCCATGCAATCCCACGTGAATATTCTCCCACGCAATCCCACGTGAATATTCTCTTCCATGCAGCTTTAGGCCAAATGTGTGTGTGTGTGTGTGTGTGTGTGTGTGTGTGTGTGTGTGTGTGTGTGTGTGTGTGTGTGTGTGTGTGTGTGTGTCAGAGAGAGAGAGAGAGAGAGAGAGAGAGTGTAAGAGTGGATTAATGAGACAATACTACGGCTCTACGTTCATGGCACTTCTTCGTGACTAGCATCGTATTCTACAGTAGTGTTAATCTCCTGCTACACCTCGGCATTCAAGACAGAGACGGGAGTGTTACGCCGTTCCGGGAGTGTTACGCTTATACTGTTACGGGAGTGTTACGCTTATACTGTTACGGGAGTGTTACGCTTATACTGTTACGGGAGTGTTACGCTGTTACGGGAGTGTTACGCTTTGTTACGGGAGTGTTACGCAAATACTGTTACGGGAGTGTTACGCAAATACTGTTACGGGAGTGTTACGCAAATACTGTTACGGGAGTGTTACGCAAATACTGTTACGGGAGTGTTACGCATACAGTTACGGGAGTGTTACGCAAATACTGTTACGGGAGTGTTACGCATACAGTTACGGGAGTGTTACGCAAATACTGTTACGGGAGTGTTACGCATACAGTTACGGGAGTGTTACGCATACACTGTTACGGGAGTGTTACGCCTATACTGTTACGGGAGTGTTACGTAAATACTCCCGTCACTTCATATCATTTCCATCCCGCCATCCTGAATGCTCAAGAAATTAACACAAAAAAGGTGCTAGTCACGAAGAAGTGCTGTAGAGACGATGGAGGGCCGTAGTATAAATAGGACGAAAATCTTGACCAAGTTAAAGTGAAGGTACTATAGTTACAGTGACCAGGGTGTTGTCTCTCTCTCTCTCTCTCTCTCTCTCTCTCTCTCTCGTTTAAATCTTGAATGTCAAAATCACTCTCTCTCTCTCTCTCTCTCTCTCTCTCTCTAATCACATCCGGGAAGGGACCTAAATCAACCAAACCTACAGTAATCCCTAATCCGTATTCTTAGTGGATTAAGGATTACGTAACAATTTTTCCTTAGTGATTTATTTTGCACATTACAACTCGGTATCCCCTTGCATACTGATTCATCCCAGGTTGATATTAAAACTGGTGACTCAGACTGACT
>NC_137061.1:7865364-7900364 GCF_032717465.1 Coenobita brevimanus | reverse complement strand
TCTCTGACAAATATAATTATTCCTACTATTGTCCTACACTGATGCAGAATAAAAACACTACCAATATTACTTTCAACAACTGTACCAGAACACAAGGGTATATTCAGCTCAGAGAAACCCTTGACAGATAAGGATTGAAGCAGTTTCCAATTCATGTTTTCCCTGAGAATGAAAAATATTGAAAAAAAGAAAATCCAACCTGCCCTCTTACGACAATAGGAGACCCCAGGCAAAGGTACGGTAGTCCTGAACACATAAAATTAAGAGCACAACACACGCCCCTGGTACTGTTTACGTGCTAGAAATCCCTCTGGCTAACTCTGGGGTCCATATTCCCGTCGGTTGAGAAAGCTTCCTAACACCCTTTCCTAAGTGATTTATTTTTTTACAGCCTTCATCTGCGTTACATAAATCCTTCAAATATCGCCATACTCTGCACTCATCTGTTACATAAATCCTTCAAATACCTCCATACTCTGCATAAACAACGAACAATACGATATTAATAACCCATATCCAAAAATAAATCGCTAAAGAAGAGGTGCTTGGGAGCTCTCTTAACTGACAAGAATACGAGCCTGGGACTTGAACCGCAGCGCAATGATCAAAACACATTCCATGCCAACGCCTCCCCCACTCCACTAGATTACTGTGCTGTTGTACCCCACCAAACCTCAGATGATTTCACTCGGCCTAAAGAACCAACCACACCCAAGCAACACAACTTTTAAACACAAATTTCAACGTGAGGTCAGTTCTATAGAAAAGTTTAAGGTTCATAATTGCTAATAAAAGGGAATTTGAATTAAAAAAAAAAAAAAAAAAGGTTGCTCTGCTATGGCCTATTACAGTGCTTCATAACTACTAAAAATGGAACTGGATTTAAAAAACAAAAAAAGCTGTATTACTATGATGTATTATAGTACCTTCACTCTTCATAAAGGCTTTCTGACTGCTAAACACTTTCTGAGCAATGATTTATAAGTTTTGTTCTACTCTTACAACTGTCATACAAATACAATTATATTCAGATTATGATCATGAAGGGAAGCCTCTCATAGTGAAGGGACGTCAAGCTACTGTACTGTGCCCCCATTTATCCCTTTAGTGGCACTGTTTATTTTTATTCTTGCTACCACCACATGACTTCAGCTTATGCAAAACCTCTCATTGTGAAGGGGTTAATGACTATACCATGTTTATCCTAATTTGGCACAGATCTTCATCCTTTTTGTTGTTTATTGCATGCAGATCACTGACAGAAAAAATAAAAAATAAAAAAGCTACAATTTTACTTCATCTTCATTGCATATCTTCATGACTAGCGTTCAATTTCCAGTGAACGTATTGCTGTAACTCATTCAAGATGGTGTGATAAATTTTGGCCAAAGTTAAAGTAAAAGCAGTATAATATAATAAAGCCACACTGTAAGATGCCTGCTTTGATGCTCATATTATCTGCTGTGTTTACTGAACTGTAAAGTATGTACTGCATGTATGAAAAACTGTGTACTAGCTGGCCTGCACTCGCCTGACATGAGTATAAGCAGTGTTTTATGGATGGTGAAGGGCAACTGATCCATACTGCCAAGGAACATCACTTTCTATCACTGGAGAACTGACCTTCCCTCATCCAAGGCTTCACATACAGGTTTAGGTGTGACAGACTTTTGAGATGTAGGGAGAAAATAAAATATTAATGTTTCCCTGGTGGCTATAATAGTTAATGTGTCTGTTTTCCCCAATTTACCCTACGACGCCAATTAATGAAGGAAGCTGTAAAATTTTGGAACACATCAAAAACTTATGCAAACTGCCAGTGCTGTATTATGGAAACCTTTGTCAGGGTGAATTGTAAGAACACAATAATAGCATTACAGAAATTATGACTTAATTGCCATTATGTCATCCAGTCCTCCATCATCAAACTGCCCTCCACCTAACCCACAACCCCCTCTCTCATGTCTCTCTCCACGCCATCCTTCCATCTCTTCCTCAGGCTCCCCCTCCCTCACCCCTGTCCAAAACAAAAAAGAAAAAGAAAAAAAATCTTCAAGTTCCACTGGTACTAATAAAGCTCATCTGCTAGTTCTTCTAATCACAGGAGTAATCTATAACAGTACTACAGTATTAAAAATAAGAGACCTTACTGCTAATGCTGTACTGCTAAAAATTCCTTACATAACCTTCCATGGCGCCAGTTGTATGAAAAAAGTCATAATAATGTACTGAAGAGAAGAGATGGATGAATAATGTACTGTACTTTGAAAAGGACACAAGCATGTAAGTGTGGATGTTTATGCCTGTGAGGTGTAGTCAGGATTCCAAGGGCTTGCATTGCGAGTGAATGAGTGTGTGGACCATTTAAGTGGGCAGACTTCTGGTTATACTGTATTCCCCTTTCAGGTTATTTCTTGCTCTCTTGGCCCTACTTCATCCCACTGTTAGATTGGAAAATAGGTGTGGATGATAATCATTTTGGGAAATCCCTGAATTATAAGTACAGTACTTTAAGAATATAAAATAAAATAAAATAAAACAAAAATAAAATAACCTTAACTGGTACAAAAATATAAAAATATGAATTCATGATGGCTGCAACATAAGTGGTAAACAACATCCCACCACTCCTCAGATATGCAGACTGTTAATTCAGGTGGCAAACATGTCACAGAAGAAAGGTTAGAAGTACCAGCAGTCTTTATATGGTAAATATGCTCCTCAGTACACTTTTATAAATCTATTCTAGGAGTTACCAGATGCATTTATGTACTGAAATTAAATCATATGGCAGATCTGGAGAGGGAGGCCTTCACACGGTGGCATTAAGTAAAAATTTCCTCAACTCCCTCCCTATTCTCCAAAATGAGGATGGTGGACTGCAGGATACCTTCTGCCTGCAGTCCACTGGATTCACATGCACATGAGACACAGGCCACAACAACACCTACAAAAGGCCATATTGTTTTGGACTCAGAGGCTCCCTAGTCAGTTTGTTTTCATCTGGAGGAACTTGGTCACTCACACACTTTGAATACGGTACTAACACACAGTTGCGTGAAATTCAATAAGCCTTGGTTATGAGGTACAAGTGAGTCTCCTTGGTTACTGAACAAGTCAAACCTCCAGTCTGACTAACAGGCCATCAGCTGGGCTGAAAGGGGTTTATGGATTTTTGACACATAACAAACATAATCGTACCTCTTTGTACCAGGCTCAGTTAATGCATTTGCCATGTTAATACTGTTTTCTCTTGTACCGTACCTCATTAATGCAAACTGTAAATTTTACAACTATCTATCTATCTATCTATGGCTAGAAGCCATAATCCCATAAGTGGTGGCCATTTGATTTTGAGTTAGTTGCTTTGCAGGAAGGGGCACCAACCTTCCACCAAACCACTTGCTGACACACAGGAAACATGAATGTGTTGGTTATATGGTTACCACTCAGCACTGTAAATGGTTTCCTGGTTTACAGGAAACCATCAGGCTTGTCAGTTAATGTAAAGCTATCTGAAGAGGAAAGAAGAGAAATAAAAAGAATGATAGGAGAAATAGGAAGAGCGGATGGCAGACAGAAAAAAATGATAAAGATAAAGGAAGAAGTAGGCAGTACTACATCAAGTGAGTGGATAATGGTCACCACCACCTACCACCCTATTATTATTACAACTACAAGTAACATATAAGACAGTATCGAGACGCAATATAGCAGTTATCGTCTCTTGTATTTAGTCAACCTAACTTCATATCAGATATAAGTACTGCAGTAAGCTAACGATACTACTGTACATATTTACATAACCTAAGCACAAACTGTATGTTACAGTATGGTACATATTTACACAACTTAAGTCCATACTGGACATAAATACAGTAGGCCTAATATAAACAGCATTAGATAACACAGTGGCATGTCAATATTTTCTTATACACTATGTAGGCAAACTACTATGGTATGGAACACTGTACATCCATACCAATTTTGCTGCTTTAGTTGCTAGCCCAGGTTCATCTGTGTATGAGGTGAGTATAAGTTTCTTTGATTATCGTACCTGTCTAATCAATCCTCTAATCAAACCATTTCACTATCCAACAACTCCGAAGAGGTTAGGGATCTCTGTCAGGTTAGGACAAATGAGCTACACAAGTCAGTGCAAAACATGTGAAAATCATGGTAACGGTAGGGATGCAACTAAAAGGCACCAGTACACGCAACACAGTGAGGTCAGAGGTATAAAGCCTGGGTGTATATATTATTGCAGAGATGATCATACTGTACGGTACCTGTCAAATTAGGTCTGAATTTTTGGTAAAGGTCTGGGAGTCAATTAGTGTGGGTGTGTTACGGTAGAATAATTTTAGCTGGACTGGCTCAGAGGTATGTCCTTAGGTCTGACAAAGCATTTTTGACAAGATAAGTTCTACTAATTCTATATACAGTACTGCCAGACGCCTTAATCCCGTGATGGATGGCCATTTGACTTTGAGTTGTTTGTTTTACAGGGAAGGGCATTAACCCTCCACCAACCCACTTGTTGACACGTAGGGAGCACGTATGGTTTAGTTATATGGTTACCACCCAGCGTTGTAAATGGTTTCTTGGCTTACAGGAAACCATTAGGCTTGTCACTCAATGTAAAGCCACCTGTAAAGGAAAGAAAAGCAATAAGAAGAGACAGGAAGGATGGGAGAAATAGGAAGAGAGGAGGGCAGGCACAGAAAAAGAATAATAAAGGTGAAGGAAGAAGTAGGCAGCACTACATCAAGTGAGTGGATGATGGTCACCACCACCAAGGTTCAATGCACCTTATTTCGTACTTTGGGCAAGTCTCATTGTATGTTTCTCCCTGATGCATTATATAAGAAAAAATGATGCACTGAAACAATGACTATTAGCTAATACTGCAAATCAGGGACTTTGTATTGTAACAATGTATTGTTTATTAAGGCTCCACCATGCTTGCATGTGTCAGCCTTGGTCACCTAATGGCAGCTCTCCATGTTGCATGATCTCTGGCAGCCTCCATATTCAGCCCCTTATCCCTGAGGTCACACCCTATGACCTTGTCCCACGTCTATTATGGTCATCCTCTCACAACCCTACCCTGGACATTCACATTTCTCACTATCCACACCCAATTGCCATCCTCCATCCTCTCCACATACCCAAACCAACTCAATCTGCCCCTCCTCATCACAGTACCAATACTCTAGAGTACCATCCTTCCTCTCAACTCTCCAATCACAAACCTAGCCCTCACTGGCCCCGCATTCAAGGACACACTACACATCCAACTAATCAGTTATTTCTGTACATTTAAGCCTATGAATATCGTCGTCCTTTACTGTCTCAGTTTCACTACCATACAGCATTACACTCCTAACACATGCTGCATACAAAGATCCCTATGCACAGAAGGAGCGCCCTCTCAATGTCAGGCATGAAAGAACCCAGAGGACAGCAACAGACACACAAAGTCAATGGTTCCATAAGGACAAAAATTGCAACTCAACACTGAAGTACCACTCAAAAACAGACAGTCCTTTTTCTATGCAGTTTTTGTTTGTTTGTTTGTTTGTTTGTTTTTGGCTAATAAGTCCTTAGTATTTTGAAGAAAAACTGCCTATAAAAGTTCCACTGTTACCTATGAAGTTCAACTGCCAGTATCCCCAGTTTCAGGAACCAAAGTACAGTATAAAAAGTCCTGGAGAAGGATGCCTTCATGCAATGGCACTGATATGGCCAGATGGTGGAGCTGCCCAGTTATACAAACATACCTCAATCCCCTCTCCTGTCCCTGGACTGGAGGATGGTGGACTGTGCCAGAAGGGCAACTTCAGCTTAAAGTCCACTAGGTTCGCATTCAGATAAGCTCAGGGTTGTAACTGCTACTACTACCACAGTATCAAGTACAATACAAAGAGAAAAAAAAAATCTGTGCTACCTGTATTGTACCTTGAAGCACATTACTGACTTGTAATATGGACTGACTGTACAAATAACCAGCCTTACCACCTCAGAAAATACACAACACACTGCTACATGACTACAAATAGACATTATGGAAGTAGCTGAAGCAATATAAATGCATGCAAATTAAATATCAGATTGCATCTCTGTGGTTTCTCCATAAATAATGACTGTTAGCTAAATAAAATCTTCTGATAGCAGTAATATTAAAATATAAAATATACCACTGAAGTGAAGTAGGAAATGTGTTTGCTTGCAGTAGTCCAGTCCTTTAACTCCATCAGCCTGAAGGATCTATCTTTGGCTGAATCATATCTGATGTTTGCCACAATAAAATAAGACACTGTCTACGGATGAAGGGCTTAATGTGGAAATAAACCACCCATTTCTTATAGCTATAGTCAATTCTCATTATAAGTCAAAGTGTGTTCCAAAAATCACAGTTTTTACATACAACTGGTAGTGCTGGTGAGATGCCTACACATGGTGGCACTGAACACGCTTGGTGAAGCAGCTGCGGCATCCACCGGGTCCCAAACCCCCCTCTTATTTCCCTGCACCTCTCCATGAGAAGATCAATGATTTGCTCCACACAGAGGTGGTAGAACACGCGGGGGCAATGGATCTCTACATGGTGTAATGTACAGTACCTGCAAGACAGCCCCACAGGAGTTGTTTGCCAGTGGCTGATGGCACTGCTCAACCAGAAAGGCCAAGGTTTAGCAACAACAAAGACAAATGTGTGGAGGATTTGTGCCCCTCCCCATAACACAACTAACTCAAAAGACATACCGGTACTGGACCTTGAGGGACCAAGGTGTCTGGCTGCTGACTGACTGGCTGACCAACTGTTATAACTAAGGTGGAACCAACAAATCAGCTCTAAAGGTACCATTGGAACTTCATAAGCACATTCCGCTTAATGTACTGATGACCACAGCAAAAGCAGATATTGTAAAGGTGACTTACACAGACAACTTATTATATACTGAGGACAAACAAAAAAAGTGAGCATCAAAACAGACTATACGGTATCAAAAAAGGGATTTATTTTACGCTGACAAATAGATATGGATCAGCACAACACCTTCCTCTCACCTCAATGATAAAGGAAAGGTACCGTAATTTGGGACTGAAAGTCATCAATTGTTTAAATCTTCAATCTGATGACAAATTATTTTTTTTTCCTGTTATCTCCAGACTTTTTTCATTCAGAGATAATTTTTAAGTAGAGGAGTTAGATACAGCCTTCAGTAACCCCTTCACTGCTATTCTTTCTACATTTTAAATAGGTATAAACTGCTATCTCTCCATCTTAAATGCTACATTGCAACATGGACTTAACACTAGATTATGGTGCTAGTCAGGATGCAGTTCTATGGAAGGTCTGTTGAGACGTTGTATATAGCTATTATCTTATTATGCCCTTCAGCTAAAGGTACTGGTGGCAAATGGACACAAATTTTCTGCAAAGTTACTATGAATGAACTATACATGACTCTCAAAAAATAAAATTACCTGGTAGCAGCAAGAATATATTGAAAATGACATTGTCTGGTCAAAGGAGTAGTATGGTAGTAGTAGAGGTAGTTACAACCTCAGGCTCACCTGAATTGTGAACCTGGAGGAGTGCAGGCTTATATTAACCTTATGCAGTCCACAATCTCCTTTCAATGGGACAAGAAAAGAACTGAAAGACATTTGTATTAGCAGGCAGTGGAGCCAGCAAGTTATACTTGTGCCACTGCGTGTAGGTCACCCTCTCCAGCACCAAGTCAAAGGAATTAAATGACCTTTCACAAAACCCACCAACATATTACAAAAATACACACACTACTACCATCACACCAGTACAGAACCCTACCATGTACTGTACGGTAGTCTGTTCAAGCTAATGACACACAATTCTGTCAACTAGGACCACAAGTACTTCACAACATGGTCCTTCCTAAGTTAAATAAAATGGTCTGGCAGTACCGTCAGCAACAACAACACAAAATTATACAACAAATGAACAAAATATAACAATACAAAAATAGGTCACAGCACCAGCCGATCAGTATGGTACTCCCACAGGGAATGGGAATGCTGATGATAGGGAGAGCTGGAGCTCATGTTTCACTAGCTAACAAAATATCTAACCATTCCCCTTTGCTGACCTTCTCAGTGTGGCACTAACATGGAGAGTAGACCAGCATACTCTCCCAAACACTTTCCTCTAACTATCTCATCCACTACCCTACATGCGCTTTATGTATCACATAATGTACCCCACTACGTCACAAGGGTTGACACCAGCAAAAGCATGCAGCCAGAAAACTTTGCCCCCACTACCCAGTAACGGGCCTACTGAGGGAAGACGTGACGAGGGCTCTGACAGCATAGATTATGGGGCCGGGATGGGATGGGGCTCGGATCTGTGCTGGAGGGTACAGGGCCTTGTGTTTCCCAGGCTGCCGCTTCCACCCAACAGAAAAGGGCCCAAACCTGGGAGTAGTGCCCCAGGAGGCTGCCCTTTCAGTGGGTGTATAATGGCAGGGCAGTTACAGTGCCAAGGTGCACTTGGAGGGTGTCCCTGTAGCTGTCCTGGCAGGGTGCCCCAAGGCCACTGCCACAGCCACTGGTCATGGCTAGTGGGCTATGGGTCCCAGACCCCATGCCTAGGCCCGGGACTGTGCAGGTGGGTGGGTCATATGGTCTGTCTCTCCCCAATATTTTGACAGATTATGACAAAAAAGAAAGGGATTCAGAGCAAGCCCGAGGAAACTAAATCGTCCAAGGGAATCAGAGTGGCATCAAGGAATGTGGAAAGTTTGAGGGGTAGAGCAGGAATAGCAGCTAAGGAGTTGCACAGGAGGTGAGTGGATGTTGGATGCGTACAAGAAGTCAGATATAGGGAAGGATCAGCCAGAATGATTGCCAGAAGGAACTGGCATTACAAGTTATTTTGGCAGGGTAGGACAGATGGATATGGTGGTGTAGGTGTGTTGGTTAAGGAGAAATGGGTGGAATACAGAATGTCATGAATGTTATGATTTTAAGTGAAAGGGTAATAGGAAAGAAAATTTTGTTTGGTGGGATAATGTTTTCATTTATATCAGCATATGCTCCACATGCAGGCTTGGACGAGGCAGAGGACAGATTCTGGGATGACTGAATATGTGTAGTAAGTGGTATGGGGGATGATGAGAGATTACAGTTTTGGGAGGGGACTTGAATGGTCATGTGGGTGAAGAAGCTCAAGGATATGAAGGGGTATATGGGGGGATGTGCATATGGTACAAGAAATGATGAGGGGGAAAGGATACTTGAGTTTGGGCAGGCAATGAACATGATTGTGTGCAAAACACACACTTTAGGAAATCAGGGAGTAGGTTGATTACATACAAGTCTGGGGGAAAGAGCAGCCAGATAGACTATTTCTTGGTCAGGGGGGCTGATAGGATGTTAGTGAGGGATGTTAAAGGGAGCGAGGAGTGTGTGCAGCAACGCTAGTTATTGATATGTGACATGGTGTTCGAGGAGTGGGTGATGAAAAAGAGGACCTATGCACCTAAGAGGAATGTACTGAAGTGGAAAAACCATGCAGTAAGGGATGCCTTCTAAGGTGAGATGAGTAGAGTGGAGGCTGAACAGAAAGCTATTCACACAAGTGTTAATGAACAGTACAGAGCTCTCAAGAACAGCTTCCTGAGAGTTACTGGTACCAATTCAGTGAGCAGATGGACAAGGGGGCCCCCCCCCCATGTCATAATGTAACCTGGTGGTGGGATGAGGGTGTAGAAGCTGCTGTTAAGGAGAAAAGAAGGCTTTTCTGGGAATGCAAAAACGGTGGTAACAGAGAGGAATACCTAGCTGCCACGCATAGGGTTAGAAAAAAGGATTACAGGGCAAAGTCTGAGTCTCACAGACTTTTACTTGATAACTTAATAGCCTACTGTGGAATGGAAGAATACGATATTTAAGGTGGCAAATCAGAAGAAGAGGGAAAACAAGGATATCACAGGTGAGGAGTGTGTGAAGAATGGTGAAGGAAAGATGGTGGTGAACTGTAGGGCTATTAAAGATGCCTGGAGAGAGTTATCACCAGTTGCTGAATAAAAAGTTTGACTGGGACAGGGAAGGTTTGGAGCCTGCAGATCCAGTGCATGGTCATTGGCCTCTGACTGACACTGCTATGTAAGCAGAGCAATAGGCAGGATGCAGATGGAGAAGGCAGCAGGTGTGCCTGGGTTGACTGCAGAAATGTTAAAGGCCTCAGGAGATATAGAAGTGGGGTGAGTTACTGACTTGATAAATAAGATTAGGGTATATTTGAGTGTGTTGTCCCAGATGATTGGCTGAAGAGTGTAACTGTAAATGTGTACAAGGGGAAAGGTGATGCCCTGGAAAGTGGAAACTGCAGAGGCATAAAACTTTAGCACCAGATAATGAGGATAATGAAGAGAGTTCTACAGGGTATGATTAGAGAAAGAGTAAATACTAATATGATGAAGTTTGGGTTTATGCCAGGCAAAGGGACTACTGATCCTATACCATATTTACTGTTCGACAGCTTCAGGTAAAATATCCATCCATCCATCATCCAATCCTACATTGCCCCATGAGGAGCGTAGGAGTCTGGGGCTAGGCAGTTGGTCCCGACATTTAAGATGAGAGTGACAAGCATGAACAATCAACCTCAACCATCCCTTGGATATAAACCTTCACCAGCTCAATCCGATTGGAGTGCAATAATTACCTACTAAACCACCAGGCAAAAACTTTGGTTTTATGGTTACCATCCAGCGTAGTAAATGGTTTCCTGGTGTACAGGAAACCATTTGGCTTGTCACTCAGTGTAGAGTCACCCACAGGCAAAAGGAAGAAGAAAGAATGAAGGAAAGAAAGACAGAAGAGGGAGTGTAATGTCACCTGTAGCCAGAAGAACAAGGAAAGAGTGAAGGAAAGACAAAAGAGGTTGGAAGGAAAGAAGGATGGAGGAAAGGAAAGGGCAGTCGCCCGACAGAAGCACTATACCGAGTGAGTGGATAGTGAGCGCCCCCACCTACAGGAAAAATATATAGGAAAGAAAAGGGATCTGTACCGTACTTTGTTTCTGTTAATTTGGAGAAAACCTCTGACAGAGTCCCTTGAGAGGTAGGTGGTGAAGTGCACAATGAGAAAGCTTGGGATTGAGGATTGGCTGGTTAGGATCGCTATGGCTGTGTATGTGGGTGCTCACACCCAGGTATGGGCGAATGGAAATTTGAGTGATGAGTTTTCCGTGAATAGTGGTGTGCATCACAGGTCAGTCTTGAGCCCCTTACTGTTTATCATGGTACCAGAAGCCCTCTCACGTGACTTCAGAAATGGACTCCCATGGGAGATGTTGAATGCTGATGATTTGGTGTTGACTGCAGAGAATGAAAGAGAGGTAAAGTAAAGATTTACAAAGTGGGAAGATGGTATGGGACACACAAAGGCTTAAGAGTAAATGCAGATAAAATAAAAGAGATGGTACCTAGGGCTGGGGGCGGTACTGTCAAAGAGGGACAGTGGCCATGCGCAATTTGCCACAAGGGCAGGGGGAGTAATTCCATCTTGTGCAGTGTTTGTGATAAGTGGGTGCGTAAGAGATGTGGTGGTATTAGAGGCAGACTGTGAGATAATGCTGATTCACATGTGAGGTGTGTTGGGGATAGCATGTGGAGACTGTCAGACATGAAAGGACTGATCTTGCTGGTGAGTCTCTTCAGTGTGTGGAAAATTTTTTTACTTGGGAGACATGTTACGTGCTGGAGGTGGGGCGGAGCTAGCTCTGTGACTAAAGTGAGGAGTGGCTGGAAGAAGATCAGGGAGCTGTTGCCTCTCCTGACACTGACAGGGCTCCCCCTCTGTGCTATGGGGATCTTTGTATGCAGCATGTTTGGAATGTAGTAATGCTTTCTAACAGTAAGATCTAGGCAGTAAAGGAAGAGGATATTTGTGGGCTCAAATGTACAGAAATGACAATGATTAGGTGGATGTGCAGTGAGTCCCTGAGTGGGAGGCCTGGGGGGGGGGCTAGGTTTACGATGGAAGAGTTGAGAGATAGGATGGGACAGGAGTGTATTGGTGTTGTGATAAGTAGGGATAGATTGAGATGGTTTGGGCATGTGGAGAGGATGGGGGATGATAACTGGGTGAAGAAAGCATGAAGTGTTTACGTTAGGGATAGGGCTGCAAGAGGCAGACCAAAAATGACCTGGGATGAAGTCATTGACCGTAACCTCAGGGATAAAGGACTGAATTGGGAAGCTGCCAGAGATCAAGCAGCATGGACAGCTGCCACTAGGTGACCAAGGCAGATGCATCCAAACATGTTGGAGCCTTCAAAAAATGAAACAATGAATAAATGGGCTACAATAAAAAAATTCATACTGGTGCCTGTCAATGAATTACACACACACACACACACACACACACATACACACTATATACCGTAGTATATACAGGCACTACTCACATACGCAACTGTTTATTTTTATCAAGCAGTTGATGAATTAATACCAATTATTCACTTAACCAGTTCCTCATGAGTCTTTATACCTGCACTGTATACTGTACTTGTTTGAAGTCAGAAATAATTTTCTCATGCATCCTTCCCCTCACTCACAAGCCCAAAACACAGCTCCTTTGGAAGTGTGTCAGTTAAAGTGGGCATTTTTACCCAGACTTCAAGTGAGCACTGCATATATCTCTTTATTACTACATAATGCCATTGTGCCATTTAGGCAATATCTGACAGGTGCTGGCAAGGGACCCCTTCCGATGGTGGCACCAATATGACTGGGCAGCTACAATGACTGGTATACAAATGAGCACTGATTCCTTATCCCCCCAGAGGAGTATGGTGAACTGCAGGAGAAGGATACCGTACCAGTAACTTTGGCCCGCAGTACACTGGGTTCACACTCAGATGACCCGTGCTATGTACTTAGCTACTACTGGTACTATGGTATATCTGACACCTATGGATATACAGTAATTACACCTTACTGTTAGCTACACAAACCATTCATACTGATATTTTTTACCAGGCCAAACCCTATCACAACACAGCATGTACAGTCAAATAGTGTACTAAGTCCACTCACCACTCCTACCTCAATCTCATGGCAAAACTTACTGATGCCTAAATGTGACACAGACGGACTGAGGAGCAAATTACCATTCATCTGTGGGTGACAATATGCACCCTCAGCCACAATGTTTTATTCCAGTACCTATGAATCCAGCAATGAAAAAGATAAAGGGATGGCAAACAGATGGTAATATTTGCGAGTACAGTACATCCCCACAGCACGCGAGTTCCGAGTACACGATACCCCTTGTACACAAGGACCTATCTTTTTTTTTTTTAGTGTATTTTTTATTAGTAAGCAAATTTAACTCCTTGTAAGTGAGACGGGCAGCGAAGAGTGGCCCAATTCTGGGGTTACCCCAAGTACGCGCATTGCCCCCCCCCCCACGAAGTGATAACAGGTAAAAGTCATCTATCTATCTATCTATTGCCAGACGCCATAATGCCGTAAGGGGTGGCCTTTTGACTCTGAGTTATTGGTTTATGGGGAGGGGCACTAACCCTTCACCAACCCACTTGTTGACACATAGGGAGCACGTATGGGGTGGTTATATGGTTACCACCCAGCGCTGTAAATGGTTTCTTGGCTTACAGGAAACCATTTGGCTTGTCACTCAATGTAAAGCCATCTGTAAAGGAAAGAAGAGCAATAAGAAGTGACAGGAAAGATGGGAGATATAGGAAGAGAGGAGGGCAGGCACTGAAGAAGAATGATAAAAGCTAAGGAAGAAGTAGGCAGCACTACATCAAGTGAGTGGTTGATGGTTGCCACCACCTAGCACCAATGATTTACCTAGTAAAGCCACAATCTTGTAGGTTTACTTTATCTTAGGTAATATGTCCTAGACAGTTTCCCTGTACAGTGCAATACTTAGGTCTGAAAGGCGTCTCAAGGGTTGCCCATGAAGGGGGGGGTTGCCGTCCATATGTACGGTAATTTTTCCCATGAGGTTATGTATTCACAGTACACAAATTCCTAGTAAGTGACATCCTCTGCCGCCCATATAGGCGCGTACTAGGAGGATGTACTGTACCTGGTACCTAAACTGAACAAAATACAGTAATCTGGTGCTATCAAAAATAAAATGAAAGATATACCATGATTAAAATATTTAGTGGACAGAGTTGTTGACCTGCACTATATGGTCCCAGTAACCTGTGGAAGTGAGGGTGAAAGTAGCATTGGTAGAGGCAGGCCTTACGTAGTATGGAAGAGAATGGAACAATATGGTGTACAGGATTGGTGAAAGAAGAGGAGGAGGAAGGGGCGTGTTGGACAGAGTGGTGTGTGAAGACTAGGTAGCCTGGAGCCATTTCTGTCATGGCCATCCTCTGTTTGGGGGTTCCCAGGAGGTACAGTAGCAAGGTAACTGTATAATAATGATGATGACTACAACAACAATGAAGTCAGCATAATGTGAACGTAACTGTGGTGAAATTTGGGAATAATCACTGATGCTCAAACACAGTCATCACAACAGCAACCTTTACTTGACATGGAGTTTCTTAGCATCCATCAACAGTGTTAATCCTAGTACAGATGCTTTGTTTTCATCTGACAGAACTGGGCCACTCACAACATGAATACAGTATCAAGTCATGGTTACGTGAAATTGGCACGTTGTAGCTACAGGCAGAAATGAGTCTCCTTGATTACCAGTCAGATTTAACCTCCAGTCTGACTATACCGGTAATCAACTGAGGCGAAGGGTCGGGACTTTTGTCAGATGAAAACAGACATTTTACATTTTTTATTCCTGATGCAGCCAGACACACTTTTCGTTCTTTCTTTCTTCTTATTCTTTTTTTTTTTAACACTTCAGCCACTGTGTGCACACCCAGTGAGTTTCCTAAATTATCCACTGGTACCGTACCTAAGGCCAGACATCTTAATCTTGGTGACTGACCACAAACAAGCACATCACCCTGCCCTTCCTCCAACTCACACCACCCTTACTCATACAGCTCTCCACTCCATCTCATCCTTGGTCTTCCTCTCCCCTTACTCCCACCTAATTCACATGCACTCTCCTAGTCAGTCTCTCATTCTTCATTCACTGTACTCAGATCATTCATTTACTAAAACTCAACACTAAACCATTAACAAAGTACCCCCGCTAATACCAATACACCAGTCCTGTATGAGACAGCCCTAGCATGTATTCAATATGGACGGTGGGTGTTAGTGCCGAAGTGGTGACATGTAGAGAGGTGTAGACTATGGTATGTAGGAGGGCTACTGAGCCCTGAGAGCAGGCTGTGAAGCCTATGCCCAGAGTCAGACACATTAAAAAAAAAAAAAAAAAAAAAAAAAAAAGAAAGAAAGAAAAGAGTACAGTACTGCACTCTACAGTAGGCTATGTGCTCTAGCTGGCACTACCCATATTACTTTCATTTCTACTGTATATTGCTTTCAGCTTATAATTCAATATAATTTGCAGACGCAGACATACCTTATACATACAAAATATTTGTGTTCCATCAAATAAATGTTTTAACTGTAATGTTGACATGTATCTTAAAATTTGTAAGTAAAAATGAAAATGATTTATATCAATTACATTCTTTTAAATCATGATTTAAATCCCTAACAAAATTATCAACATAAATAATCATGTTTTGAATATACACATTACTAAATCCTCACTGTCTCCTACAAGTAATAACCACAAACAGCAACCATTTCAGTCTGTGCACCACAAACACAATCTCCCAGACAACATATTCCTTTTAAATCGCGCGCCACTCCCTCCTCCCCGCCCAGGCACACAACATCGCCTGCCTCCCTCCACACTGGCACATTTATCATCCAATTCTCACCATGTACAAGAGAAGCCTCACTTGTTAATACGTGTAACCACAAGCTGGCACCTTAACACCCCTAATCGTGTTACCACAAGCGGTGATTTACACGTAATATGATAACAGGTTTGAATTTATATGGTTTCCCTCTCAAAAGTGCCGGCATTTTCCCCAACACCTTACCCTCCCCCGACCTTTTTCACAATTCTAGAAATAATTACCACCCATTTTCAGTCCAGGATGTGACTGGAGGATTTAGGGAAAGGGGTGACAAGCGTAGCACTGGATTTAACTTATAAGTGTCCATATTCACGTATTCCCCCTCTCAAGATTCCCTGCCACTTTCCCCCAAACATCTCCCACCCAACACCCTATCCTTACCCCGCCTTTTTGAGAGATATGGAGGTAATTACCCAAGATATTTATTTCAGGTGTAGTTGAAGGTTTGAGGGAAAGGACTGACTACCGCTGCACTCCACCACAGGCTTGAACATTTACGAATTCCCTCTCAAAATCCAGACATATTTCCCTGGCGGCTACCCATCCCCGTCCACACCCACCCTGCCAGGCGATTTATTTCTGGGATTTATTTTCGTGTACATCAAGAGGTTTAAGGGAAAGGACTGACTAGCCTAGCGTGGTATCGTGAGTGGCCAGGATTTTTACGGAACTTTCGAAAAATTGTGTAGGTCGTTTTTAGACTTACCCTATGGACCTATGTGCCCCGACCCTCTTGAAATGATTACCCGAGTTTAATGTAACAGTGGAGAGGAAAGAGGCGTGAGGGAAGGGACTGACTAGGTAAGCGTGGGATTTCGAGGCTTGTGAGCTTACGTTTTCCCTCCTAAAAATGTCAGCATCTTTCCCGAATTGCTCACACTCCTCCACCCACACGCCAACCCCCAAGCGAGGTAATTACGTCACCTGTCTTCACAATCTGGTAGGGAAATTAAGGGAAAGATGGACAAGCAGGACATCACGCTAGCATCACGGGGTCAGATTTTTACGATTTTCCACTCAAAACTCCCGCCATCTTACCCCACTGGCTCCCTCTGGATAGATAATGACCCTATGAAGAGATAATTACCCATGGGATTTACTTCAGCACGTGGTAAGGTGGTTAAAAGGGAAAGAATGAAATATGCTGATACTTACCTTGGCGGCGGCGTACCTCCCACTCGCACACTGTCTCTCCGTACACTGAAGCCAATAGGGTTGTCAAAGCCCAAGCCACAAGTATTGCTAAACTTGTTCTCAAAAACTGCTAGAATCCGGGTATATATAACAATTTTCGAAGCCCTACAGACAAAAATGTACAGAATCTTCAGAACATAGCAAAACCCATGTAAAATTCGCCATAATACTACAAGCTATCTACACGCTAGACGTTGAACTTTGTCGCTATATCCAAGTAAACTTCGTTACATATAGCAAAGAACCCGCTGACTTGGTACCTATGGAAACAACGCACGCGCGCCCACCCTACTACTGTTTACATTATTGGAAAAACATACTAAAACACCCCAAACACACCCACCGACTACCAAGAAATACAGGATAAATTAGGATAAAATTTATTTGTGTGACTGCAAAGTCTGTCAATGTTTATTAAATTCACAAATACGCTAGAAGTCCCAGAGGAAAAATTGGCCTCAGACATCCTCCCCAGGCAAGGTGCAGAATTATAAAATATTACTAAAACACTCCAACCACACGCACACACACAGCGACCGTCGGGAAACACGAGATAAATTGGGATACTGTTTATCTGAGTGGGTGTAAAGTCTGCCAGTCTTTCATACACTCATAACTACACAAAGAGTCATACAGTGATAATCGGGTTGACATTTAACAAATACGAAAAAACATAATTAAAACACCCCAAACAAGCCTACAAACACCAGGAAATAAGGAATATTTTTGGAAAACACTTATCTTAGTGACCGTAAAGCCTGTCAATGTATATTAAATTCATAAATGCACTGTGAGTCACAGGCTAATATCCGGCTTATGACATCCCGCATCAAGATGCAGACATCAATGAGGCTGCCTCAGGACATCACGCTAAGCCCAGTCTCTCATACCTTACCTTACCCTAGACGCCTTCACGTGGTGGCACCGATATACTTGGGAGGTGGAGCTGCCTGACTACACCACTGTTTCTCAACTCCCTTCCCATCCCCCGGAGATAGATTGGCTGCAGGAGAGGGACACCAAGCGTGCGGTACACAGGTTCCCATTTAAAAGAACCTGGGACTACAACAGCAACATGTACTATACCACTACGACTGACGTTATTACAACTACTAATGTTACTAATACCACTATTACTACTACTATTAACACTGCCGTTACAACAACAACAACTACTACTACTACTACCGTTACTAGAACTACAACTACCGTTACTACTACTACAACTGCTACTACTAATACCACCGTTACTACTACTACTACTACCGTTACTACTACTTATACTACTACTACTACTACTGCTACTGCTACTACTACTACTATTACTACTACTACTACTACTACTACCGTTACTACTACTACTACTATTACAGCAAACTGAAGATTCCTAACCCCCAGTGTGATCCATCATCCCCGTCTCTCTCTCTCTCTCTCTCGAGAGAGAGAGAGAGAGAGAGAGAGAGAGAGAGAGTTCCCATTATATATATAATTAAGTGAATAAAATCGCTGAGAGAGAGATTCTCAGGCTAAACAGACATCTGATCGCACGCTAATTGGCTTCAGGAATTACGTAACACCTTTTCCCAAGCGATTTATTCTGCACATTAATCTCAGTATCCTCTTGTTCATTATTGACGCAAACTGTGTCGATGTCAAAATTATAAAAAAAATATGGAAGAAAAGCATTCGGGAGCCGAATGCTGATCGTCCGCCAGAATATTCTGTTGGCCAAGTTATAAGCGCGGCGACCCAACCCCCGGGGAGGCCAAGGGGGCTGGGGCGGGGCCCCCTCGAGAGACGGGGAGCCGTGAGGCGGGCCCCCCCTGGTGGCTGGGGGAGGTGCCCCCGAAGGGGGGAGGGTCCTCTCCCGGGGGGGACGAAGACTGGTCATATCTTGATACCCTGAAGGTTTCATGTTGATGGCTCAAGCCGTTCGTGAGATATAATGGGAACACACACACACACACACACACACACACACACACACACACACACACACACACACAGAGGCGGGCAAGAACATTATCGCTCCACCTTGGTAAAGGCGGGCGATAAATAAACTAATGTTGATGAGAAAATTGGAAAATAAATCGGTTAGGAATAGGTGTTACGAAGCCTCCTGTGCCAACAAGTATATTCAATATGATCATCGTCGTCTTCGTTGTCTTCTTCGTTGTCTTCTTTTTCTTCTTCTTCCTCTTCTTCTTCTTCTTTTCTTCTTCGTTGTCGCAGTCACTGCCTTTTCCTCTTCCTTTTCTTCTTCTCTCAGCACTTTTTCCTCAGCAATCTAGTTTTGGATGCGGCTGGTTAATGTCTCTGTGTACCTTACTTAACCAGAGTATGGCGATATTAGAAAGATTTAAGCAACACACAACAGTAACGTAAAATTAGCAAAATAAATCGCTTAGGAAAAGGTGTCAGGGAATTCTCGGATATAGTGAACTTTTATACCAGTAGTCTTTTTTTTTTTATTATTATTGGCCTAAAATTACCATCTTTCCTTCTTTAATGTAGAGTTGTAGCAGTCTATACTATGATGCTAGTCACGAAGAAGTGCTATAGGAGGATGTAGAGCCGTAGCGTTGTCTTTTGAGTTACGTGAAATCCAAAGGACGAAAATCTGGGCCAAGTTAAGGTGAAAGATCTATAGAATAAAGGAGCACCATGGTCTATATCCCCTCTATAGCACTTCTTCGTGACTATACTTTCAGCTTTAACCAGGCCCAGATCTATGTCCTCTTCCTTGCACTTCTTCGTGACTATAATCCAAACTTTCACTCGGCCCAGATTTTCGTCCTTTTGCAGCTTATTTCACGTTGCTCAGCGGCAGGAGACAATGCTCCGGCTCTACGTCCTTTCCATAGCACTTCTTCGTGACTAGCGGCATGTTCTAGTGTTAATCTCAAGAAAAAAGACAGTGCTACGAATTTTCCTCCTTCGCACAGCACTTCTTCGTGACTAGCAGCATATTCTAGCATTAGTCTCCAGAAAAAGATTAATACTACGGCTCTACATCCATCCACAGCACTTCTTCGTGACTAGCGGCATATTATAGTGTTAATCTCAAGAAAAATATAATACTACGGCTCAACATCCATCCCACAACACTTCTTCGTGACTAGCGGCATATTATAATGTTAATCTCAAGAAAAATGTAATACTACGGCTCAACATCCATCCCACAGCACTTCTTCGTGACCAGCATCTTATTCAGCTCAGTGGCAGAAAAGACAGTGCTACGACTTTTCCTCCTTCGCACAGCACTTCTTCGTGACTAGCAGCATGTTCTAGTGTTAATCTCCAGAAAAAAGATAATACTACGGCTCCAGATCCATCCCGGAGCACTTCTTCGTGACTAGCTGCATATTTTAGCCGGATACCACACATTCATAAAGGAACTCACGATTGATTTTGTTGTAAGTACAATTCACGTAACTGCAGTTCACGTAACTGTAATTCACAACTGCAATTCACGTAATTGTAATTCATGTAACTGTAATTCACGTAACTGTAATTCACGTAACTGTAATTCACGTAACTGTAATTCATGTAACTGCAATTCACGTAACTGTAATTCACGTAACTGTAATTCACGTAACTGTAATTCACGTAACTGCAATTCACGTAACTGTAATTCATGTAACTGTAATTCACGTAACTGCAATTCACGTAACTACAGTTCACGTAACCAAAATTCACGTAACTAATTCACGTAACTGTAATTCACGTAGCTAAAATTCACGTAACTGCGATTCACGTTCTTCACAGAGATTGTAACTAATTCACGTCCTTCATGGAGATCGTAACTGTAATTCACGCTTCTCACGGAGATCGTAACTGTAATTCACGCTTTTCACGGAGATCGTAACTGTCATTCACGTCCTTCATGGAGATCGTAACTGTCATTCACGTCCTTCATGGAGATCGTAACTGTAATTCATGCTTTTCACAGAGATCGTTACTGTAATTCACGTTCTTCACAGGGATCGTAATTGTAATTCACGTCCTTCACATATATCGTAATTGTAATTCACGTACTTCACTTTTTTTTACTCTAACTTGGCCTAACATTACCATATCTGATTTTGAATTGGAGGCGATTTGTTTGTGGCCACCTCTTACGGGATTAAGGCGTCAGGCAATAGACAGATAAATAGATGATTTTGAATGTTCACTTCATCCAGTTTTGATTACTCATTATATAAATTAAACTGCCAAAACATTGCCAAATATATCTGTGTAGTTTATCGTTCCCCCAGTGCTTCTTCGGAACCCAGTGTATTTGATTCCATATCCACTCAGTTGAGTAACCTTGACCTTGCCCTTGACAATGAAATTACCATTTTGGGTGATTTTAACATACACAATGTTGAATGGTTATTGCATTCTGCCCGGACTGACGACGCTGGTCTAGAATGCGAGCTGTTTGCGGAATCATTTAATCTCACCCAGTTGGTAAAGCAACCAACCAGAATACCTGATAATCCTGACCATAATGCCCATCTCTTGGATTTATTCTTGACAAATAATCCAGATCAATAGAGGATAGAGGTACTGTCACCACTTGGATCCTCTGACCACAATCTCATCAAAGCCTCATTAGTTAACCCTCCTACACCTCCCCATTCCGAACCTGTCAGGGTGACCCGATGGCACTTTGACAGGGCAGACTGAGATGGATTTAGAAATTATCTTGCTGATGTTCCATGGCAGTCTTTCTTCTCTAGTGATCCCAATTCTACCCAGTCCCACATTTGCGACTTAATACTAGCTGGTATGGATTTATTCATACCAAGTCAACAATTCACTAAAAGATCAAACTCTCCAAAATGGTTTGATGGTAATTGTGCCAGAGCAACAGCCCAAAAGTCATTAGCATATAACTCTTACTTAAAATCAAAACATCTGAATCACTCTCCCAATTTAAAATTGCTAGAAATCATGCAAAAGCTGTATTAAATCTATCTAAATCAAACTTTCTTCAAAAGCAAGCATCAAAACTACTTAACAACCCTAATGACAATAGAATATTCTGGTCAACTCTTAATTCTTTCAATAATAACTTTAACAAGTCATCTTCCATTCCCCCACTAAAATCTTCAGATGGCAATATTACAAATGACCCACGTGGGAAAGCAGATATCTTTGCTAGTACCTTTGCAAGAAACTCTACCATAGATGATACCAGCCAGAATGTCTCAGTACTGGAACTTGATTCTCCTGAAATTGCCCCACTTAAAATACAGACAAGATTCGTAAAATCCATCCTAGACAATTTACCTACCAACAAAGCTCCAGGCCCAGATGGAATTCCGCCAATTGTTTTGAAAAAGTGTTCCCCTGAACTTGCCTCTGTCCTAGCTAAATTATTCAGACTATGCATACGTACTTCTTTATTCCCAAATTCATGGAAAGAAGCCAATATCCACCCAGTTCCGAAGAAAGGAAGTTCGTCTGACTCCTCCAATTACAGACCAATAGCTGTCACATCTTCTCTTGGTAAGGTATTTGAAACTTTAATTAATAAGCATATTGTTAAACATCTTGAATCCAACGACTTAATTAGTGATAGACAATACGGTTTTCGTCAAAGGAAGATCCACCATTGACATACTCAATCTCTTAACTCATACGATCCATCAGTCAATTGATCTTTTTGGAGAAACTCATGCAGTAGCTCTTGATATCTCTAAAGCTTTCGACAGAGTATGGCACCGTTCCCTGCTGTCCAAACTCCCTTGCTATGGACTAACGTCTTTTGTTCCTTTGATTTCTTCTTATCTTAGTGACAGGAAAATAAGAGTAAAAGTAGATGATGTATATTCAAATTTCCACTCAATTAACGCCGGCGTGCCGCAGGGATCAGTTCTGGCGCCAACCCTATTTCTGGTTCACATTAATGATCTCTTATCTGTCACTCACAATCCCATTCTCTCATATGCAGATGACTCAACACTACATAGTTCATTCACACTCAGACATCCAATTACAAAGTCTAATATCTCTACCTCTCAACTCAGTACAGCCATCTCCATTAATCAAGATCTATCTACAATCAGTGAATGGGGACAAAACAACCTTGTCTCTTTTAATGTTAGTAAAACTAAATATATACAGTTTACTAATAGACAGATATTGCCAGATTCGTACATTACCTTCAGTGCTACTAATATTCCCATCTCCAAAAGTATTGAAATTCTTGGTGTCTCACTTAACAGTGCCTCAGCTGGACCTCTCATGTCAGATCACTTGCTAAAACCGCCTCAAAGAAACTTGGATTATTGTACAGAGTCCGTAACTTCTTCGCCGATGAGCAGTTGGCTATAATTTATAAGAGTCATGTGCGCTCTCAGCTTGAATATTGCTCACCCTTGTGTAATGGTTGTGGAGAGGTTGCATTAAGACAACTAGACAAAATTCAGAATAAAGCTGTTAGAATCATTAACAACCCTGCCATTACATATAAACTACCTCCCCTGCAAGTAAGAAGGAATGTTGCCTCCCTTGCATTATTTTACAGATATTTTTTTGGCAAATGCTCAGACGAAGTTGCGTCCATGGTGCCACCTCTCCATGCCTTCCCTCGTGCTACACGGGCATCTGGTAGCGCTCATGACAGGAATGTCACTCAACCATATTGCAGAACTTCTGCCTATCAGAGTTCTTTCATTCCCCGAACTGCATCTCTCTGGAACTCGCTTCCCCAGAGTTGTTTTCCTCCAAATTTCAACCCACAACTGTTCAAGTCTAACTGTTACAGATATTTTATGAACAGAGGACACCAGTAATCTGGTGTATGGATTATTTTTTTTTTCCATTTGTTTTTCCTTCCTCCGTTCTGTTATTAAAAAAAAAGAAAAAGAAAAAAAAAGAAAAGATAGACACTGATATATGCTGCTAGTCACGAAGAAGTGCTGTGGAAATGATATATATATATATATATATATATATATATATATATATATATATATATATATATATATATATATAATCGTATTACTCTTTTTATGCCACTGAGCTAAAAGGAACTAGCACTAGAATACGATGCTAGTCAAGAAGAAGTGCTATATTAACACTAGAATACGATGCTAGTCACGAAGAAGTGCTATGGATAGAATGAAGTACAAATTAACACTAGAATACGATGCTAGTCACGAAGAAGTGCTATATTAACACTAGAATACGATGCTAGTCACGAAGAAGTGCTATATTAACACTAGAATACGATGCTAGTCACGAAGAAGTGCTATATTAACACTAGAATACGATGCTAGTCACGAAGAAGTGCTATATTAACACTAGAATACGATGCTAGTCACGAAGAAGTGCTATATTAACACTAGAATACGATGCTAGTCACGAAGAAGTGCTATATTAACACTAGAATACGATGCTAGTCACGAAGAAGTGCTATGGATAGAATGAAGTACAAATTAACACTAGAATACGATGCTAGTCACGAAGAAGTGCTATATTAACACTAGAATACGATGCTAGTCACGAAGAAGTGCTATATTAACACTAGAATACGATGCTAGTCACGAAGAAGTGCTATATTAACACTAGAATACGATGCTAGTCACGAAGAAGTGCTATATTAACACTAGAATACGATGCTAGTCACGAAGAAGTGCTATATTAACACTAGAATACGATGCTAGTCACGAAGAAGTGCTATATTAACACTAGAATACGATGCTAGTCACGAAGAAGTGCTATGGTTAGAATGAAGTAGAAATTAACACTAGAATACGATGCTAGTCACGAAGAAGTGCTATATTAACACTAGAATACGATGCTAGTCACGAAGTAGTACTATGGATAGAATGAAGTACAAATTAACACTAGAATACGATGCTAGTCACGAAGAAGTGCTATATTAACACTAGAATATGATGCTAGTCACGAAGAAGTGCTATGATTAGAATGAAGTAGAAATTAACACTAGAATACAATGCTAGTCACGAAGAAGTGCTATGGATAGAATGAAGTAGAAATTAACACTAGAATACGATGCTAGTCACGAAGAAGTGCTATGGTTAGAATGAAATGCAAATTAGCACTAGAATACGATGCTTGTCACGAAGAAGTGCAATGGATAGGATGAAGAAGCACTGTCTTTTCTGCCACTGAGATTGACACTCGAATATGGTGCTAGCCACGAAGAAGTGCCGAGCTACGTGAAATGAGCTGTAAAAGGACGAATTTCTGGGCCAAGTTACGCTGAAAGGACTAGAGACAGAGAAAGCTCCCTAACACCTCTTCCTTAGCGATTTATTTTGTTTATTACACCTTACTCCCCTCTTCTGTGTTACATAAATCCTTCCAGTATCGCCATACTCTGCATAAATAACGCACAAAAAGTTAAGGAAGCTCCCCAACACCTCTCCCTAAGCGATTTATTTTGTTTATTACACCTTACTGTCAAATTCTGTTACATAAATCTTTCCAATATCGCCATACTCTGCATAAATAACATACAAATGATTAAGGGAGCTCCCTAACACCTCTTCCTAAGCGATTTATTTTGTTATACCCAAAAATAAATCGCTAAGGATTTCGTGTTAGAGAGCTTCCATGATGGAGATTTATACAAGAAAATTATGCTAGTCACGAAGAAGTGCTATGGAAAGGATGTAGAGCCATAGTACTGTGGTCTTGTCATTAGGATGTGTGAAGTAACAATAGAGTAACACAAGAATATTATGCTAGTCACGAAGAAGTGCTAAAAAAAAGGACGCAGAGCCACACCATTGCCTTGTTTACTATATATTAGCGTGAAGTAAGCTGCATAGGAAGAAGAAATCTGGCCCAACTTAGGATAACATAATAATAATAATCATCATCATCATCATAATAATAATAATAACAACAACAACAACAATAACAATACTACTACTACTAATAATAATAATAATATTAACAACAATAATGATAATGATAATAATAATACTAATAATAAAAATAATAAAAGCAGCAGCAGTAGTAGTAGTAGTAACCAATGCCAACCTACCTATCTACCAATTCCACCCTACTTATCACACACACCGGATGTTGGCGCCAGGGTGTTACCGCAGAACATATCAGTGTGCGAACCTCCCTCCTGTGTTCTAGTTCATGCAATAACACGGGGAAGAACAACTCGAAGAACAACTGAACACGTTATCTTGAGGTAGGCTGTGTGTGGATAAGGAACAGAGAAGTGAGTGTGGAAGTTACGTTATTGTGATCCTACTCTGACGTATGGAAGTGAAACCTGGAACCCACTGGAAGGACGTAATTCAAGAGTGAGAGCAGTGGAACTAGGATGAGAGGAATATGTGGAGTTAACATGGAGTTACAAAGGCGGAAAAGAAGGAGTGTTGTGGTGTGGATGTGGATGTGGTAGAAAGTGTTAAGCGAAATATTTTGCAATGATTTGGCCATGTGGAGGGGATGCAGAGTGAAAGACTGACTGGAAGTGTATGTGAGTGTCTGTGCATGTGTAACTATGTATGTTCTGATGTGGAGTTACAAGGAGAAACAGACAAATGAGGAAGTGAAGGAGCGTTGTGGTGTTGCTGTGGATGTGATTGAAAATATGAAGAGAAATGCTTTGAGATGCTTGGCCATGTGAAGAGGATGGAGAATGAAAGACTGACTAAGAGTGTAACTGAGTGAGGCGGAGTGGGAGGTGGGGGGGAAGGGGAGACTAAGGATGAGATGGAGGGATCGAGTGAAGAGAATATGAGAGGGTGGTGTGAGTTGGAGTGAGGATAGCCAAATGAAAGATGGAACGATATGGGGGTGATTTGTTTGTGACTACCCCTTACAGGATGGATATATGCAGAGAGAGAGAGAGAGAGAGAGAGAGAGAGAGAGAGAGAGAGAGAGAGAGAGAGAGAGAGAGAAATCCAAGTCATCATCATTACAAATAAGCCGTGACTCAGAGCATGTGATCGTGACGGTTAAAAGCCGTTAACTCAAATCCATGTGTTGTTGTGACGTAGGAGGCTTCGTTTCACCTCTTCCTTAGTGATTTATTCCACATATATCACCTTAGATCCCCTTCTGTGCCTTTTGTAACTAATATCAACATTGTGTAGTCAGATCGCAGGGATGATTTGACTAGTAACCAAGGAGACGCATTCCTACTTCACGGATCGCGTTTCAGCAGTTGCGGTTGTGTATTAAAGTCTTGTCCAGTTCCATCAGGTGATAACAAACCAAATCTATTTTATTTCTTTACCTGGCACGTTATTTACCGTCTTTAGTTATTAATGTTATTTATGTAAACGAGACTGGAACGGAAAACTAGCGGCTCCTTAGCACTTCTCACCAGGGTCCTTATGCATAGGGAAGTAGTAGTAGCCGTGGTAGTAGCAGCAGCAGCAGCAGCAGTAGTAGTAGTAGTAGTAGTAGCAGTAGTAGTAGTAGTAGTAGCAGTAGTAGTGGTGGTGGTGGTGGTGGTGGTGGTGGTGGTAGTAGTAGTAGTAGTAGTAGTAGTAGTAGTAGTAGTAATTGCAGTAGTAGTAGTAGTAGTAGTAGTAGTAGTAGTTGTAGCAACCTCAGGCTCCTCTGAATGTGAACCCAGTGGACTGCAGACTGATGACTCCCTCCAGCAGTCAACCATCGTCCTTGCAGGGGATAGGGAGGGACTGAGGCACGTATGTGTGACCAGCGTAGAGTGTACTAGTTGACCGTGTGGCCTGCGTCGCGTCAGGAAACAGAAATGGGCGTGGGTGACAAAGAAATGGGCGTGGGGTCAAAGAAATGGGCGTGAGGGGCAAAGAAATGGGTGTGGGGACAAGAAATGGGGGTGGGGGCAAAGAAATGGGTGTGGGGACAAGAAATGGGGGTGGGGGCAAAGAAATGGGCGTGGGTAACAAAGAAATGGGCACGGATGCAAAGAAATGGGCGTGGGTGACAAAGATATGGGCGTGGGACAAAGAAATGGGCGTGGGACAAAGAAATGGAAGTGGGTGACAAATGGGTGTGGGACAAAGAAATGGGCGTGGAGGCAAAGAAATGGGTGTGGAATGGGCTGGAATCTTGATGGGGATGAAGAAAGGAAGTAGGAGTACACCCTGTTAAAAATCGATGCTGCAGAAAGTAAAGATTCGAATGAATTAACGGTTGATTTCAAATTTTCCTCCAACAACAACAACAACAACAAAGAAACAAGCTCGCATTCCAGGCAAAAACAAATAACTGAATAAATAAAATAAATAAATAAAATAAGTAAATAAATAAGTCAGTAAATAAATAAAATATATAAATAAATAAATAAAAATTAAGACTCAGCATCATGTGAGTGTGACGTCATAGCGGGTGAGTCGGGTGAGGAACTAGTGACGTCATAACCACGTGATTAGTGACGTAACCAAGTGTACCCTCTCTCTCTCTCTCTCTCTCTCTCTCTCTCTCTGTTACTGTCTGTCTGTCTGTCTGTCTCTCTCCACCTTACCCCCATCCTAGGGTTGGAAAAGAGGTGGTGATGATGATGATGCTGGTGATGATGATGATGATGGTGGTGATGATGATGATGATGATGATGATGATGATGATTGGTGGTGATGATGATGATGATGATGATGATGATGATGATGATGATGATGGTGATGATGATGATGATGGTGATGATGATGACAAAATGAATAGCTTTGTGACTGGTGTTTAGTGATATTTAAGAGAGAGAGAGAGAGAGAGAGAGGCTTGCAACATGATCCTTGACTTATCTTTTCCTGAATGCAACACACACACACACACACACACACACACACACACACACACGACTTAGTGGATTCACGTGTTTTTTTTTTAGCAAGGGAAATTCCAGACTCGAACGGAAGGGAAAAGTATTATAGGAAAAAGCCAGGTGTGTGTGTGTGTGTGTGTGTGTGTGTGTGTGTGTGTGTGTGTGTGTGTGTGTGTGTGTGTGTGTGTGTGTGTGTGTGTGTGTGTGTGTGTGTGTGTGTGTGTGTGTGTGTGTGTGTGTCCCTCTCACACACACACACACACACACACCTGGCCGAGTAGGACGTGCGACATCGGCGCTCCGTACCGAACCAACACGGCCAGTGGCATTACCTAAATTAATATCTTTGAATGAGTCAAGCTCTGTACTAGGTTAGACTAAATGATTTTTCATTATTAAAAGGAAAAAAATAATAAGTTTAAACAAGGCTTGTTCAAACAGGAAAGAAAAACAAGACAAAAGAATATGCTGAGTCATCTGAGGTTAGTTTAGACTACAATAACATGGGGTTTGTAAGTATATACTTTGCACTTTTAGTATTGCAAAATGGATACATACTTTAGTAAAGCAAATTTGGAAAAGAAAAGGGATAAAAGTAAAAAGCAAAATGATGACTTCTACCAAGAACTGGTTGAAGTGGAGACTCACAATAGACTGGTTGAACGTGTAAACAAACTAGAAATGGCTTTCAAAAATGAAATTGATGAAAGAAAGAAGCAGATGCACTTGCAAAAGGAAGAAATAGAAAAACTAGGAAGGGAGGCCAATAAGAAAGACACAACCATCAGTGAACTAACAGTGGAATTGAGTACACTTAGGAAGAAAATGAGTGAAATGGCGAGTACAGTAGTCAATCACGAGTGTGTTATGGAAGAGTTAAAAAATGACACAATTAGGCAAGTTAGCAGTCTTATTGACCAGAGCAGTGATATTGAGGAGAAGATAACACAGGTGAATGAAGCTGTGCAAAGCTACAAAAATGATGTGGAAACCACGTATGCTGAAATGGTGAAAGTAAAGAAAGACTTAGAAACAAGGGTGGAGGAAAAAAGCATTAAAAAGGAAGTGAAAAGAATAATCCAAAACAATCCAAAGTTAGTCAGAGATTCAGTAGATATAAACAAATCTATAGTAATCACTGGTATAGAAGAGGAAGATCTAAAAAATAAGATCACAAGAGACAAAAAGGAGATGGCAAATGTAATGAGCTTACTGAAGGAAGTATCAGAGGAAATCTGTAGTAAAGACACAGAGGAACACAAAAGGTTAGGGAAATATGAGAAAAACAAGACAAGACCTCTAAAGGTGACTTTCCAGGGTGTAAACACTGTGGAAGAGATGCTAAAAAATGCAAAGAATCTTATGGAAAAAGAGTTAAAAAATGTATGGATAAAAAGATGCCTAACACAAGAGGAACTGGAATTACTGAAAGAGAAAAGGGAGGATGCAAAAACAAAAAATGAGGGAAGATCGGAAGAGGAGAAGAAGTTTTTTTTTACAAAGTAATAGGATTGCAGGTACGAAAGTGGTACACAAACAGGATGGAATAAAAAGGAGGAAGGTAGTAGAACCATGTCATGACAAGTATATAAACAAGAAGATAAAGTTGATGTACTCAAATGTGGATGGAATGGTATCTAAATTACTAGAGATGAATGATTATGTCAGAGAAAATGAACCACAAATAATATGCCTAACTGAAACAAAATTAACACCAAGGATATCCAATGACATACTAAACTTAGAGGAATACAATATATGGAGAAGAGACAGAAATTTAAAAAAAGGAGGAGGAATTATAATATTAACTAAGAAAAATCTAAAAGTCAATGAAATAAAACTAGATATACCATCACAAGTAGAAATGATTGCAGTAGAGATCAACATATCTGAAGGTAAAGTAATTGTAGCCAATTTGTACATGCCACCCAGATCAAACACATGGGAAAGAGATGAATATGAGGACCTGGCAGAGAGTACAGTTCAGAGTTTAAGATCATTACTACATAAATGGAAGAGAAATCAGAAAGAATTATACTAACTGGGGATTTCAATACAAATATAAATTGGAATACTCTAGATATAATTAGCCAAGAAAGCTGTTGGGACCAAAAGCTCCTGGATCTCGTGCAAGAGTTTTTCCTAACGCAACATGTGAGGGAAACCACCAGAAAAAGAGGACTTGATGTACCTTCAGTGCTAGATCTAATATTTACTAGGCAAAGAAAATGATATTGACAGTTTAATATATCACCCTCCACTCGGCAAAAGCGATCATGCAGTACTAAATTATAACTTCAGGATAGCATATGACATAGTAAACAGCAATGACAGTTACAAAAAGAGCCTAAACTATAAAAAAGGGAAATTATCAAGACCTAAAGAAGTATTTCTTAGAAGCTGATTGGGAAAATGAGCTTAGAGGACAAGATTTAAATGCTGTATATAAAAAATTCTGTGAAATTTATGAAATCGGAGTCCAGAAGTACATCCCACAGCACAAAGAAGCAGATAAGAAAATACAGAAATGGTTCAATACAGAATGTAAAAAATCAAAAGAAAGAAGAGATTTGTTGTGGAATAGATACAGAAGACATAATAGTGAAAGGGCGTATAATAATTACAAACAGGCAAGAAATGATTATACAAGAATAAGGAGGGAAGCCCAAAAACAGTTTGAGGAGGATATAATAAATAAAAGTAGTGATCAACCAAAGCTGTTTTACAGCTATATCAGAAGCAAAACCAAAGTAAAAGATATAATACAATCAATTACGGACGAGGGAATCACTTATACACAAGAGAAGGATATTTTTGAAGCACTAAATAAGAATTTCCAATTAGTTTTTACAGAAGAAAAAAATTTTGAGAGGGACTATGTGGAACACGCATGTCACACATACTACCAGATATACAAACAGCAGAAAAAGTAATACAGGAGGAGTTAAGTTGATTAGACAGAGGAAAAGCAAGTGGTCCTGATGAAATTTCATGCTGGGTACTACGAGAATGTGCAAAGGAGTTAAGTAAACCATTATTTTTAATTTCAAGAAATCCTTGAATCAAGGGACCTGATATTTGAAAAAAAAAGAGCAAATATTGTCCCCTTATTCAAGAAAGGAAATAGACAAAATCCACTCAACTACCGACCAGTATCACTGACCAGTGTTGTAAGCAAAGTATTAGAAAGCTTATAAGAAAAACTTGGGTAAACCATCTAGAAGAACACAGTATGATAACAGAAAGACAGTTTGGTTTCAGAAAAGGAAAATCATGTGTTACTAATCTGCTGAGCTACTATGACAGAGTAACAAACACAATACAGGAAAGGGAAGGATGGGTGGACAGTATCTATTTAGATTTCAAGAAAGCTTTTGACACAGTACCACACCAAAGACTTTTATGGAAACTGTACCATCAAGGAGGAATTCGAGGCAAACTGCTTTGTTGGATGCAAGACTTTCTCATAAAAAGAGAAATGAGAACAGTACTAAGAGGAAACTACTCATCATGGAAAGAAGTGACTAGTGGAGTACCACAGAGTTCAGTGCTGGCACCAATCATGTTTTTAGTGTATATAAATGATATAAACAGTAACACTGGAAATGAGAGCTACCTGAATATGTTTGCAGATGATGCAAAAATACAAAGGAGAATTACTAACACAGACTCTTGTAAAGAGCTACAAGAAGAATTAAATAAACTTCATGAATGGAGTAGTACATGGCAAATGGAATTCAATGTGGACAAGTGTCATGTAATCAAGTTTGGTAAAAGTGGAAAAAGACCTGATTGGGATTATAAGTTAGGAAATAAAACCCTATACACATCAGAAAGACAGAAAGACCTAGGTGTGATTATCAATAACAGACTATCTCCGGCTGACCACATCAGCGAGAAGGTACGGAACATGTATACACTGCTTGCAAATATGAGAATAGCATTCACATACATAAATGAAGACATGCTAAGAAGGATAATAACATCATTCATTAGACCAACCCTGGAATATGCATCAGTAGTCTGGAGTCCTCATCTCAAAAAGCACATAGATAAGATTGAAAAAGTTCCAAGGGCCGCTACAAGATGGATACCAAGCTTAAGGGACCTAAGCTACGAAGAAAGACTAAATAAACTGAATCTACCAACACTACAGGAGAGAAGGAAAAGAGGTGACATGATAATGCTATATAAGTGCATATCAGGGAAGGAGAAAATAGACATAAATGATTACTTAACATATGGAGAAACATCAGCAAGAGGACACTGCAAAAAACTGCATAAGAAGAGAGGTGATAAAGACGTAAGGAAATTCAGTTTCCCAAACAGAGCAATTGATCAATGGAATGCACTACCGAATGAAATAGTGTGTGCCAAAACAATTCACAAATTTAAGGATATGTACGATAAATATGGTTTAAGACACGGGACAGTACGAGCTTGACTCATTCCTGTTAAGATACAATTAGGTAAGAACAATTAGGTAAGAAGATACACACACACGTTACATTCACTTTCATTCTCATCGATCAAGTTAGCAACAAATAATTTCACTTTCTCTCTCTCTCTCTCTCTCTCTCTCTCTCTCTCTCTCTCTCTCTCTCACACACACACACACACACACACACACACACACACACACACACACATGCACAGATTCAAATGTAACTGAGGAACTTGACAAGGAAACGTCTTTCTCTCTCTCTCTCTCTCTCTCTCTCTCTCTCTCTCTCTCTCTCCCGGGCCAGTACCGTGACGCACCTCGTGACGTCACCAGCGCGAGGATTTCAAGGTGACGTTACACAAGCACGTCACGTCCTGCGTCTCCTTGGTTACTATCTTGGTCTGTCTTCACTGTGGGGCAGATCTGAGTCTCCTTGGTTACTATTCAACTTTTCTTTCATCACACAATATTTCAAACCACGACAGATGGACGAAAAAAACTGATTATATGCTGAATTTGACTAGTAACCAAGGAGACTCACGCCTATTTCATAACAAAGGGTCACTGAGCTTCCTGCAATAATATCTGGGATTGTGGGAGTATGCTAGTTCCGTCAAGTGAAAATAATGTGTGTGTGTGTGTGTGTGTGTGTGTGTGTGTGTGTGTGTGTGTGTGTGTTCATCTTTCTCTATGTGTGTGTGTTCATCTCTCTCTCTGTAAGTGTGTGTGTGTGTTCATCTCTCTCTGTAAGTGTGTGTGTGTGTGTGTGTGTGTGTGTGTTCATCTTTCTCTATGTGTGTGTGTGTTCATCTCTCTCTCTGTAAGTGTGTGTGTGTGTTCATCTCTCTCTGTAAGTGTGTGTGTGTGTGTGTGTGTGTGTGTGTGTGTGATGAATGTTTTGTGTGTGTGGAGGGGGTAGGAAAGACCGTGCAGTCAAATTGGAGGATTGATTTGGCTAGTAACCAAGGAGACTCGCTTCTACCTACAACCATGTACATAGCTCGCCTAATCGTCAGTAAAGAGTAGTAAGGGCGGTTATCTCGTGCTGTCTTACTGGCACTACGACCTTACTGGTTTATTTCCGATTCGGCTCTGTTACTATCCTTGTCTCATTCGTGCAGTCTATGTCGATATGAGAGAGAGAGAGAGAGAGAGAGAGAGAGAGAGAGAGAGAGAGAGAGAGAGAGAGAGAGAGAGAGAGAGAGAGAGAGAATATTGATGGACAGTTTACATACATCGCCAAGGAAGAGGTGTTAGGGAGCTTCCTGACCCGACAAGAATACGGCCGTTAGACTCCCACGTGACGCATCAGTGACGTAGGTGTGACGTCATCAGCATCCGGGGCGCCAGCGTTTGAAAGTAACTACACACACACTTATTGCACACTTACACACTTTTTTACAAACTTATTTACACACTATTCTTATGCTATGTAACGCCAGTCGATTTTATTCAACTGTGTGAGCTGTAGAGGTGGCCACAAACAAATCGCCTCCATGTCGTGTTTGAAAGTGATTGCGACAAACTTATTACACAACACTTTTATTATATTTCATGTAACGCCAGACGATTTTATTCAACTGTGTGAGCTGTATATCTATTGCCAGACGCCTTAATCCCTTCAGGGGTGGCCACAAACAAATCGCCTCCATGTCACCCTGTCCCCCGCCATTTCACTGCCCTGCTCCCAACTCACACCCCCCTCTCATATACCTCTCCACTCCATCCCTCCATCTCATCCT